>NW_008347536.1:2087960-2108577 GCF_000622305.1 Nannospalax galili | reverse complement strand
TTGGGGTTAATTTGGGTCTTAAAGTCCTGTAGTATTGTTTTTATGAAGTTCAGTGCACCGGAATATATGTTCATGATTGTAGTATCTTCTTGATTGATTGTTGGGAGTTCCGTGGTGGCCCAATTCCAATGTGGGTCAGAAGTTTTCAGACTTTCTCCTTAGGTCTGGAATCTTCTAAAAATGCTTTTGGCCTCAGGAACTTGGGTGTTCGATTGACCTGAGACCCTGGCCGGGCGGCACCACGCAGGGATGCCAAGGCAGATGGGGCGGGAAGAAGCCCCAAGATTTCGCAGGGAGTGGATTGAGTAGCTGGGTTGTACTGGATGCAAAGGATCAGGGAGAGTACAGGTAAGCCTCGGAGCCTCAGAAAGAGGCTGTCAGCCCCAGTAAGAGGCTGGTGGGTGTTCCCCAGAAAGAGGCTGGCGGGTGTTGGAGGACCAGGGAAGTAGAGGGAGATGAGGGCAGGGCCAGGACCAGAAGCGGTGTTCCTGGAGCCCAAGAAAGGGACTGAGTTGGTCTGGGTGAGAAGGATCAGGAAGCAGTATTGGTTCCCCAGGTGTCTGGGGCCCCAAGACTAGGAACGGCGCTGGGCCCAAACTAGGAGTATAGAACGTTGGGAGGGATGGAAGGGTGAATGTGGCTTAGGGAGTCCCGGCAGAGAGCTGCACTATAGACTTACCCCAAGAGGTCTGACGATAGTAGTGCAGGCTAGGAGAGTTAGCCGGTGGTGCAGGCCCAGGGAAGCAGAGAGAGGTGAGGGCGGGGCCAGGACCAGAAGTGGTGCTCCTGGAGCTCAAGAAAGGGACTGAGTTGGTCTGGGTGAGAAGGATCAGGAAGCAGTATTGGTTCCCCAGGTGTGTGGGGCCCCAAGACTAGGAATGGCGCAGGGCCCAAACTAGTAGTATAGAACGGCGGGAGGAATGGAAGGGTGAATATGGCTTAGGGAGTCCTGGCGCGAGAGCTGCGCTATTGACTTACCCCAAGAGGCCTGAGGATGGTAGTGCAGGCTAGGAGAGCTTGAATCCTACTTTTAAAAGGGAGTGAAAAACCTGCAGAATACAAACTTTAAGACCCGGAAGGAAGAAATTGAGGCACACACCTGAAGATGGAAGCTCTCCCATGCTCATGATCAGTAAGATTAAAATTGTAAAAATGACCATCCTGCGAAAAACAAGTTCAATGCAGTCCCCATTAAAATTCTGGTAACTGCTAGGAGAGGAAAAATTGGCTTTCTTTAAGAATGTGACACTAGATAGGTGTCTTAGTTACTTTCTATTTGCTGTGAGAAAAACACTGACCAAAGCCAACTTGGGGAGGAGGTAAGGATATATTTGGCTTAAAGCATAGCCCATCAGCAAGGGACATCAAGGCAGGAGTTCAGGGCAGGAACCTGGAGCAGAAACTACAGAGGAACTCTGCTTATTGGTTTGCTCCTTTGGTCTTTGCTCAGTGCTCTCTCTCTCTCTCTCTCTCTCTCTCTCTCAATAGTTTTAAAAAATTTTATCATCTCATTGAATTTTTGTGTGTTTCATACAGAACATCTCAATAGTCTTAATTATTGTTATATCCCTGTCCCCACAGGCACTCTCACATGGCGCCCCCACTGAAATTCATACATTCTGTCATTTGTCTTAAGGCTTACTGTGTCAAGTTAGTGTCCCCAGATACCCTTTAGTGTAGTTTCATCTACTGAGGTCTAGTCAGCCTATCTCGAAACTCTTGCTTTAGGAAAATCAGCTCTTCCTCACCCAGCAGTAATCAGTTGCCACTATTTCTTCAGCTAAATTTGGGGTCCATTGTCCCATTTGTGCAGTTCCACAATGGATTTTTGTCTGCTTGAGTTTGCATGGATCCTGGGCATGATGACAGGTTCATATTAGAAGGGTCCAAGGACCTTGTAGGACTCTTATGATCATGCACCTCCTTCCTGACTCTTACAGTCATTCTGCCCATTTTCTGCAATGGTCCCTGAGCCCTAGGCGGGCGTAGTTTAATATAGGAGTCCTGTCCAAGGACCAACATTCGGCAGACTCTTAGTCTCTACACTTTGGCCATTTGTGACCTTTTGTGTTCCTGACCCTCTGTTGCATGAGGGAGCTTCATTAATGTGAGATATTCATTACTGTCTTCTTTACCCCTTGTTCTATGTTCCATGAGCCTTAGGTGTAGAGGTTGCATTGTAGATGTGCCCCTTAGACTTGGGCAGTTCACAGTGTCCATGTGTGACTAGTTGTGGTACTCTATAATAGTCTCTGTCTGGTCCAAAAGAAGCTTCTTTGATGAGTGGTGACTGGGATATTTATCTATAAATATAAGGATCTATATTTTGCACATCGTAAGAAATTACATTAATCTAGGGATGTGACAGTTTTATGGTTTTCTCTGAGGTCTATGACCTCTTTAGCCATTTATACTACCACACATGAGTTTCTTCCCATTGAGTGGGCTTTTAGTCCAATTAGGTAGCTGTTGATTGCCTCTCAATATAAAAGTGCCATTACTGCACCAATGTCATATGCTCTGCATGTCATGATGTGGTTATTTGGTCTTGAAGCTGATGTTGGGCCATTGATTGATGTTCTCCCTTAGCACCTTTCATAGTGTTTTCCAAAGCTAAGAGAGCTAGCCTTCAGGGAAGTGGCTTCTAGGTCATTTCCAGCTCCATTGCTCCAAATCCTGTGTCTGAAGTATGTTATGTCTTCAACAATAGGGTTTTACTTTCAAGTTCTAGAGGCAATCAAGGGCTGTGGCACTAACGGGTATAATTTTAGGAGTTTTTGGGACTACCCTAAACAACAACTCGAAAGTTTCTCGCATCCAGCACTGTTTCTTTTTAGGTAGCCTTTAACTATACACATGGACTCATTTAGAGATATTGTATGTGTAATTTGTCATTAGGTTATTGGACTAATGTGATTTCCTCCTTTTTTTTAACACTAGGCATTATTTATCTCTCCTCTCTCCCTGTCTAACCCTTGCATCACAACTTCTTCATTTAAAGAGACCCCCTTTCCCCCATTTCTCCCTTGATAATACCAGTCTCCTATTGTTCCACCTCTGTTGAGCTCCTTCTTTTCATTTTCCCTAAAGTTCTTTGTATAACCCTCCTTCCCCAAGACCAACTGCCCAGTTGTGGCATTGCCCACAGTGGGCTGGGCTCTCCTACAGCACTCAACAATCAAGAAAATGCCCCCCAGGCCAATCCAATGGAAGCAATTTCTCAACTGTGATTTCTTCTACCTAAGTGTATCAAGTTGACAACTAAAGTTATCTAGCACAACAGGTTAACCAGACGTCAGTGGATTGACGCACACTAAAGAATATTTAAGCATACAAATTTGATGTGCTAGGCCTTAATGTGTATGTCAGCAGAGTACATGAAATCCAGCGGGGAATGTATAAGGGCTTGCAGATGGCAGAGGCAGATGTGACCAAAATATATTGTATGAAATTTGAAATTTTCAATAATAATAATAATAATAATAATAAAGTTCCAACACAATTCCTCAAGAAATTGAGAAAATAATTTCAAATTTCATATGGAAACATCAAAACCCAGAATAGGTAAAACAGTCTTGAACAATAAAAGCACTGCTGGAGGCATTACCATCCCTCATCTCAAATTATACTATAGAGCTATAGTAATAAAAACAGCATGGTACTGGAATAAAAACATATTGATCACTGGGATAGAATTGAGAACACAAATTTAAGTCCACACACTTACAGCCACCTGGTTTTTAATCAAAGTGCCCAAAATGTACATTGGTAAAAAGACATCAAGGTCAAGCAACAGTGCTGGTCTATTTGGATTGATCACTACATGTAGAAGAATGAAATTAGATCCTTATCTCTCACCATGCATAAAACTCAACTCCAACTGGATTAAAGATTTCAACATAAGATCTGATACCCTGAACGAGACACAGGAGAAAGTAGGGATTATATTGGACTTCTAGGTGTAGGATGGACTTTCTAAACAGCACTCCTCTAGCCCAGTCATTAAGTCAAATTTCTTTAAGATTGTTGCAGAATTTGGATGATTTGCTTCTTCCTTAAATGTCTGATAGACCTTACTAGTGAAACTAAATCTACCAGCTCTCTCTGTGGGAAGGTATTTAACTGTCTTTTCAAATTGTTTTTATCAGTCCAGTTCTGTTTGGACTGTGCATTTCTTCCTGTAAGTGCTTCAGTAATTCCCACTTTCCAAATAATTATTTCATTTCATTTAATTTGTCAAGATAATTGCCATTGAGTTGGCCATAATGTCCCTCATTATCCTTTTGATGCTTAAGAATTTATAGTGATCCCACTGAATCCTGTTTGTGCTTTCTCTTTTGTTAATTTCCAGACCGTAACATATTTTAAGAAATAGGGAATATTCTGTTTTTGTGTTGTGTAGTATATATATACATGACAATGTCAGTTTTATTGCAAGATGATGGAAAGTATACTTCTAGGCTTCTATCATAGCTAGTTTTCTCTCTATTTTTTCTATCAGATATTATAGACCATAACTGTATAGTTGCTTATGTAATAGTATGAGTCTTTAATTTGTATAGTTTGGAATTATGTTAGTTTACTTTTCTTAGCTTGGACTAGAACTCCTGAGAAAGCAAGTTAAGGGAGGAAGGATTTATTGACCAAAAGTTTTGAGTTTGCTCTGTGAATACTTAGCTTCATGCTTTTTGTTTGCAGTGAGGTAATAGATCACAATAGCAGGAGTGTATGACAGACTGAGACAGGGTAGAAAGAGAATGGAGCCCAGGGCTGTATAGCCTTTAAAGTTGCACTCTCAGTGATTTTTTTTTTTCTCCCTGTAGCCCCAGCTGGCCTGGAACTCACCATGTAGACCAGGATGGATGACCTTGATCTCACAGAGATCCACCTGCCTCTGCCTCTTGAGTGCTAGGATTAAAGGCATGTGTCACCATGCCCAGCAAATAACCTACTGTTTAAAGCTAGGCTTCATCTCTCAAACTTTTTACTACTTTCCCAAAGGGCATCATCAGCTGAAGACCAAAGGTATAAAACCTGTACCTGCTGGGAATATTTTCTATTTAAGTCATAATGAAAGCTCTGTTTCTAGATGTAGAAATGTTTGTTATGTCTCTTGATAAATTGGCTTGTTCTTTATTGTGAAGTGACTTTATTTCTTGGATTATATTCATATATCAAAAATTATAAATGACAAAAAAGGAATAAAGTAGTTATGACTTGTTCATTTAAATCCGTGTATTGAATAACTTTTGTGTCACGATGACCAAAAATCCCTAACATAAACAATGTAAAGGGAAAAAGGGTTTTACTGGTTTACATTTCAAGAAGTTTCAGCTTATCACAGTGGGGAAGGCTTGGCTGCTGGAGCAGCTCTGTCACTGGCAGCAGGAGCATAAGGCCAGATGTTGTTCACATAGCAGCAGACAGGAAGCAGAGGGTCTCAGGTGGGCCAGGGTTGGTTTAGCTTGCAAAGGCTGCCCCTAGGATTTGCTTCTGCTAATCAGACCCCTTCAAGGCCTAAAAGCTCCACAGCTTGGAAGAGAGCACCAAAAACTGGAGACCAAGTGCAAAACCATGAGCTAATGGGAACGTTTCTGTTTCAAATTGTAACAGCCACTATCCTTGTAAAAAGAAACTGAATTATCTAAATAAAAACACTGTTTTCTTAGAACAGGGGCAGGAAGTGGTAGAGGAAGGAGGAGGCGTGTTGTATAGTCATCCAACAATTATTTACTATGTAGACTATACTTGTGTACTTGGCAAAAATATTTTCAGTGACAAGTCAAAGTTCAAATTTAGGTAGTTCTTTATTCACAGTCTCAAATGGGAAGTTGTGTAGACTCAATTACTGTTAACATTTAACATTATTTTCTATTTAATGGTTGGGAAAATTTATTTCTGTAATTGACTCAGCTTTTGTTTTGAAACAAAGTTGAGGTGTAACTGTAAATAAATCTTAGTGTTTGGGGGTTTGTTTGTTCTGACTAAATGCAAGATGATAGCATTGTAGGGGAGAAACATGCTTTTCTTTTGTTATGTTTTATTCTGTTAAAAGAAAAAGACCATAACATAGGGCATGAATATATCATGTCACATTGGATAGAACATGACAGAACATGGATTTACAAAAGTATACATTTCCTGAGAGCCAGATGACTGCTCTCAGTTTGGAAATGAAGCATCTGCTTATCATTTAAATTCCTGGAGAACTTACAGCCCACATTTCTAAACAGAAGTAACATTCTACATAACCTTAAACCACTGCTGAGGTCCATTGTCTCCATGTGTAATGCATATTTCCTGTGTACTGAATGAAAACAGATTATGACATGTATGATGTCTTAAAAGAACAAATTGATTTCATTAACATAAAAGGCTAACATTACATTTTCAACATTTGAAATTGCTGTAATACAGTTGGGACATATTTATTCACACTTTGGTTAACCACATATCCCCAAACCCGTCAGTGTATGAACACTAACTTGACATAGTCTGAACAAGTACTAATTCATTAGCTTGTACATCTTACATTCATTGAACAGTTACTGTTTCTCAGTTAAAGGTGCTAGAGGTATAATAATGAGCGAAGTCTGACCTATGGCCATGTGATCATTTTTAATGAGTTATCACCAAATAGTGTAATAAGATGTTGAGGGGTGAAGATTCAGGTATGCTCTTAAATTTCTGGTTGGACAAGTAATGGATTAAAAAACAAGAACAGAAGGAGTTATCTGTAAGTGAAGGGGAAATTGGTAATGCTTGTTTGTCAATTTGACAGTTTTTAGATGTAGTGTGTCTTTTTCCTAATTATCAGGTTAAGTATATTCTAGAGCTCAGACATAGCTCTAGAGCAAGACATAGCAAGCAAGCTAGTAAGCAGTGTTCCTCCATGGAATCTGCTTCAGTACCTGACCTCCAGACTTGAGTTCCTGCCCTGACTTCCCTAAATGATGAACTGTGACATGTAAGTGTAAGCTAAATAAACCCCTTCCTCCCAAGTTGCTTTGGTATGCTAGCTAGAACAGAAATTGATAACAGAGCATGGAATATTGCCAGATGAACCTGACCGTGTTGCTTTTGGGGAGGATTGTGGACATGCTTGAAGCTTTGGACTCAAGAGGCCATTGAATGCTCAGAACTTAATGGACTGCTCTGTGGGAGCTTGGGAGAAAAGAATATTGAGAGAAATGCGGACAGTGGAGGCCTGGTTCACTTGGATAGGAAAGGGTTTAACAATAAATTGCTTTAAAAGAAATTTATGGCCTGGCGTGGTGGCATATGTCTTTAATCCCTGCACTTAGGAGGCAGAGGCAGGCAGATCTGTGAGTTCAAGGCCAGCCTGAGCTACATAGCGACTTGCAGGCCAGCTAGAGCTACAGGTAGACCCTGTCTCAAAATAGAAAAAAAAATTTATGATATATCATCAGTAAATGTTTGATGTAAATACCTAGTTTAATATACCTATATACTTGGGTTCTTGTAAAAGTTTCTTGAGTGAAAAGGTCAGGAATACTAGAGCAGTGGTCTTGGTGCTATGTTTAAGATTTTTATATTAATTTACCTTTGTTGGGTCTCTTGTCTGCTTATGAGTATGACATTCAGACTCTGTCGTGTGTCTTGGATTGTCTTTGTCCAGCATTTACTATTGACTCTTATTAGTTCTACTAATCTTTTTCTCTTAATTTGTCTTCTACCTCTGTTCTCTGTGTAAATGAATTGTTTATATGAATTTAAGATCAAATTTATTTCTAAGATATATAATCTGTTGGCACTTTGTCACTTATTTTTTCTTTCATGATTATTCAAAGTATAGGGCCTCATTACAGAATGAAATAACAGTTCAGGTAGTCAAATGGAAAATAAAATTTGCTTTTCTGACCAAAAGAATGTGGACGAGAGAGGACTTTGAAATTCTAACAGCAAGGGAATGCTTCCTACTGTTTTTCATTTTCTTTTCTCTAGTCACTTTTCTGCAGTCACTGAGTAGCTGCAGCCAAGGGAAACCCTGCCTTTATTGCCAGAGAACCAGGTAAAGAGGCCAAATCACTCAGCAGCAGCAGGTTAAGAATCCCAGAAAGGAAGACCCAGAAGGAGAGGTACTAATGGTTGAACTGGTACAGGTGCAGGGTTCATCTTCAATTAGCACGTGCATGGAACTAATCCAGGCAGCAAAGCAATAGATTTGGGAGCAAACTATAATTAAAACCACCAGCCAAGTGTTGAATGAGCCATGAGCCACTCTGAGAATGACCCAGAATGACATGGAGTAGACCTGGTGTAGCACAAGAAACAGAATCTAAGCTGGAACAGCCGAAGGCTGAATGGAATTTGTGGTCTGAACTTACCCGGTTGAATCAGTTGTTTACTTACTTTCCCTGTAATCAATAATTGCCAGAGAATTTTAACAGGACTCAAAGTATCACAACATAATATGCAAAATTCTAGGACCAGACTTAGTCTGCAAAGAACAAAATAGTGACTGCTTCTTAAGAGAAAGATAATCAGATGTGAAATTATCAGTCTTTAAAGTAGCTTTTATAGCTGTATTCCATGAGCTAAAGTAAGCACATTTAAATGATAATGGAAGAAGATTTTAACAGAGAAGCACAAACTATTTTAAAAATGGAAAACTTGGAACTAGGAATATAAGATTTGAAATTTCGAATTTCAGGGGATGTGCTCAGTAGCAGAGTGGAGATGAAAGAATGAGGCACCGAACCTGAAGACAGATCAATAGAGATTGTTCCTAGATAGAACAGAAGAAAACGATTGAGATTAAAAAAAAAAAAAAAGAAACCTGAAACTTTCCTTGTATGGGAATGTTCTAAATGATAACATATTTGTACCTACAGAGATTCAAGAAAAGAGAAACACCAGGCTTTATAGAGAGAAAATATTTATAGAAATAATGATTAAAAACTTCCAAAATTTGTAGAACCATACAGAGTTCCGATGATCAAAGACATTTAAGAAATCCCAAGTGATATATTCTCAAAGAAAAAATATATCCAAGCACATCATTTAAAAATTGCTTGAATTTGGAGCTACAGTGCTAATTCAGTGGTTAAGAACATGTATCTGCTCTTGCAGAGGACCCAGTTTGATTCCCAAAACTTACAACCAGCTGAAACTCTAGTTCTAGAGCGTCTGTTCTACCCTTCTGTCCAATCGTAGGGGATACAACGCCATCTTCAAGCCTCCACATGCTTATGCACATGCGGTGCACATTAACTCATGCAGGCTCACACATAAATAAGAAATACATAAATAAAAAAATTAACTGGAATCCAAAATAAAGAAAAAACTTGAAAGTAGTCAGAAAACATATACACATACACACCCCCACACCTCATGCTCCCCTCATCAAATTATATATATAGTAGAACATTACTGATTGACAAATTGGATTCCCGCAGTTATTTCAAAGTAGAAGGTTGAAGGTTATTCCATTCCTTATCACAAATGAAGAACAGACTGGAGCAGACCCTCCTATTGAAAAATAGCATTTCAGTTTGCTAAAAATGCACCATGAAAGGAATATCTTTCCTTGCCAACAACAGAAAATCAGATCTGTAGTCCAAATCTGGCTTGCCACCTATTTATGAATAAAGTTCTACATTGTCCTGTTTATTTACTTATTGTCTAGCTGCTTCTAAACTACAAGAAGGCAAATAGTGAAACAAATACCATATGACTTGTATTGCTGAAAATGTTTACTATCTGACCCTTTAGGTAAAAGTATACCGTGACCACTGAGTTAATTTAATACAAATACACCTTGCATAGTAGGCCATGTAGTTGTCAGGGCAGTCCATTGGAAGTATCTAGAAAATTTGTTTGTTATTGTATACTTATTATTTTTTTGGTCTTTTTTTGAGACAAGGTCTCCCTGAGCTCTAGCTGGCCAGAACTCACTGTGTAGATCAGCCTGGTTTTGATCTCTCAGAGATCTGCTTGCCTCTGCCTCCTGAGTGCTGGAATTAAAGGTGTGTATTACCATGCTGCTCGCCTGTATATTTATTTTTATAATCATTAACTAGCAGGTACAGTTTATGGCTCTACTGGTAGTTTCTGCTTTTATTTTCTTCTGTAGGTTGAACACTTGTTCAAAAGCCCTACATCCATACGCTTCAAAATTTAACATGTTTTGAGCACCTACATGATGCCACAAGTGAAAAATTCCACACTTGACCTCATGTTGTGGGTTGCTGTCAAATCACAGAACACTAAAGGTCTCTATACAATTCTTTTTAGAATACATATATAAAATTTCGTGTGAGGGTTGACAAGATGGCTCAGCAGGTAAAAGCACTTGCCACAGAAGCCTGGCAAACTGAGTTTGTTCCCTGGAATCCATGGTAGGAGAAAACCAACCTGAAAGTTGTCCACTGATGTTCACATGCATACCATAGCACACACACTCCCCTTGCATGTCTATACCCATGCTCATACACACATCACACACACAATAATACAATTTTTAAAAAGTGTATATGAAACATGGGAATTTCCTGTTTAGATTTGGGTCATATATTCAACATATCTTCATTATTTGTACACATATGTATACTCCAAAACTCCCCAACCCCTCTAATCCCTAAGTACTTCTGGTCCTAAGCATTTTGGTTAAGGGATTCTCAAGCTCTAGTGTGTTTCTTTTATTTTATCATTATTATTATTATTATTATTATTTTTACTATGTATATACTATGCTAGCAGGCAGGCAGGGCAGCAGAGGGCATGTCCTCTGGTGATAAAACTCCTGTATAACTGCAGCAGTTCACCTATTTGAAAAAGTTGGAATTCTGTTCATATGTTATCTTTAAGACCACATCAAATTTAAAGTTGACCTTATTGTACATGTAAAGTGAGTTGTAACAGTGTGGTAGTTAATAAAACAGAATTCTTTTTGGCTAATAAGGCAGACCTTGCTTAGCTGGACTCCAGTTTTATGTTTTTGGCCTAAGAAGTAGAGATTCCTTAGCCCTTGTATCTCCTGCCAACTCTCAGATTCCTTAGGCCTTGGTGGGGACTACTTGGCCCTTAAGGCTTGACAGTTCCCTGGGACTATTCCAAAGGCCAGGTCTGTACTTCTTCTCTGACTTCTTCTGGCCTTGTAGCCATCGTGCTGTCTACTTCAACATTCCCCTCGTTCCTGCTCCTCTTGATCTGTGTACTTGCCCCTTCTTTAGCTTTCAAGTAGCAGGTCACCTTACCGATTTGGCAGTTTGACCTGTGGACTGCTCAGTTGTCACTGACTCTCCACTGTGTCTGTTGTCACCAGTACTCTGCTGTTTCTGATGCTTATTTCTTCCTGTTACCAGCTCAGTCCACAGTACCAAGAGTAGGCATGGAAAGACTACTTGAGAGAAACTTAAAAAATTTTTAATGTTCCAACACCCATGGAGGCAGCATGTGAAAGTCTCCTAGCTGTCTTCCAGAGTGAGGTGACAGCTTGATGATAACAGAAGGAAGAATGTTTGTACCAATCACAGCCAACCTTGGGTCATGCAAATCTGAGTTTATATTTGTACCAATTGTGGCAAACCTCCCATGGAAATGAAGGTTTGTGTCTGTACCAATCACACCATTGTCCCTTTAGCAGGAGTCTCCACTAATAATGTTGCCCCATCTGGCCTACATTGAAATGATTGCAGGGTCATTTTGAATTCACCAATACTTTTGTTCATCTCTTATGAATCAAATCAAACTTTTCTAAAGAAGTGTGTGTGTGTGTGTGTGTGTGTGTGTGTGTGTAGTGTGTGTGTGTGTATATACGTATTTGGCTTGGTACTATATATAGTTTCAGGCATCCTCTGGTGTGGGGGGTGTTCTGTCTTAGAACATACCTCACCCACTGGGATGGGGAGTACAGTATGGTCATGGTGGAGCATTGGAAAATTAAGGATAAAGAAAACTGTCCAGAGGTTACTACTGCTGTTACCTCACTATGTATTTCTCCAGAAATGATTTACACATACATGCACAAACAGGGTCCACTTTTGAACTTTTTGTTTATTGCATCTAGGTTTTATGATTTTTAATTCCCTTTTATCTAACATTGTCCTTAAAAACAATCTTTCTTGATAAATTGTTTTTAAACAAGTACTTACAGACTCCTACTTCCCACATAGAAAATGTCAAATGAATGCTTTTAATTTTAATCATCTGAAGGAGAATGAAAACTCAAGGAGCAGGAAAGTTTTGTAAAGTAGATTGTTGGTTTGTTAGTGGTAAGATTCTGAGTGAGGTTAATTAGTCTTCTATCTCATCTTTTTTTTTTTTTTTGACACTTGTTAGTATGTAGGTACAAGTAAACTAAAGACAATTTCTTTAGTAGAGATCAGAACAAAGTTGCATACTCTAGTGCTTTTCTATAGAAAAAAGGGCAGCTTAGCTGAGTTGGCAGAATGCTGTTAGACTGAGACGTCTTAAAACCATTGGTGGAAAGAGTTGATAACTCACTTTATTTTGAGACAGAGTCTTTCTACATCACTCAGACTGACCTCGAACTACTCAATATCCTCTTCCCTCAATCTCCTTAGTGCTGGGATTACAGATGTTCACTGTCGTGCTCATTTTGCTATTCTTGATTTAGTTGTGCACATTACTGGTTTTGTTCTATAGAAGATGGGAATTTGATTACGTTAACTGTGGCAAACATAAGTTGTAGAAAATAGCAATAATTGCAATTTTAATAATTACCAGATTCTTTTTAAATTTTATAATTATTCATAACTTTTCTCCCCTTATCCATAGTTATAAAGCTCTATGAGAATTTTAGGATTTCTCTGTAAAATAAAGTCATTGGAACTGATAGGACTTGAATCTGTTGAATACTATCACTTTGGATACTATTGGCATTTTAATGTGTTTTAAGCCCAGAGGCATAGTATATCTTTGCATTTATTTGTCTTTTAAATTTTCTCTCAGTAATGCTTTGATGTTTTTAGTGGACAGATTTTTTTTTTACCACCACATTTAATATTTTTTCCTAAACTTTTTATTCTTTTCAATACTTTTGCAAGTAAATTTATTTTCTCAATTTTCTTTTATGATTTTTATTAGCTTGTAAAATGCAATGACTGGGATATGATCTATGACATTACTAAGTTGTTCCGTCTTTCCCCCTGTATTTTAGAGCAAGCAAATGGTTTGAATGAATTCATAGGAAAGTAAAATTGAATAAATGATAACTCCTGAATTGAATGAAAATGCTAAATTTTAATCTTTTTATTCACTAAACTAAGCTTAAACATATGTAGTTGAACTGATTTGAAACTGTTGTTCTAGAAAAATGCCAGCATATCAAAATAACTTTTAAAAACATTTCAGTGTGAGTTATTGATAACATTTAAAGATTATGCAAATTATATTTCTCGGGTATAATGAGAACTTTCCACTCTTTTTGTGCTTTACTAAGTCTTCTGTCAAAGGTGCCAGATGCCAGATGTTTACAGTATTTTTTTTTTTAAATAGGTTTTGAGGTATCAGTTGTGTGCACATTGTACGTTTCAGCTTTTTATTTTCTCATTATTTACAGGCCACGGAAACACTGTTTAGAATGGGTGTTGCAAGAGGAACCATCACAACGTTAAGAAATGGAGAAGTAAGATGAGAATTTTGATATGATTACTAGTTGTTAATTCATAGTTTGCCTTGTCTTCAGTATACAATGTGGTGAATCCTATGATGCTTCACAGAGAAATGTGAAGAATGTGTAATAGAGAAAGACTTGTATACAAAAGTAAATCTAACTAATGTGCAAGCCTAGTTTAGTTTACAGCTTCTTGGACCCAGAACTTAGATTGAAAATAATTTGCTAAGTCTTTTAATCTTTGGTTCCTAATTTTTTTTTAACAGAAAATGACATTTATTTAATAATAATGTGTTCATAGACATTTTAAATTAAAACAATCCTTTGCCTTTTTGTACTTCCATTTTATGTTACACAGAACTGATACTTATTTCTTAGAATAAAATTTGAAATATTGACCTCTTTCACAGGCAGGAGGGACCGAGAGACTTGTCTGTTCTGTCTTATTGAGGCTCACCTAAGTCCTAGATTATAAGTTTTGATGTTTCTAAGTGTTGATGTTGATTAAAAGTATTTTATTAGCTGAAATGAATTTCCATTAAAAATTATTAGCAGACTGATTACTACCTCCAGTCTTTCTCTGTATTTCCTCCTGCACTGAGGCATATTTAGGTTGAAAGTGAGTGTAATATTGCTGTGACCATTTTTCTGCTACTGGTAAATACTGAGGGATGAAATACCTCATATCCTGGAATTAAGTTCTTTGTTATTTAAAGTAATATTTATAATCGATATATAAATATTTAACAGTGGGAGTGACTGAACAAGCATTTGAATGAATTGTTCTGTACGATTATAAATTAGACTGTTTCATATTTTTTCCCAGGTATATACATGGCATCATTAAAAAGTAGTGTACTCGTAAATACTTAATTGTTTACTGGCAAATAGCTATGCAATTTTAATACACATTTTATTCATGAGGAAAGAATACCTTCATATTCACAGAACATTGAAGTATGTAATGCTCTTTCTATAAAGGAAAACTTACTTTGTAGTACGATCAGACATTTATCGATCTAGAATGTCTAACAATTTCAGATTTTATTACTGTATTCTGACTCATGTGGGCAGTTAACTTTTGCCCTTTATCTTCTGTTATGTAGTAAAGTTGTAAGTTTTGTAAGTAATTGTTTGAAAGTATCAGTGTATACTTGATGTGATTTTATTTTACCGAATGGGCAAGCATTAATATAGCTGGCTTTCATCCTTTCTTCTCTTCTTGCTGGGTATTCCTGTATATGACCAACCTGGAGTAACAGGTTTTAACATTGAACCAAGTGCTTAAGCACTCTCTGACTTTGTGTTTTTAAAATGTAAGATCCACATTTTTTATTATTTTTTCTAATATTTGAAGAGCTCTGAAAATAGAATGTGCCATTTAATTAAGGGAATTTTCGAAGGTGTTTGACGATTATCTCACAGGTTATAGTGCATCATAGATGTTTTAAGCAGAGGAATGCTACATTATTCTTTTAAATCTTCATCATAATTCTATATGGGAGAAATTATAATTGTTACAGATATACTGAGGCTCAGAGAACTTGAACATTTTGCTTGTTGTCAAGTAGCAGGAAACAGGAGAGCTTGGATTGGGACCATAGTCTCTAAGCCCATTCTTTCTGCCATCTAATTTCTTTCAGTGTGATCACATGGACAAGAGTTTACATTCACTGTTTGTCCTTTTTATCATTTGTTGAAGTATTGAAAAATAATATAAGATTAAGTTTTTAAAAGATTTTAAAAATATTCTATACCATTACTTTCCATGTGTATGGAATAATATATGCCTTAACACAAATGGAAAAAAAAAAGCGTTTACTCCTTTAAATGTGTTAGCTCAATGGTGACTTCTTTGCAAAATCTTTAGTAGCTAGATCTTTGCTTCTTGAGTGAATCATAGATGCTAGAAAGCAGGTCATTGTCTTGGTAAATGCTTAAAAACATGCTTATATATTTGAATAGCAAACTTTAAAAAGTCATCACATTAATAAATAAGTATTTAGTGTGCCTGACTCAAAAGCGAAACTTTTATAATTCTTCAGGAAAGGCGTAATCCTGCGTTATGCCATCCAATTGTCTCTTCATAAGAGGAAAAGCATTCTTTGTTAGAAGATAAAGTTGCTCTCTTAAATTTAAGTAATTCAAAAATTACCTGCATTTTAATATAACAGTAATAAAGCAGGAATTGATATTTTTATAATTATTCTTTTAAAAATTTTAAATGGTGTGTGTGTGTGTGTGTGTGTGTGTGTGTGCTTGGGCATGCCATGGTGCATATGTGGAAGTCAGAGGAAAACTTTGTACAGTTGGTTCTTTCCTTCCATCTTTATGTGGGTTCAGGGGGTTGAACTTGGATTGTCAGGCTTGTACAGCAAATGCCTTTGCAGCTGAGCCATCTTTTCAGTCTTCATGTGATTATTTGTAATCTAAAGTTTTGAAAAATATTTTATTCATTATTTTTATTTTTATGTGAATGAGTATGTTGTCTGCATGTATGTAATTGCATCCATGTTGTGTATTACCCATGGAGTTCAGAAGAAGGTGTTGGATCTCCTGGAACTGGAGTTACAGATAGTTCTTAGCCACCATGTGGGTTCTGGGAATTGAACCCAGGTCTTCTGCAAGAGCAATCAGTGCTCAGAACTACTGAGCCAACTCTCTAGCCCAAGGCTGCTATCTTTTACTAGTACCAGAAATCAACTAAAAGTGGATAAAGATGTTAATACTCCAAACTGTGAAACCTCTAGAAGAAAAATAGGGGCAATGCTTTAGTTCATTGGGTTGGTTAATGAATTTTTGGACAAGACCCTAGAAGTACAAAAAACAAAAGAAAACATAGGCAGATAGGATTGTATAAAACTTAAAGGCTTCTACACAGCAAAGAAAACAATCATTGGAGTGAAGAGATACCCATGAATGGGAAAAATATTTTCATACTTCACATATGAAAAAGTGGTGGTATCCAGCACCTATAAAAAACTCTAAAATCAGAAGAGCAGATCTGCCTAGGCAGCATAGTGAAGCCCTGTCTCAGATAAAGAAAAAGAAAAGGTCAGTTGGGGCTACAAGGAGACCCTGTCTCAAAAAAAAAAAAAAAAAAAAAAAAAAAAGCAAAAGCTTAAGAAAATGTCTCAGAAGTGCTCCTGGGATGTGGTAGAAACGTAGCTCTTACATGCTTATGGTGGGGAGATAGAGTAGTACAGCCACTGTGGAAGGGCCTAAAAATATTAAAAATACAACTGCCATCCACTCCAGCACTCATATTCCTAGATATAGCCGAAACATATGAAATCAGCATGCTGATGTGACATCTGCACTTGCATGTTAATTGTAGCACTCTTTATAGGGCCAATAAATGGAACCCACCCATGTTCCCAGCAGCTGCTGAGTGGACGAAGGAATTGTGGTCCATAGACATAAAAGAATACTGTTTGATCATGAAAGAAATGAAATCCTATAATTTGTGACAACACATAAAGAACTGGAGATGGTTGTATTGAGTGAACTAGCAAACACAGTGAGATAAGTACTGCATGTGCCTCGCTCTTGTGCAATCTTTAAGTTAGGACATAGAGAAATGGAGAGTGGAATGGTGGTTAACAGAGGCTAGGGAGGGTGGTGGGAGGGAGGAATGGGGGAGGTTTGGAAAATAGGTATTAAGCTATGGTTAAATAGGAGGAAGAATTCTGGTGTGCTGTTTCACAGTAGGGTGATGATAGATAGCATTATATGCTATATATTTCAAACGCTTACTTGAAAGTCATTATGATTATTTGATTAATGCTTGAGGAGAGAGGGATAGTGAACCTGATGTAAAAATAGATAATGTAAATGTGTATTGAGATGTCGCGTGGAATCCATTAACATGCACAATTTTTTTTATCTCTTTAGATGTCAGGAATTAAAAGAAAAATTAACAGCTATCAATTTTATGTACTTACCATTATTATTTTTTGAAATGAGAATTTTGTAGTTCATAAAACCCCCTCTCATTTTCTTGAGAATTTTCTAAATGTGGACTTAATGCTATATGTATACTTAATTGGGCTTACCGTGTAAGAATTAGTTTTGTGCTTCCCTCCCAACTGGGATTGGCCAGCCTCATGTCATGGAAAAGCCTACCAGCTATATTTGGGAAGATCCAGTTTCTCTTTCTGGCTCTCCTAGCTGTGTTATTGCATAGCTTACTTAATTTCTTACAAATTCATATTTGATGAGATTTATGGGCACTGTGTAGTGTTAACATTTTTACTTCTACAAAGATGTAAATGTCTTTCCTTTCTAGTACTTTAAAGTGATAATTGCCAACCTTGACTATTCATGAGAACTGTCATGTAGCTCTATAAAAGTATAAGCATCTTGGGCTCTAGTATATACATATATTTTTAAATGTCCACTTACTTTAATGCATAGCTGATCCTCTAAAATATTATCTTAGAGATATTTTCCTTTATTTTTTAAAAATGTTATTAATTTTATTTTATGTGTATGGGTGTTTTGCCTGCATGTCTATAAGTGCACCACATGCATGTCTTGCCTTTTGAAGTCAGAAGAGAGTGATGACCTCACTGGACAGTTGTTAGCTGCCATGTGGGTGTTGGAAACCAAACCCAGATCTTCTGCAAGACTGGCCAGTGCTCTTAATTGCTGTTCCAGCTCTCCGGTCCCCTTCTTTATTTTCTGAACTCAAGAAGAACATAGTTTGAGTAAGACAAAATAGATAATGAAATAGCATAATTTTCAAAGTGTGTTTTAAAAGTTCAGTGTATAAAATATGATACAGCAGCAGGATTTGTTGCTGTTTCGATAAGATGTGGGGTTTGACCCTTAATCTTCTCTTCTTTTATGTTGTGTTTCTTAGTTTTCTTTCCTGTCGCTGCAATAAAATACCCTGACAAAAGCAGCTCAGTAGAGAAAGGATTTATTTGGCTCCCAATTTCTGGTTACAGTCCATCATTTCAGAGACGTCAAGGTGGCAGGAAGTTAAGTGGGGAGTCACATTACATCCACAATGAGGACCAAAGCAGTGAATTAATGCATGTGGCCTAGTGTTCAGCTCTCTTTTTCCTTTTCAGTCAGTTCAAGACCCAGTCCATGAAATGGTGCTGCCCAATCAGTTAATCCAAGTAGGAAAATCTCCAGAAGACATGCTCACAGGCCAGCCAAATCTAGTCCCTCATGGACCCGTCCTTTCTATGTGGTTGTAGTCTGTCAAGTTAACAAAACCAACCATCACAGTATTGTCAGTCTTTAGTTACTCTGTGTGACTTAGCAGGATGGAAGTCTTTCTTTTGTCACTTTCTAGTAGAGTACTTTCAGTAAGTAATGAAATGTAGTAATGTCATGCAGCAGTGAGGGTCAGGACTCCTTGTTAGGGCTTCTGTTTCTTGAGGCGTAGCACCTGCCCAGTAGATTATAGGGAGCTGAGTATGTCTGATAAGCAAATAATTGAATGATTTACAAAGAACTTATTAGCAAATGTTGTTCTAAGCCAACCTTTTGTTTAAGACAAATAGTAATATATTCTTATATATTGATATTGTGATGTTCAAATATTAGTGCCATGTTATTTCAAAATAACATACATAATAAAACAGTTTATTACATTGTATATAATAAAGTGAACATTGAGAAAAATATGAAATTTTCATATTTGTTATTTCCTCTTACTGAAAATTACTTGGTTATTTGATATTAAGAAAGATTTCCAACAATTTCTATAATTGTTTAAAGTATATTAAATTATTGTATTTTGTATTAATATTATATTTAATGTTATTCCCAGGACTAAGAAAGCAGAGACAGGCTGACCTTTTGAGACTGAGGCTAGCCTGGTCTATATAGTGAATGCCAGGCCAGGTGGGGCTACAGGGAGAACATATCTTAAAACAACAAAGCAAAACAGAAACCATAGATTTTCTTAGCTGTTATTGAATATAAATTCTTGATTAAGGAAGATGAAAATAAATAGCCAGACATTTATAATTTTAATTCCATACTTAAAAAATTCTCTCATATGACATTTATAAAAGTTTTTAATAAGTCATGTTATTATTTCAAACAGGAAAGTCTCTGAGAGCTGGTGACCAGTAGAATGTAATTAACTGGAAGCTTAAAAATGTAACAAAACAAGCAAATATTGGGGCTGGAGAGATGGCTTAGTGGTTAAGAGCACTGACTGCTCTTGCAGAGGACCTGGGTTCAATTCCCAGCATCCACATGGTGGATAACCACCTTTAACTCCAGTTCCAGGGGATCAGGATCAGACGCCCTCTCCTGACCTCCTCAGGACATTGCATGACATGGATGCACTTACACACATGCAGGCATAACACTCATACACATAAAATGAAAATAAATCAAATATAAAAAAAATAGGCAAATGTAAGAAGTGGCACTGAGTAGAAGCCAGTATCCCTTCTCTTCCCTTTCTCTTGTATAAGTATTGAGTGGCAGGTATGGTCCTCTGTGATATTTTAATTAGAAAGCACATCAATAGTTTTTGTTTCTGTGAAACGTTGAGATCTACTGTTTGGTCACATTGGACCTTTCTCAGTGTCTTCAGTGAATTAAGAGGAAAGCATTGTGTCTTCATGAGAAGTTAGACAATGTGTATATGTGGTATTTGGCACAATGTCTAGCATGAAGTAAACATAGTAGAATTTGTCCTTGGCTAAATAATAGTTATTTTCTTTCTATCTCTTTTTTTTTTAGCTTATAAAACCAACTTTAATACATTACTTACATTGTATTTAAATAAGTCACCAAAAATAGTGAGTAGATAAAATGAATTGACCATAAACATATGAGCTACATTAATGGGATGAATAAATGTAGAAAATTTACATCTAATTTTCTTTTATTGTTAAATGGACAGGAATTCCTGGCACTAACTACTTATAATAATTATTTAGATTAAATTCATATTTATGAACTTCAAAATCAGACATATTTTTATTTAATTTAGTTTTTTAAAAATTATTTATTTAATAACCATATACTTAGAAGAAACAT
>NW_008347536.1:2086326-2087453 GCF_000622305.1 Nannospalax galili | reverse complement strand
TAACACACTCCAGAGCAACAGTACATCTCTTTCACAAGTGGGTGCAAGTTTCTAGGTTCACAGTTGAATTAATATAGTTATGTATTATTGAACTCAGTATAAGCCCTGTAAGACATAAAATTTGGATGAGTTTTTAACCATTAAAAATGATCTCTGTAAGACATAAAATTTGGATGAGTTTTTAACCTTTAAAAATGATCTCTGTTTCATCTTAGAATATATTGTTCCTTGCAGAAAGATGCATTGATTTTGCTACTAACAATGAGATGTTGGCGCTTGCATCTCTAATCTGTATGTATCTGATTATTACTAGTCATAATTGGTTGCACTTGGATCCTTGGCACCTGTGTATGTCTATAAAGCCATCAGGTAGATTTCAGTGGTACTGTTTATCATGTCTACTAATTAGCATGATGTAAATTTGCATGCTTCCTCCCCAAATATAACACATTTTTTAAAAATTTGTTGATTTTGTTTTTTTTGTGTGTGTGTGTGTATGTCACACAGAACATCCCAAACCATCTTATTCGACTATACACCCACTTCCCAGATGGCACCCTCCCATAGCCTCCTTCCCCCCACTAGAGCCCTTATACTCTGATATCCCTGCTCCTGTCTGCTATGTTGTTGGCACCCCCGGCCATTCCCCACTACTTGCCCTTTTGGTGATTCTAGTCAGCCTATCTAGAGGTCTTTGTTTTAGGAGGATCAGCTGTTCCTCATCTAGCAGTAATCAATTGTCAATATTCCTTTAGATAAGATTGGGGTCTGCTGTTCATTTTCCCAGTTCTATGCTGGGTTACTATCAGAGAGTCCCTTTGGCCATCTTGGCCAACAACTCAAAAGAAGTAATCACCTCTCTGGCATTGTTGCTTATTATGTAGCCTTTAGCTATGCATATGGAGTCTTATTTATATTGGCCCCTTTAATCGTTGGTTATACTTTCCTTTTGGGTATTTAAGGCCATACAGTTGGCCCAGATAAACCAATTTATTTTCACTCTTAAGGTCATTTGAGGATCAGTTCCTCAGGGGTCACATGGGCTTGGAAAGAGCCCGTGGCTCCTTTCTTTTACCAGTTCCGCCTATGTGAAGATAAGTCAAAGGTCCTGCTCAACCATGGTTGAC
>NW_008347536.1:2070983-2085450 GCF_000622305.1 Nannospalax galili | reverse complement strand
TAAAACTCCATCGTATAAATGAACCACATTTTCATTATCCACTCATCAATGGAGGGACACTTAGGTTGTTTCTATCTCTTAGCTATTCTGAAAAGAGTAGCAACAAACGTGGATGTACAAGTGTCTCTGCAATAGGATGAGTTCTTTGGGTATATGCCAAGGAGTGGTATAAGTGGGTCAAATGGTAGGTTCATTTGTAGTTTTTTAAGAGTTCTCCACACTGCTTTCCATAGGGGTTGAACCAGTTTGCAGCCCCACCAGCAGTGGATGAGTGTTCCCCTTTCCCCACATCCCCTCCAACATTTGGTATCATTTGTTCTCTTGATCTTAGCCAGTCTGACTGGGGTAAGATGAAATCTTAAAGTGGTTTTAATTTGCATTTCCCTAATTATTAGTGACATCTTTTAAGATGTTTCATAGCCATCTTTACTTCTTCTTTTGACAACTCTCTGTTAAGCTCCTTAGCCCGTCTTTTAATTGGTTTGCTTCTTGTCTTGGTTCTCTGTTTTTTGAATTCATTATATATTCTGGTTATTAAACCTCTGTCAGATGTGTCACTGGTGAAGATTTTCTCCCATTCTGTGGGTTTTCTGCTTGCTTCCTTCGTTGCCTCCTATGATGTTAATTCTTGCCATGGTTTCCTGAGCAGTTGATGTCTGGTTTAGAAAATCCTTTCCTACACCTAAATGTTGTAGGTTTCTTCCAATATTTTCTTCTAATAGTTTCGGGGTTTCAGGCTTTACATTGAGGTCTTTGAGCCATTTGGAATTTTTTGTGCAGGGTGAAAGATAGGGGTTTAGTTTCATTCTTCTTTAAGTAGAGATTCAGTTTTACCAGCACCATTTGCTGAACATGCTGTCTTTCCTCCAGTTAATGTTCTTGGCCCCTTTGTCAAATATCAGGTGGCTAAAATTGCAATTACTCATATTTGGGTCTTCAATTTTGTTCCATTGATCTATGGGTCTATTTTTGTGCCAGTACCATGTTATTTTTATGACCATAGCTCTGTTATACAGCTTAAAATCTGGTATAGTAATCCCCCCGCCATTGCTGTTAGTGCTCAGGGTTGTTTTGGCTACCCGAGGTCTTTCGTGCTTCCATATGAATCTTAGGATAGTCTTTTTCCAATTCTGTGAAAAATGTCATGGGGATTTTGATTGGCATTGTGTTGAATCTATAAATGACTTTTGGTATGATGATCATTTTCATAATATTAATTCTTCTAATCCATGAGCATGGGAGGTCCCTCTGTTTAATTAAATATGTTGAGGTTTTGTAGTTTTTAAATATACTATTTATTATTTAGTCTGTATGAGTGTATTCCTTGCATGTAGGTAGGTCCACCCATGTTGTGTAATGCCCACAGAAGTCCAAAGAAGGTGTTGGATCTCCTGGAACTAGAGTTACGGGCGGTTGTTATCTGTCATGTGGGTGCTGGGAATCAAACCCAGGTCCTCTACAAGAGCAGTCAGTGATCTTAACTGCATGGGTCATGGAGTTTTTTTTTTGTTTTTTTTTGTTTTTTTGGTTTTTTTTTTAACAGTATTTGAGTGTTGATAATGATATAATTTAAACAATTTAATGTAGTGCCATAGTACTGTCAATGCTCTGAGTCCTTGTGAGATGTTGGTTACTTCCTTAAAAGTCTTGTTTTTTAGATTGGTATATACTGTAGTGTATGCAATATGTGTTCACTTATAAACTCTACTATATCTGTTTATTTAACCACATTCTGATAACCATGTCTTTGTTTTACACATGTACTAAACATGTCAGGCAGTGCTTGTCAGAAGGTGCACTGATAGCAGAAAAAAAAAAATCTGACATGTGAAGAAACCTATTAGCAAAATAGTGCAGAGTTAATACATGCTGAGCACTTCTGTGAATTTCACATATTGGTGAGGCAAAGGTCCCACTGAGGTTAGTGAGGCACCGACTTTCTGGAAATGCAGGGTGACAGTTGATTCTCCCAAACAAAACACAATGGTCAGTTTTGCAATAAAACCCTTAGTTTAATTTTTTACAAGAGGAATAAAGAATTAAGGTATCTTTCAGATGTGCAGTGCATTGTAATACCCTCTTAATTAGTTCATTAGTTTCTATTACTTGTGTCTTCTAAAGAAGTCTAGTAGTTGAGGAATTCTGACCTGTGTAGAATGTTCTCAAATAACCTTTTCATGTCAGTTCTTTTGTCCTTCTGAATGATTTCCAAATTGGGTTCCTTTTGATAAACAATAATCTCTGATTTTAGCCTGCAAAAGTTACAATATATTTTTACCTTTTCAATCAGCAGCTCAAAAAAAAAAACAAAAAACAAAAAACCCAAAAAGGTTTGTAAACAAAAGCATATGGGGAAACAGGGATCACACAACAGAAAGTTTGAGGTAACAGTCTGTCAGTGATCATTTCTGTTTGATGGAATGTTAAGGGAGGCTTCAAGGAAGGTGTGGATTTCTAACTGATCAGTGAAAAAAAAAATCTTACTGTCACTAGTCTGCATGGGATAGGTACTGAATTGCCTGAGGTAGGTGACTGGTCTAAAGTACTATGCCAGTGCTTTTGTTTAGTTATACAGTTCTGTGAATTAAAACAATATTATACTTTGGTAAGTTAAAAATTTTGTAATTTTTACAACCCATGCCAAAAAATGTATGGTACCTGCCAGAATTATATCACAAAACATCAAATGTCTGAATATGTATTTTCTTCTTGCCAAAATACTGTCATTGTTTTCATTAAATCTGCTTTAAATTAGTCACACCTCATCATGTTCTGTTCAGTGACAGTTTCTTTTCTTACTCCCAGTGTGCAGAATTTATTTAGAAAATTTTGGGCAGGGGTTGGATACAGATTCAAAACAAATAAACAAATTCCAGATCACAGTGCTTAAGCTTATGACCTTGTCTATACCACCTCTGTGTATGTGACCTTTTGTATTGGAATAGCTGCACATGCTGCCCAAGCTTCTCTTGAACTCCTGGGCTTGAGTGATGTTCCTGCCTTGGTCTTCCAAGCTGCTGAGGCTGCAGGTGTGCCAGATACCTCTGTCAGCTCTAATTTTTGAAGTACCCTTATTTTGCTTCAGAATAGTAACTGTTTTTGATTTAAATATAAAAATAAGTATCCTATATTTCTTCTCCTCAAACAAAACAATATCTGGACAATATCTGTCCAACTATTGAATAGTTAGGTTTTACTTTTCAGAAATTGGAAGGGTTTTTGAGATAACATCAGTTTGTTTTGATTCTAATACAAGCTTTGGGCCAGGAAAGTAATTATTTCCACATGGGTAAAGCCAGTTACAACTGCTTCCCCTAAGCCAACCACCCGCTAATCTTAAACTTGCATATATTTATAAGTAAAATGTAGTTATAAGCATTAAAATCATTGAGACTTTATTTTAAAATTTAATTCTTTGGATATATAAAAAAATGTTTATTTTGTACAAAGCAAACCAGGAAAATTTTGCGTGTAATATTAGGATGATTTCAGCAGCAAGTATTTAATCTTTTGGAATTATAGAAATTTATTTTAAGCGTCTATACACAATTTTTACTGTTTTGCTAAAAATTTACTCTTCTATCCTTAGATTAAGTTGTGTGTAGTGGCCTTTAATTTCAGACAGGAAATGATAGAGATTTCCACGTGGTCTGATGAGAACAAGACCTAAGCCCAGAGGAAGGGTTGTTTAGGTAGCCTGAAGAATGCTGGGGTTTGAGAAACATTTGGATCAGTGACTTTTGCTGTACTGGTTTCAGTGTAATAGTTGGAAGGAGGATTGTAATAGGCTGGGGAGTTAATGAGTTGAGGGTGAAGATGTATAGGTATTATATTCTTCTTTGATGGAAGAACCTCAAAAAGAGAATTAAAGAAAAATAGCAAGAGGGAAAGCTCAGGGGCTGAAAACCAAGCGTAGAGTCTCATACGTGAATTAGTGTTCTCTCTTTCCCTGATAATTGTTTAACATGTCACATCAGCTATTACTGAATGTAAAGTTGTCCTGTATATGTATATATGTGGTGCACATGTGTGTATCTGTGTGTGTGTGCATAATTGTCCTTCTGATGTAATATATGGGGATTTTAAGATCATCAGGTGTATGAACATTTAAAAGAACTTTTGCAATTGTCTTGAAGTCCTTGAGACTGATGAGGCATGTAGGACTTTGCTTAAGCTTAGCATGTAGGGATTTCCCCATGGCAAAGCACTTTACCATTGTTTCCCATTTCTTTTTAATGTTTCTTATAAAATGATAAATATAAACATAATTCATTTCACATGTATGAAGTTGATAGCTTGTTATAACATGGATAATTTCTCTATATGTAATAAGGTATTCACATACAACTTCATTCATTGTTACTTTTCAGTGATTATAGTAGCTATTAAATAGTTGTTTATTGTTAGACTATATCATGATGGAATATGATTAATATACCTTAAAATGCCTTCTATAATCTTAGAAACTTGATTATATTTTTGGAACGGCTTTATCATGTATCATGTATAATGATTTTCTTTTTTATATAAAATCTTTACTAATTGAGAATTTCATACATGTATACAATGTATTCTGATCATATTTACCCCCTACTTTTCCCCCTAATTCCTCCAAGATCCACCCACTCCCTCTGATTGTATGTCCTTTTGACTTTTTTTTCCTTCTTTAAAAAAATCCACCTAGTCCATATACTCATGGGAATGTGGCTATCCACTGGCGCCTGATTGACCTCCTAGGGACCACACGCTTAAAAATAACTGACTGTCCCTCCTCAGAAGCCATCAACTTTCAGTAACTCCTCAGTTACAGGTGGGATCTTGTGAATCCCTTCCTCCTCCATGATAGAATGTTGACTGGCTTGATCTTGTTTAGGTAACTATAACTGCTGTAAGTTCATGATGCAACAGCCCCATCATGACCCATTTACAACTGTTTTGCTCTGGTCTTATCCAACCTCTGGCTCTTAGAATCTTTCCATCTCCTTTTCTTTTTTTTTAAAAAAATTATTTATTAGTTTTTATTTTATGTGTATGTGTGTATTGTCTGCATGTAGGTAAGTGCACCTGTGTCATGCAATGCCTCAGGAGGTCAGAAGAGGCTGTCAGATCCCCTGGGACTAGAGTTACGGACATTTGTTATCTGGGGTTTGAACCAGTACTCTTAACTGCTGAGCCATCCCTCCAGCCCCCCATTTCCTTTTCTAAGATGGTCCCTGAATATTGCAGGGAGAAGGTGATACAGATGTACCATTTTTGGCTGAGTACTTTACAGACTCTTATTCTTCTTGTACTTTAAATAGTTTAGAATTTCTCCATCAATTTTTACCCACTGCACAAAGAACCTTCTGTGATGCTGAGGTCTGAGAGTTGCACTCATCTATGGTCATAGAGATAGAAATTTAGGAGGCAGTTTGATACTATGGCCATTTAGCAAAACAATAATAGTGGGTTCATCGTATGAGGCCTGTGAACCCAACCATGGGATCTTGGACAGATTTATAATACCAGGCATGCCATCTTTCTGGCAGCTGGCCTTATGTCCAAGCAGAAAGTGGTTGGTTACTTACATAGCACTCATGCCATTATTGCACTGATGAACAGATCTTCTGATGCCTGTTGTTACTATAGCTCACAGGGTTCACAGCTGTGTAAGACTTGATGACTTTCCTCTCAGCAGCCTGCATTGCACTTTCTAGTATTTTGAAATGTAGCCAGCAAGGAGAATGCTTCCTGGTCAGTGCAGTCTTGATTTCTCCATTCACTATGACCAAAGTGTGTGAGGTCTTGGTTCTTATCATCAAGTTCTGGTGGGCAACCAAGAGCAGTGGAAATAGTTTTTATTGTTTTGGAGGTCTCTGGGACAACCCTGACCAACAACTCAAGGGAAAGTGTCCCACACCTGACACTGAGCTTATTTGGTAACCTGTGGCTTCTGGGAGGAGCATTATCCCCTTTGTAGGGTAGCTTCAATTATTGAACTCATTTATATGAATCTATATGCATATATGTATTTGTGTATATATATGTATGTGTATATGTATCTCTATGGGTTTTTCCACATATCTTTATTGTTAGTTATCCCTCCCCTTACCCCCTCCTGTACCCCACCCTCCTTTAGTACATGTGTGGAGTTATACAACCATCATCAGATCCTGTTTGAAAATATTTCTGTCACTCTAAAGATCCCACGGACTGGCCATATCTACTGCTACTTCAGTCTTCAGCTAACCACTCATCTTTTGGTTCTTGTTCTGTCTCCTCATCATGAGAGTATATTACTTGACAGCACTAACAGTCTATCCATAGTTAGTATCAGATCTCACTATAGGCTCTGCTTTCCTGAAGACTGCTCTCACTTCAGATAGCCTCAGGAGACACTTGTACTTCTGATGATTACTATTTAGAAATTACTACAGTTCTCTCAGGTTCAGTGATTCTATAGAATGATTCACAAAATTCTCTAAAAATTTTATGACTATAGTTTTAATATAGAGGATACATTACAGGCAAGATCTAGGTAGAACTTGGACACTGAGCTTCTGTGTTCTTTCCCTGCAGACTGAGGGGACATCCCCTCACTGCACTTTGTAGTGTTCACTGATTTGAGACTCCTCTACACTTCAGTGTGCAGAGGTTTCATTGGTATGATCTGTTTAATCATACTGACTATGTGACTGAATTCAGTCTTCAGCTCTGCACTAGTATTTGAATGTCCTATGTCACCAACTGCTGCTACCACCACCACCACTACTTATCAACAGCAGCACTACCACCATCAATATCACCACCACCACCACTATTTAGAGCAACCTTATTAGTTTAACAAAAACTCAAGAGATTCCAAGAGTTTTTGAAGTCCTGTGCCAGGAACCAAAGACAAAGTCCAGTTATAGTTTTTATAACATAATCTGTAGACTTGTTTTTTCTGCATTACAGTTAGACTTTTATAATATTGTGCCCTTTTGTGTTTGACATCTTTCCTTGTAATGTTTTTGTGAACATTTGTATCAATTTTGTTGTGATAGTGTACCATTCCATTACAATGATTACATTTCATATATCCATTAAGTTTTAATGAATGTGATAGTTGATCCTCATTGTCAACTTGATTGGATTTAGATTCATCTAAGAGACGCACCTCTAGAAATGTCTGTTAACACATTTCCAGAAAGGAGTAACTGAGGAGACTCATGACCACCCTTGAAGTTGGGGGAGGTATCATCTTATGAACTGGATCGTAGAATGAATTAAAGGAGAAGTGGGGAGGCACATGGGGATTCTAGTTGTCTCTTCGCTCTCTGTTCTGGTTCCCTCAGATGTGAGCAAGTGGCCTCATCCATTACTGGCACTGCTGAATGGCCCCATTCCTCTCTGCTGAGATGCACTGTTCTCTAATCCTTGAGCCAAAATTTCTTCTTGTCAGGAATTTGTCACAGAGGTGAGAAAATACAAGTACATTGGGTATTTGGATTTTTCCCAGTTTCTAGATGTTGTGAATAATAACATTACAATCATTTATATAGAAGTCTTTGTTTTGACATGTTTTCTAAAATTCTCTTAGGTTAATAACTAAGATTTCTAGGTTAAAAAAAGACGACTGTATTATTTTACATTCCCACTGGCAGTGTACATGTAGTCGAGATTATCAGCATCCTCACCAACATTTGGTGTTACAGGTTTTTCTTATAGGAATGTATGGTATGTAATTGTGGTTAGAACTTGAATTTCCTAATAACTAATGATCACTTTGGCTATGTTTCATAGTGTTCCTATGTGTATGCTTTATGAAAAGTCTCCTTTTTTTTTTTAAACCAGTAGGTCACTGTCTTGAGTTTTAAGAGGTGATTTTTGATTTTTATTTCTGCATAAGAAAATAAAAGTAAATGTAGGATTTGAAAACCTTTTTTCTTATTACATCCTATTTTCTAAGTAGTGATTTTTTTTTTTTGAAGAAAAGGGTTCTAAATATTTTTCTGTTTGTTTGTTCATGTGCGTGCTTTGCCTGCGTGCCTGTGAATGCACTCTTGCATACCATGCTAATGGAGGACAGAAATGTTGGGTTCCCTGGATCTGGAGTGAAGGAAGGTTGTTAGCTGCCATGTGGGTCCTGAGTAGTAAATCTGGGTCATCTGTAAAAGCAGCTCATGCTATTAACCACTGAGTTTTATTTCCAGTCCTGAGAGTTCTAAATTTGATGAAAATTTAATTAATGAAATTCCTATGTACTATATACCTCCAAGGTTACAAAGACCTTGATTTTTTTCTGTAAAAGTGGTGGTTTTTTTTTTTTGTTTTTTTTGTTTTTTTTTTTTTTTTTTGTCTTTTTGAAGCAGGGTCTCCATGTAGCCCCAGCTGTCATGGAACTCACTATGTAGACCAGGCTGGCCTTGAACTCACAGAGATCTGCCTGCCTCTGCCTCCCAAGTGCTGGGACTACAGGCGTGCACCACCACGCCCGCTAAAAGTGTTTTTTTTTTTAAATATATTTTATGTGCTTGAATATATTGCCTGCATGTTTGTAAGTGCAGCCATGTCACCCAGTGCTCTTGGAGGTCAGAAGACGGTGTTGAACGCCCCTGGAGCTGGAGTTATATAGAATGGTTGTTAGCCGTCATGTGGGTGCTGGGAATTGAACCCAGGTCCTCTGCAAGAGTAACCATTACTCTTAACCAATGAGCAGTCTCTCCAGCCCCCTCTAAAAGTTTTGTATTTGTTTTCCATTTATGCCTATAACCCATTTGGAGTTTAATTTTAGATGTAGTGTGAGGCAAAAGTTGAACTTCATTATTATTAATTATTATTATTATTGCATATGATTATCCAGTTTTACTAACAGAACTTGTTGAGGAAACTATTCACTGCCCATTTATTGCCTGAGTACCCTTGTCAAAAACAGTTAACTATTATTGTCAGAGTTTATTTATGGAACTTTTGTGGTTCTGGTTCTGTAGAATAGAGCTAGCATAGTATTTATCTCTCAGATGGATTACAACCGAAAATCCTGGACAGAGTACAGACAGCATTGTTTGAGGTCCCAGAGAGTCAATGTAGTAGAAGGATTAGGAGGGACATGAAAGCTGGAGGGCAGCTAATACTGGTGAGCGTCTGTCCCACCTCATTTAACTCTCAGCTTGGACTCTGGAGCAGCCCCTATTCTCATTCTTCACAATGGTTGAGGGAGAAAAGTGTGCAAAAGAAATCCTGCCTGTGTTCCTGGTCAGAGGACTGGAAAGGATGGCCCCACATAAGTCTCCTGGGTGGGAAATTAGTGTTTCTGCTTTGTTTTGTATTTGGGGCTTTGTTTTATTCTTCTGATTGAACCCTGGGGGACCCTAATCTTAAGACTGCCCTAGTGGTAATGCAGGAATCCAAAATTCTGAAAGACAAGCTTTTTCTTTGATCAGAAAAAAAAAGGAATGTGTGTAGTTCAAAGAGCATTGCGAGAGCTGCAATTCCTTTTCTTTTTTTTTTCTTTTTTCTTTTCTCTTTTTTCCATATCAAATTTGAGGGATATGTTGTTTCAGGAAGCGTATGACAGTGTGAAGATTCACAAGTGCCAGGAGGCAAGTGCAGCTAGAGAATCAAGAAAAAGACTGAGAGACAGTGTCGGACACTCTGCAGAGGAAGGATTAGAAAAAAGATGGTCTAAATCATCTGTAAAGAACCAGACATCCTTGAGCTGAGCCTGTATGGAATTTATTCAAGTAAGGTAATGAGGGACTGGGAACCTGAGCTGTACTATAGCCAGACCATCCCTAGCCCTCACCCAGTTTAACTCTTAACACACAGAAGGCAGGAAGGATTAAATAGCACCGAAAGGACTTGGGGAAATGAACTGACATTAAAATCATAGTCTCTTAAATGTGGACTGTGGCATTTTCTTTGTACCTAATAGAGTTGATTGACTACAGCCACAATAATCACAGCATTAAAATAAAAAGCAATAGGAAGTCAGTTCTCCAGACAACTGAGTCTTCAACTGGACCAGTACTGTAAAGAAAAAAATGCAGTATTTGAAGTTTCTAGGATATAAAGTAACATTATTTAATGTACTAACAAGAACTCACACATAGTTACACAGAACAGAGAAACTAACAAAAGGCATTTCCGAGATGACCTTCATGTTAGATTTATAAGACAGTCCTCAGAGCACTGTTTACATCTGTGCATGATGTTGGGGTAGCATTTTTTAAATGAATGGAAAGATTGAAGTTCTCAGAAAGGGAAGAGAAAGCATAAGAATGCCATAGAGGTTTTATGGTAGAAAACTAAAATAACTCAATAAGGTAACTAAAAATTAAGAATCTGAGTTCAATATCTGAATGGAGATGACAGGAAAGAATAAGTGAATCTGAAGGACAATCAGTAGAAATGATATAATCTGAACAAGAAGAGGATAAAAGTGAGTAAAATGTGGAGCACACATGCAAAGGGTCTAACATTGCTGTCATAAGAAACCCAAAAGAGATTGCTGCACAAAGGTATTTGGAAAAATAATGGCTGAAAACTTCCAGCTTGGCTGAAAGCTATGCATTTACAAATTCATAAAACTCAGTGAACCCTACAAGGCTAAATAGTGTGTGACTTAATTTATATGACATTCAATAAAAACAAGAACTATTAATGCAGAGAACAGATCAGTGCTTGTCAGAGACTGAAGATGTGGAAAGGTGTTGATTACAAAAGATAGTGAAGGAATTTGGGGGTGATAAGGGAACTGTTACTGATACTGATGGGGAATACACGATTGCCTGCATTTGTCAAAACCAATAGAATTGCACAAGTGCATCTTACTGTTAAAGTAAGAGTTGAAGCGCAGCATTCTTAAAGAAACTGTATGTTGAAAAGGGAGAGTTTCAGAACACTGGTTCTTACTCTCTGGGCTTCTGAAGATTAATAAGCATATTAAGGAAACTGGTTCTAGGCAGTTCCTTTTACGAACCAAACCATTGTAGTTTGAATCTCCCTTTTTGTTCTCCCTTTTCCTTTCCTTTCCTCCCCCCTCCCCCTTTTTTTTGCCTTATTATGTTGATCAGGCTGGTAGCTCCTGGTTACATGGAAATCTATTTCAGTTTCCTGAGTATGGACTACAGGTTTTTTCCTCTACAGCTGGCTCTGTATTTCTATATGATGTTAAAATGTTCAATGTCCTTTCAAATAGTGATTTTTTTTTTTGAAGAAATAATAAGTATCTTGAGTCTGTTTTCAGGAGGGTAACAAACCTTATAATTCTTATTATACTAAGAACATAAAAAAGATCTTGGGGAGCATTTACCAAAAATATAGAATGGTATTTCTATATGTGATATTTAGCAGCATTAATAGGAAGTGTTTATTATCTTTCCATACTAATTGCTTACTTAGTTTCTGTGCTCAAATAAAATGCTTGATGTTTCCTATCTTATTTATTTTAATATTTTAATTTTTTGTTTGTATGTATTGTATGTATACATGTTCAGTCACATGTATGCATGCTCATGCACATGTGTGGGTATGTGTGCATGTGGAGGTTGATATTGTGTGTCTTTCTTGATCTCTCTCCAGTTTATTGAGGCAGAGTCTTTCCTTTGAGCCCAGAGCTTGCTGATTGGGCCAGTCTAGCTACCCAGGTTTACTCTAGGATCCCCTGTGTTTCCCCTGCAAGCTGGGATTCCATGTGGGCTGTTAAACCCACCATGAATTTAAGTGAATGTTGAAGATCCAAACTCGGGTCCTCAGGCTTGTGCATCAAGCGCCTTCTCATCAATAGTAGTTAGAAACAGTTTGCATGTGTGCTCTCATGGTGTTTTAAAAATAACTGTGAGAGAAAGGAAACTGCAGTGCTCTTTTGTTCGTGTGTTTATTGTTTCTTACTTTTGTGATAATTGATAATGGGTTTCTTCCATATAATGTTTTTTTGTTTTTGGGTTTTTTTTTTTTTTTTTGGTCTTTTTGAGACAGGGTCTCCCTGTAGCCCTAGCTGGCCTGGATTTGCTATGGAGACCAGGCTGGCCTCGAACTCACAGAGATCTGCCTGCCTCTGACTCCCAACTACCTGGGATTAAAGGTGTGTGCCACCACATCTGGCTATAATGTAAGTTTTAAAATATATTTTATTATTTTTAAAATAATTAATATTTTATATTAATTATAATTTATATTAATATTTATATATTATAAATATATTATTATAAATAATAATATTATTTTTATGTGTGTGAGTGTATTGCCTGTATGTATATGAGTGCACCTGTGTTGAGCAATGCTGTGGAGGTCAGAAGAGGGCTTTGGATTCCCCTGAAACTGGAGTTATGGATGGTTGTTAGCTGCCATGTGGGCGCTGGAATTCGAACCCAGGTCCTCTGCAGGAGCCTTCTCTCCAACCCATAGTGTAAATTTTGTAAGCAGTAATAATTGTTTGCCTGTTAAGAGAGAATGATGTAAGTCATAAAATCTTCCAGGTACTGAGTTGTAAAGTGTTTGTAAGCAGGAACCTGGCCCTTGAAAGATCTGCAACACCTGAGATATGCAAATATTTCTATTTGCTTTTCTTTTTTCATAATGTTTGTCTGAAGCAATTTATTTTAATGTTAATCTGTTGGGGATGACTACTTCCACTTACTATTTATTATTTCATTTATTGGAAGACCATGTTTATTTTGAGAAATAGTTTTTCTTTAGGAAACTAATATTTCTGAACATGTTCCAGATGCAGGTGAATGATAATGCTAAATGAGACACCGTTCCCTTTGGCAGCTTCACTTAAAGGATTATTGCTTCATTTGTGTTTCCTTTTATTTTTCTCTTACATCCTGTAAATATTTTAAATGTTACTTTCGTTGTTGGATACTTTACTTGCACATAGATTGTAAATAAAATTAGTATTTGTTGTTAATATGGCATTTGGTGGAAATTTTCTTTTGTCAAACTTTTCAGTTGCTTTTATTAGGGTTTAATTTCATTCAGTTCCATAGAATATGTTTAGCAGAGTTGAGGTTGAGGGTAGACAAGAGGAAGCTGTTAAATGAAGGTGAAAACTTTAGAGTATATCTAAATTATAGTTGTCAATTTTTTTCCAATCAGGGTAAATCAGTAATCTCTATCTCTAAAATACATGGTTGTTTACTATATCTTTACTAAAGGGCAGGTAAAATTTAACAGTGTTTTTAATTCCTTCAACATTAAATCTATTTTACCAGTGTATATTAATTATAAAGTTGAATATCTGTCTCATTTTATTGTGACACATGTATAATGTACTCTGATCATATTCTCTTCCATTACCCTTTTTTTTTTCCCTCCCCATTTCTACGTTTTCTATTCCCTCCACCCCCAAATAGTGCCTTTTTAAAAAACCTAGCTTCCACATGTGAGGGAAAACATGATATTTGCCTAAGCAAACATTTTTTAAATAAAGACTTTACTGTTAAATCATGTAATGAAATAAAAACAATTTACACGTTGATTTCTTGGATAACTGAAATATAGGTAATAGCACTGACATTTGTGATTGAATACACTTTCTACATACGTGTAACACTATTGTTAAAAATTTTTGAGTTTAGTCTTAATCTTGTTTTTTTCCTTAAAGCATGTTCATTGAGCAGTTTCTAATTAGAACAAATTACTGTATCTTTCAATTATTATAGAAACTTGAGTTAAAAAGTATTGTGTGTCAGTTATTTCTTCTTTTGGAAAATTATTTTAAGATTGAAACCTTTTCTATGATATTTATTTCCGAACCATCTGTAATTGAAAGAATTCATCAGTAAAGAATTTGCATGGATATCAAATATGTGCTTCACAAAGACTTCGATTTTTTAGAAAGCCTTTCTGTATTATCTGAATAATCAGAGTAGTCAGCAGGTTTCAGAGTTCAATAGTAATCGAGGATGACTTCAGTGTTGCTCTGTGAAAATGTATGGTGAGGAGTTAACGTGTATTTTTGTTTGAGAAAATGTTTTTTTTTAGTATGAATTTTGTAAAATAAAGAAGATTTGATTACTTTATATCTTTGAAAGCAAAATAAATTCAACAGTGAGTTTAGAACATTACTGTTTAGTACATGTATTCCACGGAGTTTCTGGTGTTAAGTATGTTGTATTAAAGTTATAGAAATGACAGATTGTGTGCTTTTAAAATATATTGCAAAATTTAATTGTTTCTCTTACTATACGCACTTTTTTGTTGTATAAGGGGCTTTGTATATAGTAAAGCTATTGTGATTTTCTTTTTTTTTTTTGGTATTACTTCATATGTTGAAACTAACTTCAAGCTCAATACTTGGATGTTGTCACTATTAAACACTCCTATAAGCAAGCATTGATTTTTTTTTTCTTAAGATGAAGATATTAAAACACACTGATTTTTTTGTCTTTGTGACAGCTCAATATGCTAATAATCTTTCAGCTAAATTAAAAATTTTGGTGCTATTATATTTCAAAACATATTTCAAACAGCTCAGTATACTAATATTCTTTCGGCTAAA
>NW_008347536.1:2068605-2070919 GCF_000622305.1 Nannospalax galili | reverse complement strand
TATTTTGTATTTGTAAAAATTAAAGAAGAAAATTAGCCCAAAGGGATAGCCATCTAGCTTTAATAGTTGCCATTTTACAGTCGGTCTTATATTTATGTCCCCACCTCTGTTCCTAGCTGCTCCTTTCAGTAAATTTGAAGCAGATTTTATACATTGCATCACTTAAAATATGGTATTTGTAAACGTGTCATTAAATGATGAGAATTCTCCCTCTTAAAATTTTGTGTGCAATGCAATTTTTTCACTTAAAACCATTTCTTTCTAAGGGCATTGCTCAGTTGTAGGATTTCGCCTTGGTTTCAATCCCCAGCAACCCCCCCCCCCCAAAAAAAAACCCCTAAACCAAACAAAAAAAAAAATCTATAAAACCAACAAAACACTTCATAAAGCCATAAGAACCTTTTAATTAGTATCACTTCCATATAATCACTGTTCACATTCTTCTAGTTCTTTCTCTCTGTCTCTTGCTGTCTCTGTCTCTCTGTCTTGCTTTGTTGCTCTGTCTCTCTCTGTCTCTGTCTCTCTGTCTCTGTCTCTGTCTCTCTCTCTCTCTCTCTCTCTCTCTCTATATATATATATATAGTTTAACTCAGAATCCCAATAAAGTGCATGCATTCCAGTTGGTTAGCACATCATAAATTTATTTTAATTGGTAGCATTGTCCTCTCTATATTTTTCTTGAGTGGAAATTTAATTATTGGAGAAATGAGACTGAGGTTTCTCACAGTAAGATTTACTGATTGCTGTGGTAGTTGTTTGTCTAGTTTGTTTTTATCCTCTCTCTCTCTGTCTCTGTATGTGTATGTGTATGTATGTGTTTCTTGAAAATCAATAATAGATCTATTGGCTTGGCTTAATTAGACCCAGGTATGAGATTTTTTTTCTTCCCAGAAATATTTCATCTTTTTTTTTTTGACAGAGTTACATAATATCCAGTTGCCTTTATTGTGTCTTGTTAGCAGTGGCTGATTACCATTGTTTTTTATTGCATTTATTAGAATTGAAAAATGGAGATTTTATTCATCATGTCTTTTCTTATTAGTTGGAAATAATATGTAATGTGAATCATTAATTTTTTTGCCTTTCATGTGTAAAGAAAGTATAAAATATTAATTTTTCTGCCATGTTTACCAGTAGTCAGAATGAGTTGGCTTCTTAAAACCCTGCAGATTTATTCACCAATATTATATGATGTTATTCAAAGTTAGGTGATAAGGTTTTAAAAATATTATCCAATTACAATTTTAAACATACTGTGTACATCATATTCAGTCTATTGTAGTTTTCCTTTTTGCTCATCAACTATGTCTTCTTTGGTCAGCCAAAACCTCTATAATTTAGGTTCTAAATGCTTTTGCCATAAGCCTAGTGGTGTTACTGTAAGATAAGCTGTGTTCTAGATTCATCTTGTACACTTACTCAGCTATGCCACTTTTGGTATTAAAATTGTTGTAAAAAGTAGGAGTGAATAGAGGAAAAAGTGGCTAAAGCACAATATTTAAACATGATATGAGGCTGTACATATAGTTTAGTTGATAGAGAACTTGCTTAGCATGCAAGGCCCCTGGATTCGATCCCTAGCACCACATAAAACCAGACATGGGACCAGTGAGATGAGTCTCAGTGAGTACAGCACACATGGTGAAAAGGGAAAACCAGCTCCTGCAAGTTCAAGTTGTTCTCTGATGCTCACAGGAACACCGAGACATGAAAAGCAAACAAATAATCATGATATGCTGGAAAATATAGTAACTTCTATATAATACTATGAATACTGTGATTGCATGATTTGTAATTAAGTAAGTCTTACCGAAAATAGTCTGACCCAATTCTTGTATAATTAGTTAAGCTAAACCTGGTGGTAAAGACCTGTAATCTCAGCTACTTTGGAGGCTAGGCAGTTTGATTACAATTTAATGCTAACCTGGGTTATGTTCAGAGTGAATTCAAAGTCAACCTAGACAACTTAGACCCTGCTTAAATAAAAATTACAAAATGTACTGGAAATGAAACTCAGTGGTAGAGTGCTTACTTTTCAATGAAGTCCTAGCTTTAATCCTTAGATGTGGGCGAAGAAAAGAATAATTTATCTGCTTTGGTTCTTGAACCTTTCTGACTTTCAGGTTCTAAATGGTTAATAATATCAGTGTGTGGTTTGTGTTTCCTATGGAGATAAGTCAAACCAACCAAGAGTTCATTAATAAAATGTTTATACTTTAGACTATTATCCTCAGGCCGCTTGGGGTAAGTCTATAGCGCAGCTCTCGGCGCCGGGACTCCCTATGCCACATTCACCCTTCCATCCCTCCCGCCA
>NW_008347536.1:2067916-2068356 GCF_000622305.1 Nannospalax galili | reverse complement strand
ATCCTTTGCATCCAGTACAACCCAGCTACTCAATCCACTCCCTGGGAAATCTTGGGGCTTCTTCCCGCCCCATCTGCCTTTGCATCCCTGCCTGGCGCACCCACGGCCAGGGTCTCAGTTCAGTCCAACACCCAAGTTACTGAGGCCAAAAGCATTCTTAGAAGAATCCAGACCTAAGGAGAAAGTCTGAAAACTTCTGATCCACCTTGGAATTGGGCCATCACAGAACTCCTGAAGACAAAATCAATCCGGCCTCGACAATATAAAATCAAAAGAGATAACCAGAAGCTTAGATGAACCAGCTCTTCATACCCAAAAAGTAAACGACAAAGACACATAAAGCTCAAAAAAAAGAAGCAGAACTAAACTTGAAGGCCCGAGTATCACACAAGAGTCAGAAACTACAAAAGAAATTCACATGTCAAAATCACAGAGAAAAA
>NW_008347536.1:2063037-2064745 GCF_000622305.1 Nannospalax galili | reverse complement strand
AACCTAAGTGTCCCTCAACTGATGAGTGGATAATGAAAATGTCGTTCATTTATACAATGGAGTTTTTTACTCAGCAGTAAAGAAAGATGAAATCATGAAATTTGCAGGTAAATGGATGGAACTAGAATCTGTTATATTAAGTGAGTTAACACAATCTCAGAAAAAAAATCGACATATGTTCTCCCTCATATGTGGATCCTAGGATCAGACTCTGATAAATAAGTATGCAAACAGACATAACTGCAGGAACCAGGACAAGGGTAAGGAAACAGTGAGGTAAAGGAAAAGAAATAACCTGAAGGAGAAGAATAGTAGGTAACAGACCTTAATAAGGCAGATATGGATAAAAATTGGGTTAGATTAAGGGAGGGGGGAGGGAAGGGTATACGAGTAACCTAGGGGATAAATAGAAAGAAGCAGTTCAACAGAGGGAGGATCATAGGAGCAAGGGTATTAGTAAGGAAGAAAGGCGGGGAAATGGGGGCACCTTAAATGGGAAAACCATGATAGATGGGGGAGATAATACAAGAGAGAAACAATGCCTAACTAGTCACGAAAACCAGAGGGCACCATATTATTCCTGTAATCTACTGACAAATTATACATAACAGATCAAGAAATATATCTCTAGATAAGGTTTATTTGAGACCAACTGGTCATTACCCAAGATTTATCTGCAAGACACACAGTAATTAAAAATGCCAGAATGGTGGAACTAACCTTCTTGGATGTTTAACAGACATACCTTCAGATCTATACTAATTGGGTCAGAGGGATACAAAGGACACTTTTTGCTCCTTGCCCTCCTAGGTCGATTAGTTCCCAGGGCCTATGAGCATCTCGCAAAATGTCCTGTAATGGTGGTGGGTCATCTGACCTCTTGATCAAGGAAGCCAAGGAGACCCCACCAGATGGACTTGAACCAGTGTCCAGTCTATAAAGAGGAGGGCAAAACGGGGGGATTCATTTCTTCCTTCTTTCCAAGAGAAGCCAACAATGGCCGAGAAGGACCTTTGACTTATCTTCACATAGATGGAACTGGTAAAAGAAAGGAGCCAGGGGCTCCTCCCAAACCCACGGGACCCCTGAGGAACAGATCCTCTAACGACCTCAAGAGTAAAAACAAATCAGTTTATCTGGTCCAATTGTATGTCCTTAACCACCCAAAAGGGAAGTGTAACCAAAGATTAAAGGGGCCAACATTATATCATAAGAGCATACATATGTATAACTAAATGTTACTCGACAAACAGCAAAGCCAGATAGGCGATACCTTCAGTTGAGTTGTTGGCCAGGATAGATAAAGGCTCTTCCAGATAGTAACCCAACATACTACAGGAAAAATGAACAGCAGACCCCTATTCTATCCAAAGGAATACTAACAATGGATTGCCGTAGATGAGGAACAGCTGACCCTCTTGGAACAGGGACCTCTGGCTGACTAGATTTACCAGAAGGGCAGACAGGGGGGAATGGATGAGGGCGCTGACAACACAGTGGACAGTGACAGGGATGGCAGAGTATGGAGGCTCTAGTGGGAGAGGAAGGCTGTCTATCTGACGAGTTTGTATTCATGCTCAGATCTCGAGACGCTCAGAAGGTGGGTGACTGTGACCAGTGATGGTCATGTATATAGAGATTAGAAATGCATGTGAAAACATCTCAATGTCAATTGCTTTGGAATGAATTCTTCTGTATGAAAAAAAAA
>NW_008347536.1:2043280-2063002 GCF_000622305.1 Nannospalax galili | reverse complement strand
GTAAAGAATAAGAACAAATCATTCTGGAAGAACGCAAAGGAAAATAGCTTTAGATACTTAAGTGACAATTGAATTTATTCTTATAATTGTTTTAACAGCTTTTGTATAATCTTCATCGTTATTATGAGATATAAAATGTATTTATCAAATCTGTAATCATTATGCCAAAAAATCTGAATTACTGTAATATTTTGTTTATTGTTAAAACTGTAACTTTAATTGTTAAAAAAAATTTAAAAATTTGAAAAAATAATAATTCTTCAAAGCATAAAAACTTCCTCCTTAAGAATTAGTAGATGTGAAAAAAATTATCTTTGAAATCTACCTGATGACTTTATATCCATGGTCAGATTTCAAGGAGCTCAGAAAGTACCCGATTGTGACTAGTAATAATCAGATATATAGAAATTAGAAATGTATGTGCAAACATCTTAGTGTTAATTGCATTAAAAATGAATTTTTCTGTATGAAACTGTGTATTTTAATAATGAAATGGAGATCTTTTTTAGAGGTTAAAACCTCATTTAATTTTATGTCTTATAGGGTTTATACTGAGTACCATATTGTATAACTGTGTTAATTCAACTGTAAACCTAAAAATTTACAGCCAATTTTGAAAGAGATGCATCTGAGCTCTGGAAATTGTTATTGAATATGTCAGTGCTGTTGTAATGAAATGCTTCTTCAAAAAAATTAGTTTTAAAATATGTAAGTGAAGTATTAAGTTTAGTGAATTATGGCATCACTGGTTTTGTTTTTATTCTTTGATTTATACATTGTTTAGTATACACAGAATGGTTTCTGGATGCCCTATCCAAGCCCTTTTATGCATGCTGTAGGCAGGCCTCATGTTTTAAGCCTCAAGTGAATCTTAGTAGACCAGCAGAATATCATATCAAGGTCTCATACATTCAAAGCAAAGGAATAAATCTTGATATTACATGGTAAAAAAAAATGTTTATACTTTATTTCCTGCAGAGCATTGTTACCTGCTACATATGCCAAAGGATATGTAGTGAACTTCACAGAATATGAATGTCTCTGAGGTAAACAATATTAGATTATCACAGCCAGGAGTGGAAATTATATGTTCTATGTTGAGTAACCTGTGGCTGGTCTCTCATAAATGTATTCATATGAGATGAAATTGGGGAGTGAAAAAGTAGTTACAGTCTGTTATGAAGTATTGTGCCTGAGTTGAAATTCTAGCTACCAAATTGTAACCTATGCTGTTGAACTCAATATAACCTTCCCTTGGGCTTTGGGAATCTTGGGGTTCTTGACCTTTACTGTACTTATGTTCCCAAAGCACTGGCTCTGAGCTGTATCAGGAGGAGTTCATTGGAACAGTTGTAGTATGACTGTCTTACGTATGCTCTGTGTGTGTGTGTGTGCGCACGCACACACACTTCACTACACTTGTGCATGCATTCAGTTGATGTTTAATTTGCTTTGTGCTTATGGTATTTTGTTTTGAATCTTTTGAAAATACTTTATAGCTTCAGATTTTTTTAAAGACTGGAACATATTTCATCCAGACTAGAAAATTCTCAAAGCAGAGTCTAGCCACAAAAATGTCTAATTGTTCCAATAACTTACTTTTTTGATAAAGCAAATTACATTCATCCACCTCTTTATCTAGGTGACAAAATGTTACTTATGTCTCTCTTGGGCGCTATTTATTTGCCATTCAAAATTAAACCTCCCTTGACTATATTACACTTTTACACTCAGTTGATGTTGTCTTTGTGTATCTTTGTTTAGCAAAAGTTGTTCCTGCTTTTGCTTCATAATATTTTTCTCGAGGACGTTATTTATTCAGCATTTCCATTTGCAAGTTAAGAACTGATGGGGGGGGAGAGAGAGAGAGAGGGAGAGAGAAAATGAATACTCACAGATCCTTCTGATGGTCAGATTCAGCTGTGTCCTGGTCACTTCCCTTCTCCCTGCCTTAGGCAGAGGTCTTTGTAAAAAGAAGTCTGATTTGAATTCAGATAAAAAAGTAAGTTATAATCTTCCTTTCTGTATTACATTAAAAAAAACTTTTCCTTTTAATGTTTCCATTGAGTTGTTAAAATTATTGAACCTTTGCTAGTTAACAGAGTTTCAAAGTTTATGGAACTGTATAAGGTGAAGAATGTGCCCTCATCTCTTGTATCTCCTCACACTGTGAATTAAGCACTGCTAACTGTGTGATGTTTCACACATATGCATACATTTGTTTAAACATAGAAAAACAACATGTTTATTATGTCTAGTTTAACAATAAAAATTTTACCACACACAGTCTTCATAATACCTTTTTTCACATGAAATGAATTAGGAATGTACTTTGAGTTACTGCATAAGCTGGTATATAAGTATAGTGTTGTGTTTGTCCCTTGTCTTCTGTGGTATAGATCCACAATAGCTTAGCCACCCATTTTGTTATTGTTGAACATATGGGTTATCCGTAATATTTTGTATCTCTAATAATGCTAAATGAATTCTCTTGTGCATTTATTCTTAGGCACTTTTGCGTATTCTTAGGTGGAATAGATACCTGGAGAAACTATTGCTAGGCCAAAGCGTGTGGATACTCAAAAATAATCTCAACAAATTGATATGGCTAAATTGCCTTCCCAAGAGTTAAGATTAATCATAACACATCATATATTAAAAAAATCTTCTTATCCTTACACATTGGTATTTCAACCTTTGGTCTTTTAATGGCTTGAGACATGGTATTTCCTCCCTTTTTATTTCTAGCTGTTCTTTAGGTTTTTTAACTTGCTTCTCTGATTTTTTATTTTGTGAGCTTTCAAAGAATACAAGTTATAATTGCCAGTTTTGCTGTAAATCTATGAACGTGGCAGTGGTAATAATTTTTGGTGAATTACAAGCCTCCTGTTTGTTATTTCAGTATTTATTTCTGTTCACTGTATGTTGAACTTGATATATTTATGTAAAGTATGCAAATTGTGTCATGTTAGCTAACCCTGAGAATTTTATGATTTATATTGAGTTGAAACTTTAGAAGATTGATGATGTAATGGTGAAAAGCAAAAGCAGATATACCCTCAAGACCCAAAATTTGATAAACTGTAATAGATTAATTTTCCTTTCTTTTAAAAACATTCTCAGTTGTATTTGAGATTTATTTCTTTTAATATAGAGAGATGATACACTCTCTAGGAGAGGGTATGTGTCTTCTACTGATTTTTCCTCCACTGAATCTTTAGTAATCATTAGTATGAATTTGGCGTATATTGACATATCATCAGGTATTTGGCATTGGTCACTGAATGCTGCTTTAGCCTATAAATTCAATAAGAGAATGCATTTAAAATTTCAGATTTGTGGGTCTGGAGAGATGGCTTAGTGGTTAAGAACACTGGCTATTCTTGCAGAAGATCCAAGTTCAAATCCCAGCACCCACATGGCAGCTAACAACTAACTCCTGTTCCAGGGGATCTGTGGCCTCTCTGACCTCCGCGGGCATTGCATGACATGGGTGCACTCATCTACACGCAGGCAGGCAATACACACATACTCATTAAAAAAAATTTCAGATTTGAAGAAGTCATAGTTTAACTATTTTTTTTATAAACATTGCTAACTTTCTTGGTAGGTAAGTAATTATTTTGTAAAATCTTTTTGTGGTCAGTTTTGAGGCTTGGCCAGTTAGTAACCTTCATTGCTGTTTGGCTTTGAAATATTCAAGTCTTATATATATGTAATACTACTGTTTTTATTGTTTCCTACAGTATGCCTAGGAAATCCACAGTAATCCTATACTATATAGTAGCAATATATTTCTATTGCAGAAGCCTCCACAACATAAAATAAATTCTAATGCAAATGTGATATTTAAAACTACAGAGCATGGGATGTAGCTCATTATACTTGTTCAGCATGCATGACCCCTGGGTTCCATATGTGACACTATTAAAAAAAAAGTTTGGCTAAACTGGAAAATGAATACATACTCTTGTCAAGTACTGAAAGGAGCAAATGAATTCTTTGGGACTAGAAATTTAGCTAATTGGTGGAGCACTTGTCTAGCATGCACAGGACCATGGGTTGGGGCCCCAGCATCTCTCCCAACCCCAAATTAAAGATATATGTGTACATTGTGTATGCCTTTCATAAAAGATTAAGCAATAGAATTTTAGTGCACACTTCTCTATAAGTATTCTTATACTAGTTAGTTTGCTTTAAGCTTGCCTCGATTAACATTTTTATTTTGTTTTTTCATTTTATTTTATGTCTATGCATGTATTGCCTGTATGTGTGTAAGTACACCCCTGTCATGCAGTGTCCAGGGAGGTCAGAAAATGGCATTGGATCCCCTGGAACTGTAGTTACAGATGGTTGCTAGTTGCTGTGTGGGGGCTGGGATTCAAACCTGAGTCCTGTAAGAGCAGCCAGTGCTCTTAACTGCTGAGTCGTCTTTCCAACCCCTGATATTTTTATATATTCTTTTTACCCATGTCATGAATAGATAGAGGATAGATACTTTTGTCCTTTGTTGAATCATAGAAAAGTTTGGAGTATATTTTTTCCCCTGAGTACATAAAGTAGAAAAAAAATGTACTTAAAAATTCTATTTTAGGATCGTTGCAATGATTTTTAAATGTGTAGCCAGCCATGTGTGCCAAATTTACTCGTGGTACTCCTCACACGTTGCTTCCAGGAGTCCCAGACAGTCTCAGTACTTTGTAGTCATTATAAATATGTTAAAAGTTTCTATTAAGATGGTAGACAGAACATTTTGTCATGTACAGCATCACTCTGCTTACATTCCTTTGAAAAAATATTTATCGGCTTAGGAAATAACGCATTCTGAAACTGCTAATAAGATAGCGTTTTGTAGAATGGTTCCTGTCGCTTCATGTTCATGGAGCAAAGCACCATTATTACCTCACTCATCAAATATAATGACTAATAACTTTTTCTTAGATTTAGAATTTTGGAAGACTAGTGTATTTTAGTTAAGTAATTTATGTGCACGTTTGTACATATTTGTGTGAGTGTGCGCCACGCATGTGGACGCAGGCGGTTGATTTCAAGTGTCTTCTATTGCTCCACGCTTTTTTTGGAAACAGTCTCTCACTGAACTTGGAGCTTGCTCTATTAGCTTGACTGGCTGACTAGTAAGTCCTGGGCTCTTTTGCCCCCCAGCTCTGGGTTTACAGGTGTATTCTGCTGTTCTGAACTTTGTATGCAGTTTCTGGAGATCGGAACTTTGTATGCGGTTTCAGGTTTATTTCCTGCTCGTTTTGTTTCCTGGATCTGAACTCAAGTCTTCATCCTTGCACAAAAGGTACTTTACCATTGAGCCAGCTCCCCAGCCCTAGTTACTAAGTATTTTAGGTATGTAATGGTTGGAAACATTTTGGATCTCTGACTAGGGTATGGATGGTTTCATGTAAAGTGTGGTTTAAAGAATAATTTAGAAAGGCCTAAGATAGAGCTATAGATAAAAAATAGTTACTTCCTTTATAAATCAGTCATGCTATTATAATAACTTTGAATGTAATATTTTCTGTGATAATTGTATCACAACAGCTTCATCCACTTATTTTATAACTTTGTCAGCTAGGACCCAAGTTGATTTACCCCTTAAGTTCTTTCCTGCTTGTCTAAAGATATTTCTGAACTTCAAAGCTCTTTCTACTTATTCCGTTCTGTCGCTGCCTACTTATAGTTTATCTTTGGCTGCTGTCTATGAATAATGCTATGGAAAATAGAAAAACATGAGTACTAGAGAAGTAGTGGAGGATGGTGGGGAAGTTTGTAATAAGAATCAAGTAAATTTTTTCTTAGTGTGTTCTCTTTTTGATGGTGATTTAGCTTCTGGAAAACTTGAAATTTAGAAAATTATATAAAAATCTTTGGGTTAAGGAGAATAGCACTCACATTAAGGAGACTCAGGATCTGGATTAAGGAGGCTAGCACTAACAGTCATGGGACTCAGGGTCTCTCATGTGGCTGAAGTCAGGATATTGGCAAGACCACAATGAAGGCTCAATTGGAGTTGATTTTGGCTTCCAAATGCCTTATTCTAAATAACTGCTAACAGAATGCTCGTTTTTATCCCCTGGATGTTTTAAGGACCTCTTTTCTACGATATTCATCTCTCCATAGATTTCTTTTAACATCTCAACTGGCTTCCCCTGAGTTCTAAGAGAAGAATGAGGAAGCCCAATGTCTGTCTGATGTCTTGAGAGGAAAAGTCATGTGGCTATTCTTTTGCATATTCTGCGCTCCTTGTCAGGGATCATCAGATACAGCAGCATTAAAGGGGGTGTGAGGTTTTAACTTTGAAAGGGAGGTACATGAAGAATTTTAATTTTTGCCTTTAAAATGATTTCTGATTTAAAGCTGTTATTTGGAACCTTTACAGCAATGGTAATAGACATATACATAACCTTTTTTTGAAAGTTTCTTTTTTTTTTTTTTTTTTTTTTTTTTTTGGTTTTGGTTTTGGGATGAGCATTAATAAAAACAACTCAGAGGTTTTGATTTTTAGTATAGTTTCAGGTAGCAGTGGAAGCGATCTGGACCCGAGGCATACATCCTTGTTAGGAGCTTGGGAGTTGTATTCCCATGGTTCAGTAGCAATGCCTTCCATTAATGATTAAAGAGATTTTATGTGTAAGGAAAACTTCTTTTTAAATAACTTTAGAAATTCTGATGTCTGCTATAAATAAAATGTGTATTATTTCATATTTGTTTCCGTTGACTAGAAGAGCAAACCAAAGGGCTCCAATCATCTGAGTGTAAATTTGCTATTTTGACTTACCAAGCACCAAAATTGGTAACAGTATCAATCTTAAGAGAAACAAATGTATTTATGAAATATTGTGAAGAAAATAGGATGGTAATAATAGAGTACTGTGGTTAGAATAAGAAATGTGCCCATGGGCTCTGGTATTTGGACACTTGGTCCCCAGCTGGTGGCTCCTGCTTGAGGACGTTATGGAACAAGTAGGAAGCAGAAGTGTGCAGGAGGGAGCACAGTACTAGAGGTGTGATTTGGGAGTTTATAGCCTCGCCTCACTTCCAGTTCTCACTGTCTGAGAAGGTGCATTTGCTAGCTTCCTGCTGTTGGTCTTGCCCTTGTGATGACCCCTTCTGGAGCAATTGGCTCAAGTAGGCTTGCTTCTGTACGTTGCTTTTAGCTATGGTGTTTTATCACAACACATTGTGCTTAAATCTAGTGCAGATTCACAACCAGGCTTGGAAGAAAGGCCTCATTCAAGAAGTTTTTAGAAGATATTTGAAAAGTTTAGGAAAAATTTTCTTGATCGTTTCTCTTAAAGTTAAGATATAGATTGCTAAATAGTTTGACCTCTATTAATTTCTGTTTCTTTTTAAAATTGATACATGTTTTTCAGATTCTTTGTGTGTAATTGGTTTTCAAGACAGCGTCTGGTGTAGATCAGAATGGCCTTGAATTCACCCTGTGGAGCTGAGACTGGCCTTGAACTCTGGATCCTCTTGCCTCCAACTTCTGAGTAGTTGGGTTGTAGATGTAGACCTCCAGGCCTGGCTTTAGATTTTTCAGATTACTCCACTTTATCTCCCCCTCCCCCCTTTTTTTTCTGCTTTCACTTACAGGAAAGGCTAATGTAAACATTATGATATGGCATCCTTTTTCTTTTAAAATTTATATAAAATACTTTGAATAAGCCAAGCACATCTAAAAGAGTATGTTCCTTTGTGTTTTTTAAAGTTTTTAAAAATAGACTTTGCTTAGATTTCACTGAAGAAAAAGGGAACTGTGGCTTTGCACAAACAAAACAGTTTTTTTCTGCTCAAGTTTAAAAACAAACAGGTAAATATAGACCTTTGTTGAATGAAGCACTGGAGAAGTTGCTGTTTCTTATACATATTCTTAAAAACCAACATAGAGCCGCCAGAAGACAGGAGGCAGCTTTAGAAGAGCACCAAATTCTCTTCCTGCTGCCAGAGTCTGCAGTGTCTTTGTCTAGCTAACTGTATGCTCTTCTGCAAAGGGTAAATCTCAAAATCCTTTAGAACACATAGTTCTGTGCTTCTCTCTTATGTGACAGATAAGGTCATTGCCACTATTGGCTGTTAAGTTTCTTCTATATTTTATAGTTCTTATTTTTGTAATTATTGTTATTATTATTATTTTTTTGGTCTTTTTTGTTATTTTGTCTTTCTTTTTTTTTCAGAGCTGAGGACCAAACCCAGGGCCTTGAGCTTGTTAGGCAAGCGCTCTACCACTGAGCTAAATCCCCAACCCCTACTGTTATTTTTTTAAGCATGGAGTTCTTACTCTACCACCTGGCTGGTCTTGAAATCCCCTGTCCAAATGATTCTCCTGACTTATCCTTCTGATTAGCCCACTTTTATACACGATAAATACACACGTTACCATAATATGTATGTATGCATGGATGTATGTATAGTAGACAACTCAATTATAAAATATACAAAGCATTCATGAAGTCAGTTAAACAGCTGCCTTCTTCTTCTTAGTTTACTATATGAGCAAGATTCCTGTTGCCTGTCACATCTTAGTCTTACTGCCAAATGTCTGTTAGACTTCCTATTTCCTTTTCCTTCTTTTCTCTTTGAATACAATCTGTCAGAATGATGATGATGTCTGCTATTTGAAAGAAGATTATTAAAGTCTGGGATTTTAATGAAAGTTAAGATGGGAAACAGTGGGGCTAGGGAGATGGCTCACTCAGTAAAGTGCTTATGTACAAACACAAGAGCTTGAGTTCAGATCCCTAGCAATAAAAGCCCATAGCTTCCAGCTTGCTGGCCTGTAATCTCAGTGCTCAGTAGACAGACAGGAATCCCTGGGGCCTGTCTGCCCACTACTATAGCCAAACCAGTGAGCTCCAGGTTAAATGTGAGATGCTATCTAAATAAATGAGATGGAGAAACAATTAAGATACATTATGTTGTTTTCTGGCCTCTACACACATATACACTAGTGTGTACACACACAGACACACAGACACACACACACACAAATACATATAGGTAATGGAAACATGAAATTTTTTTGCAAGGTACCAAATGCTAATACATACCTCCATGTTAGCCAATTTAGTTTTCTTGCTGAAACTCTATTCTTTCCTATTTTCTTATCTTTTCATTTTGAATCTGACCATCTATCAGATAGTTAAATATAAAAGTAAATTTCCTATTTGCATAGAAATATTATTTTTACATGTCTGTTATTATTAATCAATAGTTGCTTGGAGTGTGCCTCTTAAGGTTGATCTTCCATGTTGCTAACAATGAGTAAGATTTGATGATGTTTCAAAAACAAGGCATTTGCTGGATATTATTATTGCCAACATTTTTAAAACATTTTCATTATCTGTAAGCTATTTTAAGGCAGTTATATTCTTGTGTATTTTTATTTCATAAAAATATTTTATTATTTTAATTTTTTTATGTATTTGAGAGTATTGCCTACATGTGTGTTAAGTACACCCATGTCATGCAATGCCCACGGATGTCATAAGAGGGCATCAGATCTCCTGGAACTGGAGCTAATGAACATTTGTTAGTCACCATGTGAGTGTTAGGATTGGAACCTGGGTCCTCTGTAAGAGTAGCCAGTGCTTTTAACTGCTGAGCCATCTTTTCAGTCCTGGTTAGAACTATTAAAGAAAAGCAACTTTCAAGATTTCTTTCATAATTTTAATTGGAGAATAAAATCATGTTAAATGAATATTTATGGCAGTCTTAAATTTTTTTTAAGAATTTTATAGTAAAAAGCAGTCTAACTTTAATCTTTGCATTGGTGAAATATTTACAAATTGTTAACTTAAATATTGGCTTAATATTACAAGTACATTCATATTACAAATTTTGATCAAAATGAATGCCATTGAATTATTAAATAAAGTAGTTGGCTTATTATTGGCACATTCTGAGAAAGCAAATTAGGGAATGATAAAAGTCACAAAAACCTATATGTTTGAAAATGGCTTTGCTAGCCTTTTGTCCTATAAATTGTAACTTTTCTATATTAAGCTTTGTGAAGAGATTAATTTTGGGGGGAATTTGATGGAGATCCTGAACTTGAAGTTTAATTTTTTAAAAGATTGTCTTTTTATGGTTGTCAGGAAGTCAACTTCAAATACGTTTTTGTACAGACTAGCCACTTGTTCAGTATTTCTTGAGTTTCAGATCAGAGAAAGACCAGGTGGAGTGAAATTTTCAATGAAATCTGAACTTTGAAACTTTAATGTGTAATCCTTCATTTGTGAAATAATAGTATTCAGTGGCCCTTTTAAAAAATTAAGAAAAATATTTTGAAAATCCCTAAATCTGCATATGTTTAGGATACATATTAGCTTTGGCTAAATATTGGTGATTATAAATGAAAGATTGGGAGCCTTAAAGAGACATTGATAAGACACAGCAGTTATCCAAATTAAGATATTTGTAAAACATATTATTTGCAGTACCAAAGAAATAATTTATTTGTTCAGAATTAGGCTATTTTTATCTTCAGGCAAAATTTGCTCTTTTTTTCAGAAGTTTCTTGATAGAACCAAAAGGTACAGTCACTACAGGAGTCTGTAGTCTGTTACTTTATTGCAAGAAATTCTAATTCATCTTAACTGGAAAAGCATTTGATTCCCCTATAGACAATTATAAGTAGAATAACAAGAAAAATAAATTTCTGTGTTGCCCCATAAAACACAAATCACATTTTTTCTCAAGCTGCAGAATGCTAAATATTTGTATATCACAATCAAGAAAGGAGATGGTGACCTATAATTTGACATTTTGACATAGAACTGATTCTTAGTTACTTGGTGTAACATCAAATTTTGCTATTGATGGTATGTAGATTATTTTATGACTGTATTTGCCAGTTCTATTAGGCTTCTCCTTTTTCAAGGTTTATTTACGGCTAGTTTGTTTTCATATGTGTAACTTGACCAAAAGTGGCATTTAGAGCTGAGGGGTTAGTATAACTCTAAGCTTAAGCCAAGTGTGGTGGTGTACACCTTTAGTCCCAGCACTTGGGAGTCAGAGGCAGGCAGATCTCTGTGAGTTCAAGGCCAGCCTGGGTTACAAAGTGAGTTCCAGGCCAGCTGGGGCCACACGGAGACCCTGTCCCCAAAAGATCAAAAATAAAAATAAAGCTTAATATCTAATTTGATGTTTAGTTACTTGAAATATTTATTACAAACTGATTTAGCAGACTTGTCATAACTACAATGATTCCATAATGAAAATACTTAAAATATTAGTTATATGTTTTCAGATAAGAAAATAGATAATTTGAATTTATTGAAAAAACAGTAAAGCATAAATGACCTGCATCAAAATATATTTTGAATTTGTTTCATTACTCACTTGTATTTGGACACTTCTTTTAAATATGTTAGGAAGGGTGTTAGGCACTAGAGCAGGAACCATGTAGAATCCTTGAGAAGCATTTGGTTTTATCTAGGGAAAGTCAAAACAAACAATAATAAAAGCCATGTCAATGTGGGTGCTTCCTGATCTTGAAAGCATTTGAGCCCTGGGTTTATTTGGCTAGTTAGTACTTTCTTCTTTTGGTTCTTTCCCTCTAATCCTTTCCTCTGATGTCCTCTGTTCCCTCTTTCCTTCTCTCTAACGTTTTTCTCTTTCTTTTTGTTTTCTGTTCTATTTTCGATTTTTCACAGGAATACAGCAAATGATTGGCTGGGGTAGGAACAAGTACCATCAATAGAAGTCATTTTAAAAGATGCCCAGAAATTAGTATTTTCCTAACTTTCTATATTTAACCATGTCAAACAGCATTTTCTGCAGCATTTTGGTAGACACTAGGGATTTTCTTGCTCTAAAAATGTGCATACTTCAAATCTGTATAGCACTATAATGGAGTATGAACAATGTGTCAGGAATAGAGAGGAGGGGTTATCTTAGCATTTGAAAAGAATTTTTGGGTCAGCAGGATGGCTTGACTGGTAAAGGCACTTGCTGCCAACCTTGACCACCTGAGTTAGATGCCTGGAACTCACATGTTGGAAGGACAGAATCTAATCCTGAAAGTTGTCCTCTGTTCTCCATATGCGTACACATGTGTGTGTGTGCATACACACACACACACACACACACATTCAATGTAAACCAAAATTTTAAAAAATCATGCTCTAATTTAGAAGCCTTATATATTGACATCTTGTATATAAATATTTAGCTTACACTACATCTTACAGATGTTGAGCCTGTGTCTTGACATTCCCACCCTTAAAACTACTCTGCTTATCTGAGCAAAACCAAAGACGCTACTCGAAGTATGGATTTAGAAGCAGAAATCATTTAAATATTTAAAAACCAAAACACATTTTGACTTTCATCTTGTCCTTCAAATCTCAAACTTTTGTGTTCAACTAAAATAAAAGATAGGATTTCCAACTTCAAGACAATTACTGAACTGTTAGGATTTCCAACTTCAAGACAATTACTGAACTGTCTTCTCGGGTATTTAGAATCAGTAATGTACAGTGCCAATTCAAGCTTTTCTCCATCCTTAGTCCCTCTCTTCTGTTTAAGTTTGAATATAGCCAGTTTCACCTGGCAGACATTTGACTGTTGATAAAATATTTTCTTAGAAATGTTTTTGTAATAAAATAATTTGTTAAAATATTTTAAAATATGACTACATAAACATACATAAACTTTACTATATTGTCTCAAAGGTCAGTGCAGAAAATCTTGAAGTTCAGAGGGCATATGGAAGATAATACGTCATAAACCTTATGTTTAAAAGTTTTTTCAGTTATAATGATCATAGAATGCTTAAGAATTTCTGGTACAATTTAGACTTTAGTGTATGAACACACTGCTTTCTGTTTCGGTGAATGAGTGATGAATTGAGTTCTTTTGCATTCTGAAAGTCATGTTGGCTATATTTTAGAAGGACTTATACAATAGCAAAAATGATTTGAAATTTGAGTAAATCTATTTTACTATAGGTTGTGGTGGAATTCTGTTTTAATGATTTAATTAATAAATTAATGATTTAATTCTGTTTTAATGATTAAGACCAGAATTTAGAAAAACCCTAAATACCTAGCTTGTAAACTGCTGTTGGCATGCCATTTGTAATGAGTGACAGTAAGAACTGAATGAATATTGATCAACTTATGCATTAAAATGTATCATTTTAGGGTATAAAACTTGGAATCTTTACTGATAATGTCTTACAGATCAATAAATATACTACTTGGTATTCTGCTTTTTTGTTTCAGAGCAAGTAATTTATCAGCTCCTTAATTCTAAAGACCAAATGTTCCAAATAAAGGAAGGTAATCTTGGCAACAGTTTCTTGGTACTAATAATTTCTAAATATAACAGTCTAGAATTAAGTACTGAGAATACTTTAAAATCCTGATGTGAATGATCAACAGAGAAAATAGGAAGGTTTTCAGCTAAGTGCAGCTAATTATCATGGAAATTGGAAGTACATTCTAGAAAGTTTTAATAGATGTGTTCAGTGTAACTTGTGCTGATTATTTTGCAAAATGGTAACATCTAGTGTATTTTACTTTGTCATCTTTGTCTTTGTTTAGCTGTTATCTGCCCCCCCCCTTTTTTTATTACCAAAGACATTTTTTGGAAGAATATTTGAATGAAAATGGGCTTCCTTTTTGGAGAGAAAGAGAGTATGCCATTTCTTTCAGAAATTTCATCTTCTATTATTATGATGTGTTTGTTCTATAGCATATAAAGCATACATTCCACCTTCTGTGTTACCTTTATAAATGACTTATGTAGTACCTGAATATAGGGAGTATGTCATATTTAATTGGTAATATTTCAATCATATATGAATTAAACAAATTTAATGTGATAAAGCATTCTGTTATATTATAATAAACTAATAATGAATTACTATTCTGTGTAAAGATAAATTGGTAAGATGATCTTGTGAATTAAGATGTGGGGGCTGGAGATGGCCCAGCAATTAAGAGCACATACTGCTCTTGCAGAGTTGGGTTTCTAGTACCCAACCCACATTGGGCAGCCCGCAACAACCTGTAACTCTAGCTGCAGACTTCTCCAGCACCTGCACTCCTATGCACATACATGCATACAAATAACTTAAAAAATAATGAAAAATAACATTTTTAAGGAAGATTTTTTAACAGTAACAATATACTTCTAAAAATTTTTTATGATCTTTTTTTTTTTCCAAGCCCACAACACAGTGTCCAAAAGTCAGATTTTGATGTTGATAGTTGTGTTAGAAGTCTTTATAAGTATGTCACCATATGAGTTGGAGAATGTTGGTTACACTTGTTAAAATGTATCAAATCTACATAATGATCCTTCCTTAGCTGATGAAGTTTCCAATAAAGCCTGTACCTGAGCAATAGAAAGCATATGGCGGTTCTTACAGATCCTGAACCAAGGCACTTGTCAAGATACATGCTGGCTTTTGAAACTAAAATGAAGACTTAGGCATGATAATGCCGCTATTTACTTTGTTAGAATTTGTCTTAACTGCATGTCTAAACCATTGCTTCAAGTCAGAAACAAGCATTTCTTTGCAATAAAGCATGTGTTAAGATGTTCATTTATACCACTTTACAAACTGGCTCATTTTATGAGAGAAATACAACTTATACAATCTATGTTTTCTCTGTGTCTAATTGCCTTTATGTTTAAAATTTTCCCTCATTTTAACCATTTACTATGCAACATGATACTTTTCTGTCAGCGTTTTGTCTTGCTAAGAACATCGGTTTACATAAGCCACTGAGTTACAAAAAAAGGGGGAGTCATTTGGATTGCTTTGTTCTGTTTTCTTTATTTGGAAAAAAAACATAGTGTGATTCAATGTGAACCACCTGGTAGGGAAATTAATTCCTAATTCAGTTCTTTAAGGATTCTGATTCCGGTTTGTATTCTTGTACTCATCAACATCTTTGTTGTAAAGGTAAATTGTTGCTATAAATGATCCTTATCTTCATTTCTACTCTAGTGAAGGCAGATTATCAACTTGTATTTTGAGGGGAATTCTCTTCAAGTTCTCTATTTAGAAGCATATCCTTACTCTTTTAGTTCTAGTTCTGCTGAAATGATAGGACACTGTCATTGGGAATTAGGGCTTTCACTCGATAATGAACTTTAAATTGTCTTTTCAAAGAGCTGTTCATAAAAGGGACATGTCAGACTATTGTTTACAGTCTCAATTGTACTTGGTGTTTGGTTTAATGTCTTCTGTTTCCCTTCCTAATAATTTGCTTTTAGTAGAAGAACTTTCCTCTGTTCTCAGCAATGAAGACAGAATTTCTTAAGTCTAGACACTGGAAAGTCGTTGTGCAATGCTATTATAAGTGGTTTAATGTTTCTGACTAGGGCAGGTTAGAGGGAGTGTTAAAAGGTGGAAACCTTCTTACATTGACCCCTGTGAGACTGTGTATTCATGTCAAAAACTAATCAAGTGCACTTGCAAGCTTAATTGTGTGGAGAAGCTATAAACATAGAAGGCTGTGACCTTCACTTAGGCCTGTGTTTCATGTACAAGCATTCACTTTGGAACTGCTGTGAGCTGAATGGGCAGTCATTTACCTGGTTGAGTATACAGTAGTAGTGTGGAGAAGTTACTTAGGTCTTAGGGCCAGAGCTGGGTATTTGTGGACTTCTAGTTTGGCCATTTGAACAACCTGGAGTTGGTCTGAGTAAATAAGCATAGAAAGTTAAAACAACAACAAAACTAAAAACAAAAACCTTGGGTTTTTTAAGGCATGAGAGAAATTTGCCATTATTAACTTTTCGCATCTTTCTGGGCCCTTTTGCATATAATGGAATTTTATTTTAATTTTCAATGTTATTTGCTTCTTCGACTACATTTCATTAATAATTGTTAAAAAGCACTCATAAAAGTTATAATTATTATTAGTTTTTACTCATTACCTATTGTGTTTGAGCAAAAGTGCTTTAAATTAGAATACTTAATTTTTACTTGTAAAGTAAATGTCCTAACTACTTAAATATTTATAGTTAGCATGGGCATTCCCAGGAGTTTTGACTTTGGCTGGATACATGAAAAAAAAAAAATGTAATAGGAAAAGCAACCTAAGTGTATATTCGAATTATCTACTAGGTTTTTGAGAGTCTTAGACTTGAAGATGGTCAAAGTTATTATTTTGGTTATTTTATAATTTCTCTATTTTAGTATTTTCAACTAGCTGACCTTATGCTTTAGAGCAAAATTGTTCAAAGGAAAATTGAGTGGAAAACAGCAAAACTTTCCTTTTATGTTCTCTGCTCCCACACATGTACAGTGTCTTCCAACATCCATATCCCATAATGGAATGGTGCATTTATTGCACCTACATTGTACAAGAACCTACACTGATGCATCAGTAGTAACCAAAGTCATTGCTTTTTCCTCATGTTCACTCTTGGTATCAAACTTTCAATGGGCTTTGACAAATGTGTATCTCCTCTTGTGGTATCACACAGAACACATGCCCTGTTGAAACGTTGCCTGTGCTCCACTCATGCATCTTTCTGTCCATTCAAATCCCTGGGAAACACTGCTTTTACTGTCTTCATTGTTTGGTGCTCCAGAGACTTAGGAGTTGATTTTGTCGTATGATAACTAGACTGGGTTGGGAGTATAGCTCAGTGGTGGAGTGTTTCCCTAGAATGTGTAAGGCCCTAAGTTCAGTTCCTGATACTGTCAAAACAAAGAAACAACAATAAAAGCTAACTAGTTTGAGCTGTGCATTCTAGGAACTGCATTTTTGGGACATATGAGAAAAATGTAATAGGAAAAGCAGAAGTAAATTTCATCCATGCTTATGTATCTTTTCCCCATCTTTTTGTGAAAACTGATTATTTGAAAAACATTACATAATGGATAGGATGGAAAAAAATCTCAGTTTGGTGAAATTTGTTTTATGTGTGTTTTGCCTGCATAAATGTAAGGGCACCACATGTGTAAAATGCCTGCAGAGGCCAGAGAAGGGTGTCTGGCTCCCTGGAACTGGATTTACAGATAATTGTTATGTGGCTGCAGGGGAACCAAACCAGGGTTCTCTGGAAGAACAGCCAATGCTCTTAACCACTGGGCCATCGCTTTAGCCCCTTGGTGAGATTTATTAATATTGAATCTGTACTAAGCCATATAGGAACACTAATGACAGTGAAAAGGGTGTTCATTGATATTACTGTATAATATTTTATTAGACAGTAGGGGATTTAACATGTACATATACACACACTTGCACTTTTGAAGAAAAGTGTTCAAAGTGTTTTTTTTAATTATTTACTTAATAACCACATAATTAGAAGAAGCATTTCATTACAACAGCATTGACATATTCAGTAACAATTTCCAGAGCTAAGATGCATCTCTTTCAAAATTGGCTGTAAAATTTTAGGTTTACAGTTGAATTAATACAGTTACACAATATTGCACTCAGTATAAACCCTATAAGATATAAAATTAAATGAGGTTTTAGCCTTCAAAAAAGAGCTCCATTTCCTTATTAAAATACAGTTTCATACAGAAAAATTCTTTTTTTTTTGTTTTTTTTTAAACTTTGTTTTGTCTTTTTGAGATCTCCCTGCAGCCCCAGCTGGCCTGGAACTCATTATGGAGACCAGGCTGGCCTCAAACTCACAGAGATCCACCTGCCTCTGCCTCCCTAGTGCTGGGACTAAAGGCATGCATCACCAAGCCCGGCCAGAAAAATTCATTTTTAATACAGTTAACACTAAGATGTTTGCATATGCGTTTCTAATCTCTGTATATCTGATTATTACTAGTCACAGTCGGTTACTTTCTGAGATCCTTGGCATCTGAGCATGGATATAAAGTCATCAGGTAGATTTCAGTGGTAATGTTCTTCACATCTACTAATTATTAAGGAGCAAATTTTTATGCTTTGCAAAATTTTTAAATTACATGAAGTAAATTTTTATGCTTCCTCCTCATGTTGATTTTTCTGTGTGCATATCATACAAAACATCCCACATAGTGTTATTCATCTATATACCCACCTCCCAAATGGCACCCTCCCATAGGCTCCCCCGCTCCCACATACTGGAGCCCATATATTCTCTCATCCCTGTTACTGTCCACTGTGTTACTGTCCACTGTGTTGTCAACATCCCCAGCCATTCTTCAGTGCTTGTCCGTCTGCTGAATCTAGTCAGCCTATCTAGAGATACTTGTTTTAGGAACATCAGCTGTTCCTCATCTAGCAGCAATCAACTGTCACTATTCCTGTACATAAGCTTGGGATCTACTATGCATTTTCCCAGTTCTATGCTGGGTTACTGTCTGGGAATCTCTTGTACCAGCTTGGCCAATAACTCAAAGGAAGGTATCTCCTATCTGGCATTGTTTCTTGTTATGTAGCCTTTAGCTATACATATGGACTCTTAAAAATTATATTGAACCCATTAATCTTTGGTTAAACTTTCCTTTTGGGTGTTTAAGACCATACAGTTGACCCAGATAAAACAATTTATTTTTACTCTTAAGGTCATTTGAGGATCTGTTCCTCAGGGGTAACATGGGCTTGTGAGGAGCCCCTGGCTCCTTTCTTTTACCAGTTCCATCTATGTGAAGATAAGTCAAAGGTCCTGCTCGACCATGGCTGGCTTCGCTTGGAAGCCTAGAGAAAATGTTTCCTCTGTGTTGACCCTCCTCTTTGTAGACTGGACACTGGTTCAAGTCCATCTGATGGGGTCTCCACAGCCTCCTTGCTCAAGAGGAGACGTGACTCACCACAGTTACAGGATATTTTGAGAGATGCTCATAGTCCCCTGGAACTTAATCGACCTACGAGGGCAAGGAGCAAAAACTGTCTTTTATGTCCCCCGACCAAATTAGTATAGGCCTCAAAGTACGGCTGTTAAACATCCAAGAAGGTTTGTTCCACCAGTCTAATACTTTTAATTACCATGTGCCATGTAGATAGAGCTTGGGCAAAGACCAAATGCTCTCAGATAAACCTTGCCTAGGCATATATTTACATTCTTTGATCTGGTTGTATGTTTAATTTGTCAGTAGGTTGTTGGCCTAATATGGTTCCTTCTGGTTTTCTGAAACTAGCTAGACATTGTTTATCTCTCACATTGTCTAACCCTTTCACCATGGTTTCTCCATTTAAGGTGCCCCTGTTTTTTCCATTTCTCCCTTAATAATACCCTTCTCCTATGGTCCCACTTCTCTTGAGCTCCTTCTTTCCCTTTATCACCTAGGTTCCTTGTATAACCTTCCCTCCCACCTCCCCTTAAGATAACCCCATTATTATCCATATCACCCTTGTTAACACTTGTTTTCTGCTGTTCCTCTCTTTCAGATTCTTTCTTTTCCTTACCTGGTTCGTCTTCGTTATCCTGGTTCCTGTAGTTATGTCTGGATACATATTCATTTATAATAATTTGGTGGTAGGATCCACATATGAGGGAGAACATATGCCATTTTTTTTTCTGAGTCTGTGTTACTTCACTGAATATAACAGTCCATTTGCCTGCAGATTTCATGATTTCATATTTCTTTACTGCTGAGTAAAATTCTATTGTATAAATGTACCACATTTTCATTATCCACTCGTCAGTTGAGGGACACTTAGGTTGCCTCCTTCTCTTAGTTATTGTGAAAAGAACAGCAACAAACATGGTGTCTCTGCAATAGGATGAGTCCTTTGGGTATATGCCAAGGAGTGGTATAACCAGGTCATATGGTAGGTTCATTTTTAGTTTTTT
>NW_008347536.1:2040787-2043218 GCF_000622305.1 Nannospalax galili | reverse complement strand
TGGATGAATGTTCCCCTTTCCCCACATCCTCTCCAACATTTGGTATCATTTGTTCTCTTGATCTTAGCCAGTCTGACTGGGATAAGATGAAATCTTAAAGTGGTTTTAATTTGCATTTCCTTAATTACTAGTGATGTTGAACACCTTTTAAGCTCTCCTTAGCCCATCTTTTTATTATCACTGGTGAAGATTTTCTTCCATTCTGTGGGTTTTCTCTTCACTTCCTCGGTTGCTTCTTTTGATGTACAGAAGCTTTTTAGTTTAATGAGGTCCCATTTGTTGATTCTTGACCTTGTTTTCTGAGCAGTTGATGTCCGGTTTAGAAAATACTTTCCTACACCTATATATTTTAGGTTATTTCCAATGTTTTCTTCTTCATAGTTCATAGTTTCAGGCTTCACATTGACGTCTTTGATCCATTCGGAGTTGACTTCTGTGCAAGGTGAAAGATATGCCAGAACCATGTGCTGAACATGCTGTCGTTCCTCCAGTGAATGTTCTTGGCCACTTTGTCAAATATCAGGTGGCTGAAATTGCATGTACTCATATTTGGGTCTTCAATTCTGTTCCATTGATCTGTGGGTCTAGTTTCAGGCTTCACATTGACGTCTTTGATCCATTCGGAGTTGACTTCTGTGCAAGGTGAAAGATATGCCAGAACCATGTGCTGAACATGCTGTCGTTCCTCCAGTGAATGTTCTTGGCCACTTTGTCAAATATCAGGTGGCTGAAATTGCATGTACTCATATTTGGGTCTTCAATTCTGTTCCATTGATCTGTGGGTCTATTTTTGTGCTAGTACCATGTTGTTTTTATGACTATAGCTCTGTAATACAGCTTAAAATATGGTATAGTAATCCCCCCAGCATTGCTCTTAGTGCTCAGGGTTGCTTTGGCTATCTGAAGTCTTTTGTACTTCTTTATGAATCTTAGGATGTTTTTTTCCAATTCTGTGAAAAATGTCATGGGATTGGCATTGCATTGAACCTATAAATAGATTTTGGTTGGATGCTCATTTTCACAATATTAATTCTTCCAACCCTTGAGATGGAGGTCCTTCTGTCTTCTGATGTCTTCCTCAGTCTCTTTCTTTAAGGGATTAAAAATTTAATTGTAGAGGTCTTTAATGTCTTTGTTTGGGTTTATTCCGAGATTTTTTTTTTTCCCAGCTGTTGGAAAGGGCAGTGTTTCCCTGTGCTCTTTCTCTGATTGCTTGTCATTGGTATATAGAAAGGCTACAGACTTTTGTAGGTTAGTTTTGTAACCTGCCTCTTTGCTGAACATGTTAATAATTTCTAGGAGTTTTCAGGTGGGATTTCTGGCATCTTTTAGATATAATGTTTCATCTGCAAAAAGGGATCATTTGATCTTTTCCAGTTATTACTCCTTTAATTTCTTTCTCTTAATGCTGTTGCAAGAGTTTCAAGCACTATGTTAAAGAGAAGTGGAGATAGTGGACAGCCTTGTCTGGTTCCTGAATTCATTGGGAATGCTTCCAGTTTTCTCCATTTAGAAGGATGTTGGCCATGGATTTATTATATATGGCTTTAATTATGTTGAAATATGTTCCCTCTAGTCCAGTTCTCCCTAGGACTTTGAACATAAATGCATGTTGAATTTTGTCAAAGGCCTTCTCTGCATCTATTGAGATGACCATGTGGTTCTTGTCTTTGAGCCCATTTATATGATTTATGACATTTATTGACTTCATATATTGAACCATCCCTGCATCTCTGGAATAAATCCAACTTGATCATGGTGGATGATCTTTTCGATGTGTGTCTGTATGCGGTTTGCTAGTTTTTTGTTGAGAATATTTGCATTTATGTTCCTTAAATATATGGGTTTATCGTTTTCTTTTTTGGTTGTATCTTTACCAGGCTTCGGTATTAGAGTGATGCTGGCTTCAGAGAAGGAATTTGGAAGTTCTCCCTCCATTTCTGTTTTTTTGAATAACTTAAGTAGTATTGAATGTAAATCTTCTTTAAATATCTGGTAGAATTCTGTTGTGAATCCATCTGGGCCTGGGCTTTTTTTAGTTGGGAGGTTTTGTGTTGTTGTTTTGATTTCCTTATATGTTATGTGTCTGTTTAAACTGTTGATCGGTTCTTGTTTTAACTTTAGTGGTTCCCATGATTTTGAATACCCATCCATTTCTTTTAGGGTTTCAAATTTAATAGAGTATAGGTTTTTAAAGGATTCCCTTATAATGTTCTGGATCTTTTGGGTATCTGTTGTGATGTTTCCCTTTTCATCTCTGATTTTGTTGATTTGGGTTTGCAATAACAGGAAAAAGGGTTTCCTTACAAAAAATCAACACTGGAAGGATAGAAGACATGTTAAGAAATGGGAAAAATGCAATCAAACTGACCTATTATGTGACTATTGCAAAGAGTGTGGGAAATTAATTAAATATTGTCTATATTCTCCT
>NW_008347536.1:2031502-2035753 GCF_000622305.1 Nannospalax galili | reverse complement strand
TGTGTCTTTGTGGTTTACTTTTTGGGTATGAAGAGCTGGTTCGTCTAAGCTTCTGGTTCTCTCTTTTGATTTTATATTGTCGTGGCCAGATTGATTTTGTCTTCAGGAGTTCCATGGTGGCCCAATTCCAATGTGGGTCAGAAGTTTTCAGACTTTCTCCTTAGGTCTGGAATCTTCTAAGAATGATTTTGGCCTCAGGATCTTGGATGTTGGACTGACCTGAGATCCTGGCCGTGGCTGTGCCACGCAGGCATGCAAAGGCAGATGGGGTGGGAAGAAGCCCCAAGATTTCCCAGGGAGTGGATTGAGTAGCTGGGTTTTACTGGATGCAAAGGATCAGGGATAGGAAAGGTAAGCCTCGGGGCCCCATAAAAAGGCTGTCAGGCCCGGAAAGAGGCTGGCAGGTGTTGCAAGACCAGGGAAGTAGAGGGAGGTGAGGGCGTGGCCAGGTCCTGAAGCAGTGTTCCTGGGGCCCAAGGAAGGTACTAAGTTTGTCTGGGTGAAAAAGATCAGGAAGTCCTATTCGTTCCCCAGGTGTCTTGGGACCCAAGTCTAGGAATGGTGCAGGGCCGAAACTAGGAGTAGAGAACAGGGGGGAGATGGAAGGGTGAATGTGGCTGGGTGAGTCAAGGCGCGGAGGGCTGCGCTATAGACTTACGCCAAGAGGCCTGACAATAGGAGTGCCTTTTGCGTTTTTTAATTGGCCCCTTTTCTATTACTGTTTCAATGTCCTTATGTGTTATGGGTCTGTTTATGCTGTTTATCTCTTCTTGGTTTAGCTTTGGTGGTTCCCAGGCTTTCAGGTACCTCTCCATTTGTTTATTTTTTTAAATTTAGTAGCATATAGGCTTTTAAAGTATCCCTTATAATGTTTTGGATCTCTTTGGTGGCTTTTGTGATGTTTCCCCTTTTATCTCTGATTTTGTTGATTTGGAGGTGCTCTTTCCTTCTTTTCGTTAACTGGGCTAGTGGTCTATCAATGTTGTTTATCTTCTCAATGAACCCCCTCTTGGATTCATTGATTTTATTATTATTATTTTTTTTGTATCGTTTTCTTTGTTTCCATTTTATTAATTTCCGCTCTAATTGTTGTTATTTCTTCTTGTCTGCTGGGTTTAGGTTTCATTTGCTGTTGCTTTTCAAGTGTCTTGAGTTGCAACATTAAGACATTTATTTGTGATCTTTCTGATTTTTTTTGATGTAGGCAATTAGTGCTATAAACTTCCTCCTAAGAACTGCTTTCAGTGTGTCCCAGAGGTTTTGTTGTGTTGTATTGTCCTTTTCGTTTAGTTCCAGGAATACTTTCATTTCTTTCTTAATTTCTCCTTTAAGCAGTTCATCATTCAGGAGTGTGTTTTTTAATAGTCATGTGTTCATGTGGTTACTGATGATTCTTCTTGTGTTGATTTAAAGCTTTATTGTATTGTGGTCTGATAGAATGTGTGGAATTATTTTAATCTTTTTTGTATTTTTTGAAGTTTTATTTTGTGTCCCAGTACACGGTCAATTTTGGAGAAGGTTCCATGGGGCACTGAATAGAAAGTGTATTCTTTGGTGCTTGGGTGGAATATTTGGTAGATGTCTGTTAGATCCATTTGATATATGGTATTGTTTAATTCAGATGTCTCTCTGTTAATTCTCTGCACTGTTGACCTATCTAATGGTGACAGTGGGGTATTGAAATCCCCTTTTATTAATGATTTGGTATTAATCTGAGTCTTAAAGTCCTGTAGTACTGTTTTTATGAAGTAGGCAACACCAGAGTTTGGTGAATGTTCATGATTGTAATATCTTCTTGGTATATTGTTCCTTTGATCAGAATGAAGTGGCCCTCTTTGTCTGTTCTGATTAGTTTTAAAGTCTATTTTGTCAGTTATTAGAATTGCAACACCTGCTTTTTTTCTTAGTACCATTCTCTTGGTATATTTTTTTTCCATCCTTTCACATGAAGGTAGCCACCTGTCCTTGAAAGTGAGATGACTTTCTTGCAGACAACAAAAGGAAGGGTTTTGTTTCTTAATCCATTCAACTAATCTATATCTTTTAACTGTGGAGGTCAGTCCGTTGATATTTAAAGTTATTAATGAAAGATGTGTATTGAATTCTGTCATTTTGATTTCTGTTCACATTCTTCATATAGCTGTGCATTTCCACAGTTATACCTCATTGATTTTCTTTCCATAACCCCTTGTGTATAGTTGTTCCTTTTTTCAGCACTTTGTATTGCTTCAAGAACTCTCTGAAGGACTGGTTTTGTGGATATGAATTCTTTCAGCCTATTTTACATAATGGAAGATTTTTCTTTCCCTTTCAACTATGGTAGACATTTTGGCTGGGTAAAGTAATCTGGGTTGGCATCTGTGGTCATTTAGTGCTGGGAACACTTTCCTCCAGACTCTTCTGGCTTTCATAGTTTGTACTGAAAAGTCAGCTGTAATCCTAATGGATTTTCCTTTATAAGTGATTTGTTGTTTTTCTTTTGCAGCTTACAGTATTGTCTCTTTGTTCTAAATGTGTAGTGTTTTTACTATGATGTGCTGTGGAGAGTTTCTTTTCTGGTCCTGTCTATTTGGTGTTCTATATGCTTCTTGTATTTGTATGGACATGTCTTTTTTTAATTTGGGGAAATTTTCTTTTACAATCCTGTTGAAGATGCATTCCATACATTATCTTGAGATTCTTTTCCTTCCTGTATGCCTGTGTTTTTTAAGTTTGGTTTTTTTTTTTGTTTGTTTTGTTTTGTTTTTTTTTGTATGGTGTCACACATTTCTTGCACATTTCCTTCTTTTTTTAAAAAAGTTTTTTATAATCTTTGCTTGAGTGGTCAAATTCGTCCACTTTATCTCCCAGTCTTGATACTCTGTTTTCCATTTTATTCATCCTATTGGTGAGGCTTTTTCCTGTTGTTTCTAATTCGCTTACAGAGTGTTCCACTTCCTTCCTCATTTTAGCCTGAGTATTCTTCAGTATTTCTAACTCTTCTCTGAATTCATTCAGAAGTTTATCCGTATCTTCTTTCAGTTCTTTTATTTCTTTCTTTGTGTGTTCTTTAAATTCAATGAATTCCTTTATCATGTTTATAATAGTTCCTTTGAGTTCCATGTCCTGTGTTAACTTTAGGGAGTTCTCATTGTACTCCTCTAGAGGACTGTTGGTACTTAGTGGGGATATATTATTTTGCTTTTTCATGTTATTGTTTGTTCTTTGTGACTTTGACATGTGAATTTCCTTCATAGTTTCTGATTCTTGTGTGAGACTCAAGCCTTCCTTTGTTGAGTTTAGAGCTGGTTCTTTTTTGTAAACTTTTGTGTCTTTGTGGTTTACTTTTTGGGCATGAAAAACTGGTTGGTCAGGAAGCAGTGTCAGCTCTGGGCCGAGAGGTTATCCCCTGTGTCTGTGGTGCCAAGACAAGAAATGGGCCTGTACCCAGCCTAGGCGGAGAGACTCGGCAGGGGAGCTGGGAGGGTGAAAGAGGCTGGGGGAGTCAAGGGGAGGTGGGTGCACTGAACTTGTCCAGGGAAAGTGCTGGGATCAGGGCATCGGAGGCTGTGCAGCCCTGGGAATTAAAGGGAGGTGAGGGCGCGACCAGGCCTAGAGGTCCCTGGGGCTGGCCTCAAAGTGTTTTTAAATCATTATTATGTACCGTCTTCATCCACAATGTGTGGCATCTGCCATGATGAGCATTCCTCACTAGAGTGGTGCATTTGTTACCATCTGTTAACTTGTGTTGACACATCCTCAACCTGAATTCCATAGTTCATTGTGTCATTTGTCATGTTGTGCATTTTATGGGTTTCAGCAAATGTCTGTCATTATAATATGATATAAGGTATTTTCTCTTTCTGGAAAGGTCTGTGTGCCCAAACTGTTATCACTTTCTCCCTCCAGTAGTCTTTGGCATTCATTGGTCTTTCATATTTACGTAGCATTTGTTTTTCCAGAATATCCTATGCTTGGATTCGTCCAGTATATAATGTTTTCACATTGGCTCTGTCACTCAGTAGTTTGCGTTTCACTTCCCTCTACATCTTTAATGACTTTGCTCTTTATTTGTTTATTTAAGGTCTACTATTATTATTGTCGTTGTTGTTATTTGTGTGTGTGTGTGTGTGTGTCTGTGTATGTCTGTGTGTGTGTGATGTATATCTGTGAGGGCTTGCATATTTGTGGAGATCAGATGACAGCCACTGTGGCTTCTGAGGAACATACTCAGTTTGTTAGGCTTGCATGGCAAGCACTTTTAACCTTCCG
>NW_008347536.1:2019028-2031290 GCF_000622305.1 Nannospalax galili | reverse complement strand
GCACGCATTATTTCATGTGGAGCAGGCCTCAAATCCAATCGGAAAAATGTTGATTAACACCATTGAGTGCTACCACTACTGCACAGGTGGGCACATCTTGCTCAAAGCATATGTCTGGAGGACTCATAGGCCCTAGAGAAGAACTGACTAATGTTATTTAGTTAGACTGACACATTGTCATACTGCTTTTTAAGTATCTATGTTGAAACCCACAAATGAATGCTACTCTCAGTCTTAATGAGAGAAACTTCTCTTTTCAAGGATCAACAGCAAATGCAGAGACAACTTAAGGTGCTGAGAATAAGTGACAGTTGAGTGCTCAGCCTGAAATAGGACATTTTTGCTACCTCCTCTAAGGCTCAGGAAAGAACCATTACAGAAGAACAGGCAGGGAGAATTAAGGGCCAGAACAGGGAGAAGGACCGTGAAGTGCTGTCTTCTAAGTATGACCCAGTCAAGGTAGTAGCCACCTCACAGCAGCTTTGGCTGCCTTCAGTGGGCCTGCACAAGATGGGCCTAATAGCAAAGAGTCATAGATTAGGGAGGGACTCTGCTGAAGTGTTGGCTACTGATGGATCCTGGGGGAGGGACAATCATTGTCTTCAGTTGTGTCCTTAGTGAAAATCTCACCAGGCTCCAGTGGATAGTTCAGATGCATGGTAACATAGACAATCCTGGTTAAACTCCGTGGGTCTAAATGAAAACCCCCAGAAAAACAAAACAGCAATAAAAATCATGAATTTGGGAAGGGAACTTGTAGGGAGGAATGGGGGGTGTGGTAATAGGGGTGGGTAGGAGATTAGTGAGCACAAGGGCTATACTAATCAGAATGCACTTTATGCATGTATGAAATTGTCAAAAAACAAGCTCAATAAAAGTTATAGAGAAGTATGCTAAGTATTGTAAACTAAATGAATAAACAACCAAATACCAAGCAGTTTTCTAAGTTAACTGTGCCATTTTGTATTTCAACGAGGGATGAAGGACTATTCCCAAAGCTCCCCATCCTTGAAGCACCTCAAACTACTAGTGCTTTGATTTTGACTGTTCACCTAGGTGTACAGTAATTGGGCATTATTGTTTTCCCATTGAAAATATTTTCCCTTTGTTTCCCCCCTGCTCATCTTCTTCTTTATCCATTCTTTCCTGGGATCCTTTCTGTGATTTAAAATAGGTGTGAGATTTACACTTGAGTCTCACTGCTGTTACTCTACTCTAGACACCTGCCCTCTTCTGCCCACTTACTAGGGATGCTTCACTTTACATTCTTTTCCTTTTCTTTTTGATTTTGTACAAAATGCCTGTTTCTGAGCGAGATTCTGGAGGAGCTATAATAGCTTGGTTTGTTTAAAAAATTTCTTTTCATGAATTGAATGAATTGAATATTATTACAAGTGTTTTCACTAAATCTAAGTCATTTTGGCTGTAGTTGTGAGAGCATCCACAATTTGATCCTCTCTAATCTATTTAGCTTTTTCTCATTATTTCCCAGTCATGAAGCTATATAATTATTGGATTCTATTTCGTGTGTCTTATGCATGTGCATGTGTGTGTTTGTGTGTGCATACATTTACATTTGTGAAATCCAGAGGAAAACCACAAGTGCCATTCCACAGGTATGCCATCACCTTCTTTGAGATAGGGTATCTCTTTATCTTGGAGCTCACCAAGTAGTCTAAACAGGCTGGTGACTGAGCGTTAGGAATCTCTGTTTGGCTACCACTGCACAACTGGCATGACAGGCACATACCACTGTGCCTTCCATTTTATGTGGGAACTGGGTATTGAACTCAGGTCTTCATGCTTGCAACCCAGTCACTTTACTGACTCAGACATCTCTCCAGCCTCTATAATGCTTGTTTTATATCTATTGATTTTTGATTGAAATTTTGTGAATTTTATACAATATTTGATCATATTTATACCACCTCAACTATCTGCACCCCTGTTATAGCCCCTCCCTGGATTTCTTGTACTCTGTCATATATAGTAAGGCCTATTGAGTCAAGTTTGTATCCCCAAATGTCCTTCAGTGTATGTCTATCCACTGGAGTCTAGCTAACCTAACTAGCATCACATCTTTAAAGAAAACCAACACTCCATCTCCCAGTATTTATTGTTTCCTCAGTTAAAATTGTGTTGTCTTACCCACTTCCCTACTTCTGTGCTGGGATTTTGTCTGGCTTGAGCTTGCGTGGGTCTTATGCATGCTGTTGCCATTACTGTGAGTTCATATGAGTAGCTTCCCAGACTCCTGGGAAACACCGGTTCCTTATGGTCATCAACCACCCCTGGCTCCTACAGTCTTTCCACTCCCTCTTCCACAGTGGTTCCTGAGCCTTGGGTGCCAGAAATTTCATATGGATGTCCATTTCAGGGATAAGTACTCTATAGACACTTACTCTCTTCACTTTGACCAGTAGTAGCTTTCTGGGTTAATCACCATCTGTTGTATGAGGAAGCTTCACTGGTGAAAGTTGAGAGATGCATTAATACTCTTTCTGCCCCCTGTTCCACTATGTTCCACTGTTATGGCTATTATTTATTTGTTTGTTTGTTTACCATTTCCCTTTGTGTGCTTCCTTTCTAAATTATGCATTCTGCTTTACTACTTGAAACTTTCAGACAGCGTGAAATGTCTATTCTGTGTACTTTTGTATTTCAAAAATCAGTATTTTATTGTTTAACAATAAATACTCTCCAATTAAAGTCATTTTTTGTTTAGTTTCTAACTTTGGCAAAATTCAGAGACTAAATAATCTATGTCTGCTACTGTGAGGAATGTTACTTCTGGATTTGAGAACTGAGAAATTACATGGGTGGAAAAAAGATTTGAAGAGCGTTATAAGTTGTTATATGGTTGAAGCATGAAACCATTTAAAGGAATAATGTGAGATGACACTGGAAAGGGATAGCTTTGTAGAGTGGTGGCTGCAGATGTTTAGAAAGTAATAAGGAGACACTGTAGGTACTTGAATAAAGGGTAATGAAAGTGATACATTAGAGACATGCCTAGTACTGGTTTATCTTGAATTTGGAGAAGGGAATGCTAAGAACCCTGCTGGAAGATGGGTTTGGTGACCTAAGGTATTGATGGGGAGCATAGATCTTCTAGTGGTAAAACTAGTACTTGAGCAGGATCAGGTGATGGAGTAGGATTGTAGATATTGCTATTTCTGTGTATGGACATAAATGATAATCATCTATAGCAGTAATAAAGGTGCACAATACTAAGCAGTGAAACTAAAAATATAAATTTTCCACATTAATGATTCCTGGAGTTGTATGTAAAACCCCTAGTTTTGATCCTCTTCCAGAGGACCTGTGTTTGATTCCCAGCTCTCACTGGCATATAACACCCATCTATAACTCCAGTGAGATGCACTCTTCTGGCCTTCACAGGCACCAGGCAAACAACGTGTTGCACTTATGTAAATTCAGGCAAAATACACATAAAGTTAAAATAAATAAAGCCTTAAAAAAAACCTGATAGTCTTTGGGAACTTAGTATACTAAACTGTGATGTAGCTAACTTTTGAAAAATGCAAATTACTTAACATTTGTGATATTAGTGATGTGGACCCAAGAGTTACATAGGTGAGTAGCACAATCTGCCAATATTTTTGTCTTCTGAAATATAATTTAGCTGAATATAGTAACTAAAATTAGACTTTGTACTTTTCCTGTGTCTTTTCATCTTGAGTTTGTATTACATTTTCCACTTCTCACTGTTTCTGTTTGCTACTTTGTAGAGGAGAGGGAGCAGAGGCGTAGGGGCCACAGTGGCTTTCCTGGTGCCAGTCATCCCTGAAGTCACAGATGGCATGAGTGCCGGGACTCACTTTCTTACTAAGATAATAAATATGTGTTTCCCCTGCCACTAGATTTATCTGTAGTAGTGACTGATCTCCTGGTTATTTGAAATTTGAATCATTCTCTAATATTTTATATTGAAGCCCAACCTTAAGAGTAGAACTTTATAAAGTGAAGAATTTACTCTTATGACACAGCTATACTCTGATTGCTGGAAAGATGTCAGAGCTGTGTAATCTGGGAAATGTTGTGTTTTTATGTTCAGCAATACTAGTAATACTGGTTTGTATAGAGTTGATGGAATGTGAATACTGCAAAGATTTGTTAAAATTAATCTCAAATTACTCCAGGACCATACAAAAGCAAACAATGGCATATGCAACTCGTTCAGATATTTTAAGTGTCATATGTTCGCCCCACCCAGTATAAATTACTTCCATAATTGTTCAGGGATGACAACTTAATAATGAAATAGCAGAAGGAGGAATCTCACAGTAAAGCATTTTGGTATCCATAATGTAGTCAGTGGCAGTGTTGCTAAGAAGCTAATCAGAAACATATGTTCAGAATATTACCATTTAGTGCTTGGGAATATTTATTATATACATACAGTACAGTTATCTCAAATAAAATGTTTGCACTAGTTTGATATTTAAAGTACTTTGACAAAATACTAATATTTTAAATATCTTACACTAGAAACTATTATTATGGACATTTTCTTTTTAGTTCCACTCCTTGCCCTTACGTCTACATTTGTAATTGCTTTAGTTGGTTATTGAAACTTTATATCTCCATGCCTAGATTCTGTATTTGAATACATATTTTAGATTTGTGTGTATGGTAGAAATCTGTGTTGATCCGAATAGCTCACCTAAATGTAAAATTAATTCAAACTCTCTCAGCTGGTCATGATACTTAAAATCATGAAGGTATACATTTTCTTCTGATCATGCTGTTGAAGTGTCTTAGCTACTACTGTCAAATGTTGACTACTACAGGACAGAATGTTAAGGGCGTGGACCAAGCAGAGGGAAGGGAAGTAGAACCTGCAGCAAATATGTCTCAATTTTAAGCCTCTGGCTATTTGCTATAGGCTTTGGACCTTGGGCAGGATTTTAAAAGCAGTACCCACCTAGCTGAAATTTTGTTACCTAGAATTGGTGACTCTAATAATTCTGCTTTATATTTCCTTTGGATATTCTGCTGTGACCCTTTCACATCATGGCTCTTGCTCTCTTATTCCCTGTGATGGTCACAGCACCCAAAATAAACTCAGTAGACTTTGCAGCTGGCCAGGATCTCTCTTTGGTACTCAGGACACATGTTTCTAGTTTAAACTTATTAGGCAACATTGCTTAATTTAAAACATAAGTTTTCCAAGCTCCAGCGATATAATTGCCACTGTTTATTGATGCTCATTGTACCAAGTAATGTGCTAAATGCTTTACATCTATTTATCATTTCATTAAGTCGCCAACACAGCTCTGGAAGTTTGCATTTTTATTCCCATTTTATAAATGTAAAACCTGGGTCCAAGAAGCTACCCAATTTCCTAGGGTTGGCACAGTAAGGACTTGAGTTTCAAAGTCTTGACAATTTTCAGAATAACATATTACTTCTTGGAATATGAAATTTTTAATGAAGTTGGATTTTTTTATTTCATATAAACATACTCTGCATTACAATCAGTTGCCAGGTATACAGTAGCATTCCAATATTCTTGAGACAGTATAGGACAGTCTACTATTATGAAAGTGCTCACGATTTTATCACTCTGAGATCTTGAGCAAGTCTTATAACTTTTCTGAGAATATTTTCGTATATGTACAACAGGTATAGTAATAGCTACTTGTGTGATTCTTTCCAGGAACTAAATAAGGATAAAGCTTGGCATATAGCAAAGATTTGACTTAATAATGAACTTTGCAAGGCAGTGAAATTACATAAAAGCCTTTGACTTCTGAATAAAATCATAAATCTTTCAGTTTTTTGCCTGGATTAGCTGGTGTACATTTTTTTCCTTTTCATAAATGACTCTCTGTGTCTCTTGACCTGTTTGTGAAAGGCACAAAACAAACTAATGCAGAGTTATATAGATAATCTAAAGGGAGAAAACTGTTCTCAGATCAAAAATAGTATTTGGCTGAAAGACAGTTGAAGGTACCAGTAATTCTAAGGGAACTTTATAAGATAGAGAAGGAATGGGTCATCCAAAAAAAAGGGAAAAACAAGACATTGCAGATCAACGATCAGCCATACTGGGAATGTCACATGGTGACAGAGAACTTGCCTTATGTGAAGGAGGTCCTGGGTTTGATCTGCAGTGTCCAACAAAAGTAATACAAATATTTTGTTTCTGTGAAAATGGTGAGGTTTCCTTAATTTCTTAATTTGATACCATTATATAACACTAAAAATAGTTCATCTTGCTTTGATCTCACATTCACCAGTAAGTCTTCTTACTGTGATCTGACTTCTTAGAGATCTTACATTCCAGGGAGAATATTCATGGATACAGGCCTTTGGTAGTTAATTTTATAGTATAAATTTATAAACTACATTTTGGCTTGAGCCATCTATGATAGTTCAGCAGAACATTGAGTTGAATGAGTTGTGAAAAATGATGTAAACTCGCGTACCTGAAGTCAGTATTGTGAGGCGTCTGCAGCACTAAAGAAGGACATCAGGACTTTGCCTCTAGAGTGCCCACTGACAAGAGTTGGAGCAGTAGCTCTTGTACCCTAGTTCTTCTGCCAAAGAGCAGCTGCCAACCTTCCCAGTCTCCAGGTGTTGTGTCTGGTTTGTGCTCTCTTCAGTCTCCAGCATGGTGATAAGTGTTTAGTTAATTAAAAAAAAATATTTTATCATTTTTACTTTATGTATATGAGTGTATTGCCTGCATGTATGTGAGTGCACCCATGTCATGCAGTGCCATGGAGGTCAGAAGAGGGCTTTGGATTCCCCTGGAACTGGAGTTAAGGATGGCTCGTAGCCACAATATGGGTGCTGGGAATCAAACCTGGGTCCTCTATAAGAGCAGTCAGTGCTCTTAACTGCTGAGCAATCTCTCCAGCCCCGGTTAATTTTTAAAGAATGAATAAATGGAATGAATGTACAGTATTGCATAGGAGTTCAGTTCCTGTGTATATACAGCCCAGTACACCATTCAGAATGACCCCAGAAAGATGATGCTCAGCTGATAACAGTTATCTGCTTTAAGTGTCTTAACTGAACACGTTCAGTTCACTGTTCAGATTAGTAGTACAAAGTCTATTTAAGGAAGCTGTAACTTCAGTCCTTAAATCCTTTACCATTCCATAGTGATGTGATGTGATGTGGGAAAAGGGTTTCCAGTTTTAAATGACACTATTTGATTTAAAAAAAATTCTTTAATGGCATTTCATAAAGAACATCCCAAGCAATCTTATTCCTCTTTATACCTACATCCCAAATGGCACCCTCCCATAGTCCCCCACCCCAACTCTGTCATCCCTGTTACTGTCCTGTGTGTTATCAGTGCCCCCAGCTGAGTGCTAATCCATCCCCTGAGTCTAGTCAGCCTGTGTGGAGTTCCTTGTTTTGGGAAGATCAGCTCTTCCTCATCTAGCAGCAATCACTTGCCAATATTCCTTTAGATAAGATTGGGGTGTGCTATTCATTTTCCCTGTTCTATGCTGGGTTACTGTCTGGGAGTCTCTTGGGCCACCCTGGCCAACAACTCAAAGGAAGGTATCTCCTCTCTGGCATTGTTTCTTATTATGTAGCCTTTAGCTCTACACATGGACTCTTAAAGAATTATACGGATCACTTTAATTTTTGGTTATACTTTCCTTTTGGGCATTAAAAACCATGCAGTTGGCCCAGATTAACCAATTTATTTTTACTCTTAAGGTCGTTTGAGCATCTGTTCCTCAGGGGTCACATGGGTTTGGGAGGAGCCCCTGTCTCCTTTCTTTTACCAGTTCCATGTATGTGAAGATAAGTCAAAGGTCCTGTTCAATCATTGCTGGCTTCACATGGAAGCATGGAAGAAATGTTTCCTCTGTGTTGAGCCTCCTCTTTGTAGACTGGACACTGTTTCAAGGTCATTTGGTGGGGTCTCCATGGCGTCCTTGATCAAGAGGACAGGTGACTCACCAAGTTACAGGACATTTTGAGAGATCCTCATAGTCCCCTGGAACTTAGTCAACCAAGGAGGACAAGGAGCAAAAACTGTCCTTATTGTCCCTCTGACCTAATTAGTATAGGCCTCAAACTATGGCTATTAAACATCCAATAAGGTTAGTTCCACCAGTACTGGTACTGGTACTTTTAACTACCATGTGTATGTAGATAAAGCTTGGGCAAAGACCAAACATTCTCAGATAAACCTTACCTAGACATGTATTATATTCCTTGAGCTAGTTGTATGTATAATTTGTTGGTAGGTTGTTTGCTTAATATGATTCTCTCTGTTTTTTCTTTTTTAAAAAAACTAGCTAGGCACTATTCATCTCTCGCATTGTCTAACCCTTCCACCATGGTTTCTCCATTGAAAGTGCCTCCATTTTTCCCATTTCTCCCTTAATAATACCCTTCTCCTATGGTCCCGCCTCTCTTGAGCTCCTTCTTTCCATTTATCCCCAAGTTTCCTTGTATAACTCTCCTTCCCCCTCCTCTTAAAATAACCCCATTTTTATCCATATCTCCCTTATTAATGCCTGGTTCCTACTGTTCTTCTTTTTCATATTCTTTCTTTTCCTTTACCTTCATAGTTCCTTTTAATTATCCTGGTTCTTGTAGTTATGTCTGGATTCATACACACTTATAAGGATTTGGTGCTAGGATCCACATATGAGGGAGAACATACATTTTTTTTTTTTGAGTCTGTGTTACTTCACTTAGTATAGCAGTTTGTAGTTCCATCCATTTACCTGCAAATTTCATGATTTCATCTTTCTTTACTGCTGAGTAAAACTCCATCGTATAAAGGTACCACATTTTCATTATCCTTGTCAGTTGAGGGCACTTAGGTTGCTTCCATCTCTTAGCTGTTGTGAAAAGAGCAGCAAAAAATATGAATGTACACAAGTGTCTCTGCAATAGGATGAGTTCTTTGGGTATATGCCAAGGAGTGGTATAACTGGGTCAAATGGTAGGTTCATTTGTAGTTTTTAAAGAGTTCTCCACACTGTTTTCCATAGGGGTTGAACAAGTTTGCAGCCCCACCAGCAGTGGATGAGTGTTCCCCTTTCCCCACATCCTCTCCAACATTTGGTATCATTTGTTCTCTTGATCTTAGCCAGTCTGACTGGGGTAAGATGAAATCTTAAAATGGTTTTAATTTGCATTTCCCTAATTACTAATGATGAACACCTTTTAAGATGCTTCTGAGCCATCTTTATTTCTTCTTTTGTGAAATCTGTTCAGCTCCTTAGACCATCTTTTAATTGGGTTACTTCCTTTCTCAATTCTTTGTGTTTTGAGTTCGTTATATATTCTGGATGTTAAACCCCTGTCTGATGTGTCACTGGTGAAGATTTTCTCCCATTCTGTGGGTGTTCTCTTCACATCCTTCTTTGCTTCTTTTGATGTACAGAAGCTTTTTAATTTAATGAGGTCCAATTTGTTAATTCTTGACCTTTCCTGAGCAATTGATGTCCAGTTTAGAAAATCCTTTCCTATATCTATACCTTGTAGGTTATTTCCAATGTTTTCTTCTAATATTTTCAGAATTTCAGGCTTTACATTGAGGTCTTTGATCCATTTGGAGCTTTGATCCATTTGTGCAAGGTGGAAAGATAGGGCTTTAGTTTCATTCTTCTACATGTGGAGATGCAGTTTTGCCAGCACCATTTGCTGAACAATGCTGTCTTTACTCCAGTGAATGTTCTTGGCCCCTTTGTCAAATATCAGATGGGCTGAAATTGCATGTACGCATATTTGGGTCTTCAATTTTGTTCCATTGATCTATGGGTCTATTTTTGTGCCAGCACCATGTTGTTTTTATGACTATAGCTCTGTAATACAGCTTAAAATCTGGTATAGTAATTCCCCCAGCATTGCTCTTAGTGCTCAGGGTTGCTTTGGCTATCTGAGGTGTTTTGTGCTTCCATATGAATCTTAGGATTTTTGTTCCAATTCTGTTAAGACTGTCATGGGGATTTTGATTGGCATTGTATTGAATATATTAATGGCTTTTGGTAGGATGGTCATTTTCACAATATTAATTCTTCCAATCCATGAGCATGGGAGGTCCTTCCATCTTCTGATGTCTTCCTCAATCTCTTTCTATAAAGATTTAAAATTTTCATTGTAGAGTTCTTTAATGTCTTTGGTTAGGTTTATTGTGAGATATTTTATTTTTTTTTGCAACTGCTGTGAAAGGGAGTGTTTCCATGTACTCTTTCTCTGATTGCTTGTTATTGGTATATAGAAAGGCTCCAGAGTTTTATAGATTAATTTTGTAACCTGCCACTTTACTGAAAGTGCTAATCATTTCTAGGATTTTTATGGTGGAATTTTTGGTATCTCTTAGATATAATATCATATGGTCTGCAAAAAGTGATAATTTGATCTCCTCTTTTCCAATTATTACTCCTTTAATTTTCTTCTCTTGTCTTACTGCTCTTGTAAGAGTTTCAAGTCCTGTGTTAAAAAGGAATGGGGATAGTGGACAGTCTTGTCTGGTTCCTGAATTCAGTGGAAATTTTTCCAGTTTTTCTCCATTTAGAATGATGTTGGTTGTGGGTTTGTTATACATGGCTTTGATTATATTGAGGCATGTTCCCTCTAGTCCAATCCCCTCTAGGACTTTGAACATAAATGCATGTTGAATTTTGTCAGAGGTCTTCTCTGTATCTATTGAGATGACCATGTGGTTCTTTTCTTTGTGTCCATTTATATGATTTATAATGTTTATTCACTTACATATATTGAACCATCCCTGCATCTCTGGAATAAAGCCAACTTGATCATGGTGGGTGATCTTTTTGATGTGTGTCTGTATGTGGTTTGCAAGTATTTTGTTGAGAATTTTTGAATCTGTCTTCATTAAGGATATGGGTCTATAGTTTTCTCTTTTGGTTGTATTTTTACCTGGCTTTGGTACTATTGGTATTAGAGTGATGCTGGCTTCATAGAAAGAATTTGGAAGTTCTCCCTCCATTTCTATTTTTTTGAATAAATTAAGTAGTATTCGATGTAGATCTTCTTTAAATGTCTGGTAGAAATCTGCTGTAAATTCATCTGGTCCTGGGCTTTTTTTAGTCGGGAGGTTTTGTATTACTGTTTCAATTTCCTTATGTGTTATGGGTCTGTTTAAGCTAGTGATCTCTTCTTGTTTAGTTTTGGTGGTTCCCATGCTTTTAGATAACTGACCATTTCTTTTAGGTTTTCAAATTTAGTAGCATATAGGTATTTAAAGTATTCCCTTATAATGTTCTGGATCTTTTTGGTGTCTGTTGTGATGTTTCCCCTTTCATCTCTGATTTTGTTGATTTGTAGGTGCTCTTTCTTTCTGTTGGTTAACCAGGGTAGCATTCTGTCAGTCTTGTTCATCTTTTCAAAGAACCAGTTCTTGGATTCATTGATATTTTGTATTGTTTTCTTTGTTTCTATTTCATTAATTTCTGCTCTGTTAATTTACTATTTCTTCTTGTCTGCTGGGTTTGGGTTTCATTTGTTGATGGTTTTCAAGTGTCTTGAGTTGCAATGTTAAGTCATTTATTTGTGTTCCTTCTGATTTTTTTTTAATGAGGATCTTAGAGCTATAAACTTCCCTCTAAGGACAGCTTTCAGAGTGTCCCAGAGGTTTTGTTGTGTTGTATTGTCCTTTCCATTTAGTTCCAGGAATACTTTTATTTCTTTCTTAATTTCTCCTTTGACCATTCATCATTCAGGAGTCTGTTGATTTCTCCCTTAATAATACCCTTCTCCTATGGTCCCTCTTCTCTTATGCTCCTTTCTTCCCTTTATCCCCAAGGTTCCTTGTACAACCCTCTCTCCCCCTCTCATTGAAATAACCTCAGTTTTAACATCCAATAAGGTTAGTTCCACCAGTCTGGTACTTTTAATTATCATGCATTATGTAGATAAAGCTTCGGCCCAAAACAAACATTCTCAGATAAACCTTGCCTAGACATATATTATGTTCCTTGAGCTAGTTGTATGTGTAGTTTGTCAGGAGGTTTTTGGACTAATATGGTTCCCACTGTTTTTTTTTTTTTTAAACTAGCTAGACATTATTTATTTTTCTCATTGTCTAAACCTTCCACCATGGTTTCCCCATTTAAAATGTCCCCATTTTTCCCTTAATAACCCTTCTCCTATGGTGCCACCTCTCTTGAGCTCCTTCTTTCCCTTTATATGCAAGGTTCCTTGTATAAGTCTCCCTCCCCTCTTCCCTTAAAATAACCCCATTTTATCCACATCTCACTTATTAATGCATGTTTCCCACTGTTTGTCT
>NW_008347536.1:2003762-2018880 GCF_000622305.1 Nannospalax galili | reverse complement strand
TTTCAGGTTCTTTCTTTTCCTTTACCTCCCTGGTTTCTTTTCATTATCCTGATTCCTGTAGTTATGTCTGGATACATACTCAATTATAAGGATTTGGTGCTGGGATCCACATATGAGGGAGAACAGATGCATGTTCTATATGAAATACACACAAAAACATCAATAAATAAGAAAATGAGTTACAGTTGAGCAAGAAGCATTAAAATTTGCTTCATGTTAATTAGTAGATATGAAAAACATTACCATTAATCTACCTGATGACATTATATCCATGCTAAGGTGGCAAAGATCTCAAAAAGTAACTGACTGTGAGTAGTAATAATCATATATAGAGAGGTTAGAGATGCATGTGCAAACATTTAAGTGTTATTTGCATTAAAAATGAGTTTTTCATATGAAACAGTATATTTTAAAAAGAAATCGAGATCTTTTTTAAAGGTTAAAACCTCATTCAGTTTTATATCTTACAGAATTTATATTGAGTACAATATTGTATAACTGTATTCAACACTGTGAACCTAAAAATTTACAACCAATTTTGAGAGATGCATCTTTGCTCTGGAAACTTATTGATTATGTCAGTGCTGTTGTAATGAAATGCTTCTTCTAATTATGTGGTTATTAAATAAGTTAAAAATATAAAAAATTTTAAAAATAATAAAAAATTTGGTTGGGACATGCACTTGCCATGAGATGGAAAATGAACTATATCTGTGAAAAAGAAACCCTTTATGGGTCTATGAGGTGTGCTGTGTTGTAGCAGTTGTAGCCATCCCTGATGACACTGGTGCTTTCTTGTGTTGATAGATTCCCTGAGGTAAACATCTTAGTACAGGGAGGATTTACTTTGCTCCTTGGCTTCGGGGACTTCAGTCCATGCTGTCTGGTCTCATTGGTTTTGAGCTGGTGGTGAGACTGTGTACCATGGAAGAAGTATATGGTGGAAGAAGCTGTCCACCAGGAATTACAGAGAATAGACAGGGGAGAATAGACAGAGAATAGTCTGGGGTCCCACTGGCCCATGAAAGGGTGCATCCCAGTGACCTAGCTTCCTTCCATTAGTCCTTACCTCCTAAACTTTCATGATGTCCCTTACTGCAGACCAGCAGCATGTGCCCATTGGGAGACATTTAAAATCTAGACCATAACAATTGACATTAAAACAACTACAATAAAATAAAAAAACTAACATCCTAACATAGTTTGATCCAGAGGTGCACTAATTTGATATTTGCTGAGGAATGACCATAGAAAAAATAGTAAAAACCTTTATTCTGAAGCTAAACCATTATCTTTCTATAAGAACAGCAAGTTTAATGCACAGTAAAAACACCACATTTCATGTCATACAATAACCTTGGCTTTGATTGGAAGTGTTTCAGGCAGCGTTTGTTGACTCATGTGGCGTGCCAAGATGGCAGTGTGAAGTGCTCACACTGTGTGCTCAGAACTGAGGCTGAAGTAAAGTGGAGTGATGTAGTATCAGTGAGCACTGCCAGAATACGTCACACTTGTTTTGTGTCACACTTTTAATTACAGGACCGGGTTATGAAGGAAAAAATATATATGCTAGTAATTGCAGTGTTTTACATAATTAAATGACATTTAAAACTTTTTTTTCCTTTTGCAGGTGATTTAGTTACAGGATTTCAGTCAAAGTTTTATTTGTATTTTAAACAGATATAAATACTCACGTCCTAGGAAACCTTTTTGCCTGCTTTTGCCCTTTCTTTATATATGTATTGTGTGTTTGCATATCTGTGCTTCTGATTCCATACATGTGAATGCATGTGCAGCCACAGTAATCTCCCATCTCCTTCTCATCAGTGTTGGGATTGCAGATATATGCTGCCACATCTGACTTTTTTACGTGGTTAGTGGGGATCTGAACCCAGGTCCTCATGCTTGCACAGAAGTTTACCAACTGAGCCATTTCCTCAGCCCCCAGCCTAAACACCTAATAAAACATTAAATTAAGATATGTTGACAGCCAAAATATTCATCTTTTTTAGATCATTATAAAAGTATGTTCCATGTTTCATAAATCTATATTTGACTGACTAGGAACTTTTACACAGAAACTTCTGTATGGCATGGCACAGGAGCATAGACTGAAGTGCAGATGTCAGAGAATCCATTTTACTTTTATAATGTCTATTGTATTGTATATCTAAGAATAAGAGAGTTCTTACTCAATAATAGAAAATCCATTTTCTTTTTACTTTTGGATTCATTAAAATATTTTAATGATCTTCAGTGATTTCATACGAAATTCTTTGTAAAAGCTATCAAATATTTCTCACTGAAGAATTAGCATGAATCTTTTATTATTAATTGCTCTTATTACTATGAGATACTCTATAACATATTTGCACATTTAGGACACATTGTCTTGGGAAGGTCTCTTCATTCCGTACTGAAGATCTATAGATGTCTGGTTAAGTCTTAGTTGCACTTTCTTCTTGTCTGTTGCTACAGCACCTTCCAAATCTAGTGGCTTTAGTCACCAGCAGTTCTGTTTGCTGTGGTTTCAGACCAGCCATTTGCTCAGGGCTGAGCTGTGCACATCTGCAGATTCTCTTGGACTCATTCATGCTGTCATAGTCATTTTGGACTTGGCTTCAGGATGCATGGCCTTAAGGTATCACCTATGATGGTATTGCTTCTTCTTCACGTTGTTTTTTTTGGCATAGTAGTCACAGGGTACTGAGAGAGAAACATTAAACTTCCAAGTTACACATTATCAGTTTGTTACATCTTGGTCAAAGCATATCTCCAAGCTTACCCAGAAAGCAAGAAGAACTGATATCTATGTCCAAGTGTGGTGATAGCCTAGGAGGAGGTATGGGCCTTCCTCTACTCTGCTTTTTGTACTTTGTACAAAGAAGTATTTTTGGAGATATTTATCTGTGTAGGAATGTAATGGTGGGGTGCATGTGTATATGTGTGTGGAGGTCAGAGCATAGTCTCAGGTATAGTTCCTTAGGCACTATCCACTTTTTCTTTCCTTTTGTTTTTTAGATAAGGTTTCTCCCTTGTCTGAAACTAAAACTAGATTAGTCTGGCTGGCCAGGGAGCCCTAGGAATCTACTCATCTCTGCCTCTCCATGGCTGGGACTGCAGACATATAGCACCACTCCTGGCTTTTTAGAAGTGTGTGTAGAAGACTCCAAGAATCTTCTGGGGGAAGTTTTGTTTGCCTTCCCAGAGATACCTGGTTTCTTTTTCGTTATCTTCATTGATGTAGGTGAGGGAGGGTCTTCTTCTGTGCAGACGCCAGAATGCTCTAAACATCCTTCAGTGCTAGACTCTCCCAAACAACATGGAAGTATTCACTCCCATTCCCCAAGTCATTAGTGCCAAGGCTAAGAAGCTTATCAAGTAAGGGATTTTGCTGAATGAGCACTTTAGGTGGTGGTCCATCTGATCTGTGAAACTAGTCTGGGCCTGAAGTTATTAGGGCAGGTAATACTGACCTTAGGCACATGTGAAGTCGGAAACAGTTATTTAAAAACAAAAATTTCTCATGCTCATCAAATGTGTTGCACTGTGCTCTGTAAGATATGGTTTGTATCATCCTTCTGTGCCTGCCCTTGCACTTGATGCTTGTCCTAACTGACTCAGCTTCTTTGGTCCTTGTTTCTTCAATATGTATTCTCTGTTACCTGGCAAATCTGAAAAATGAAAATATCAATAAATATTGACTTAGTATTCTTCTTTTACAATGATGATGCTTGATTCTTATTTTCTGTCTCAAAAATTCTACCTACAGGCCTATAACATGTTCTGTAAAACTGATAAATTGTCATTCACAGAAATTGCCTTCACATTTTATTAAAACATGCCTGCATTTCTTCTTTAATATCTATTCAAAATTAAATAAAAGTTCAAAGAAGGAATCATAAATATTTACAAACATATATAGCTAGTTAGAACTAGCAACTTAGAATTAGTTTAAATCATCACTGGAAGCAAACTGAGTATGAAAATTATTAATACTGTGAATGGTCTACAGTCACCTGGATAAAAATGACTTAACTTTCCGGGATGATTAGTCTGCCAGGCTACTGTAACAAAATACTACCCATTGGGTGGCTTAAACAGCAAATGTGTGTTCTCATCTTTCTAGAGGCTGAAAGTCCATGACAGAGGCCTCTATTGAGGCCTTTTTCTGCCTTCTTTAAACAAACATTTTATTTCTTTATTATTATCCTGGTTGTATGATGTGTGTATGTGTCTGCACATGCATTTACCACAGAGCATGTGTGGGATTAGAGTAACATTCAGGACTCAGTTCTTCCTTTCACCATGGTTTCCTGGGAGTGAACTCAGACTGTCAGGCTTGTGAGACAAGCATTTTAATCCCCAGAAGTATCTTGATGGTCCATAGATAGCAGCCTTCTTGATGTTACCTCACATGGGCTGCCTCAGCATACGGAGAGAGAAGAGAGACTGCTAGAGCCTTTGGCTGCTTTTGGTGTGTCTTCCTCTGGTAGTCACTAATTCTGTTGGATTACACTTCAGCCCTTAAGAGCTCATTTATCTTATTTAACTGAATATCCTGCCTTAAGGCTCTATAAATACAGTCTCATGCGGGGGGTGGGGGGAATGGTTTAATACTTTTTGAAGAGGACAAAGTCTGTCCATGAAAGGAACTGATTGATCATTAGTAATTTTGTGTTAAAGCTTAGATATAGAAATAAACTGCTCTGATGTTTTAATGTTTAATGACTTAATTATCCAAAATAGAATTCATGTAACTTGATTGGGAGAGATAGTGACAGTCCTTTCTTGTCATGTGTTCTGGTTGCTGCTAGGTGCTGAGTTTATTGGAGAATTTGTTTTCCCTCAGGTAGGTTTCAAAGCACAGAAAGATCTAGGTTCTAGTGGAATTTTTGTAGCAGAATAATTAACAACTTTATTTAGTTTTCATTACATTCTGGTGATTTTGTAATCTTTCCTTTTTTAAAGAGTGAATCATACTTCCACAAATGCCTATTTATGTCTTGGCACCTAACTTGATTAATGTGATGGAAATTATGTTTAGGATAGCTCAGACATTGGAGCAGTGTGTACCAGAAGCCACCTGCTTTCCTTAGGGGCATTTTCCACTAAAATATTAATCAGAATATTGTTGTTAAACACAGAATTTCCATGTGAAACTTTGGCTAGCATATATATGTATGCCTCATTTTTGCCATACCCTATACTTTTTGCATAAAAAGAGTACATTTAGAAATGTTTTACAGAAGTTTCCAGTTTCCCAATTAGTCTAGTTTATTGTTGCTAATTAAAATTTGAAGACTGGGAGTTTCAAGTTATAACAGATTCGTTTAAAAAATTGTTTATTTTATGTGTATGAGTGTTTTGCGTGCATATATGCAGTACACTTGTGTTGTGCAATTCCTGAGGAGGCCAGAAGAGGTCATCGGATCCCCTGGAACTGTATTTACAAATGGTTGGTAGCAGCCATGTGAGTACTGAGAACCCAGGTCCTATATTAAGCCAGTGCCTTTGAGTGCTGAGCCATTTCCTCAGCCAGCCCTTCATACCAGTTTCACAAGACAGGATGCTGTGTAGATTCGTTTTGGAGAATCGTACTCTTTGAGTCCTAATCCTCTTCCTGGGGTGACATGGAGTTGTTCTGCTCTGAGAATATGCTGCTTACTCATTTCTTTCTGACTTTGTGCATGGATAAAGCAGAGTCACTTGGACATAGTGTCAAGTGCCCTAGAAATACTCCTTTGAGATAGCTCTGGCTGGTCTTGTACTCCTGATAGTCCTGTTTTCAGCCTCCTGAATGCTGGGATTACAGGCATGTGCATTGGGCTCCAGAAATGATTTTTGGTACAACACAGACTTTTTCTTGAGAAGAATTTAGCTATATAAATTGTATGATGCTTTAAAAAGTAGACACCAGAAAAGAAAAATAAATATTTGGATGAGAGAAATAACTAAGTATAATTTATGAAAGTGTAAAAGTAATGTATTTGGTCTTAGGGAAATTTAGGTTTAATAGTATGTCTGTGTGTCCAATAGCTTACAGTTTCTTGGTTTAGATTATAACCTTGTAAAAGTATACGTCCATGGTATTGCCATTTTTTGTTCTTTTTGGGACAGGGTTTCCCAGTCTTCCTTGTAGCGCCAGCTGGTCTGGAACTTGCTATGTAGGCCTGACTAGTCTTGAACTCAAAGAGCTCTGCCTGACTCTGAGTACTGGGATTAAAAGTGTGTGCCACCACACCCGGCAATGGTTTTGCCATTTTAAGATAAAATTGACATGCATTTTCATAGCAGGATACAGGAAAAAACAAAACAAAACAAAACAAAAAAACCCAAAAAACTAAAGCTTTGCCACTGTACTGGTCGGTGCCAGAAAAGACGACAAACATTGGAAGTTTAATGAATCCTTTGCCACTTCCCGTTTCCTTTTTTCACAGATGGGGTCCACGTAGTCCAGGCCACATCACCTTCAACTTTGACTCTCCTGCTTTCACCTACTGAGTGCTGGTATTGCAGCTCTGTGCTAGCAGGTTGGGTGTGTGGTGCTGGGGCTTGAGGCCAGGGATTTGTGTGCGCTAGGCAAGCCCTCTACAAACTGCTCTACTCCCCCAGCCGGAATTCCTCCCATATCTTTTAGTGATATCTTCTGGAGAAATGAAATTAGAATTGAAAAAAACCTTTTTTCTTTCCTGACACTTGTTTGCTGGAGCTGCCATTCCTTGAGCTGTGAGCATGTGTCCCCGAGGAAGGATTCAAAGAACCATTCCCCATAAGTTAATGGTACTCGGGAGAGCTGGGACAGGTCAGGTGCAAAGGACAGAAGAGATTCAACACGTGTATTGTGTTGCAATCAAGTTACCAACAACAAACAACACACATAAGGTGGAGAGTCAGAATTGGTCTGGACCAGTGGGCCTAGTGCACCAGGTGTCACCAGGTTACCAAAGCTTCCAGAGATCCCTGCTCTCAGGGAGTACCTCCAGGCCTGGGCCCAATGTCCAAGTCCAAAGTCCTCCGTGGAAAAGCTCAGCTGCTCCGTCGTGAGTCGCGATCGGTGCCCTCTCCCAGCCCCGGTCGACGCGACGCTGTTCAGGTTTGGTCCCGCTGCTCCGTCGTGAGTCGCGATCGGTGCCCTCTCCCAGCCCCGGTCGACGCTGTTCAGGTTCGGTCCCCGTAGGGAAGAGAGTCTCTGCACTCGGGGGCAGAGTCCTGGGCAGGAACGTTGGGATGTCACCAGACAGTCGTGTGTCAGTGAGACATGGAGTTGCTGTGAGCATCAGTGAGCAGGTCTGAAGCTTGTCTTTTTATATGGTTTTTGCTAGTCTAGTTTCAGAGTGCTGACGTAAGTACCAGGCTCTGGTTCTAGTTGATTAGTTCAGCCCATATCACTCTATGCAGGATAAGTAGCTTATCACACAGTTGCATACATCTTTCTCTTAGGTTCCTATGGTTGCCCACTAGGTTGCCATGGTTACAAGATATGCATTTGACTTGACCATGACATTTCACTTTAAACAGAGTTCAGCAAGGTTTCCAGAGTCTCAAAGTAACAAGGAATTTCCGCAATTGTAATTCAAGAAAAAAATGAGATTTTCTCCTAATTCTATAACATTCACTAGAGGATGCTAGAGAAGCTAAGCTACAAGGTCCCATTCTCCAGCTCAAAACTTCTAGGCCTCCTGGATTCACGTTTCATGTGTGAACATTATTTTGAATGTATCTAGAAATTTCAGGGACTGCTTTCCTATGATACAGAATTCCTGAAGGGTAGGTGTGTATGTGCACCTGTTAATTATACCTATATATTGGATATTAATGTCATTATCATAGTAACATGCTTTTTGCACAAACATTTGCACATTTAGATGCTAAAGCACCTGAAGTTATGCTTTTGAGTATTGGCAGAGACACACTGCCTTGGTGTATTTTAGGTCAGATAGACTGGATTTGTTGTTAGGAATGACTATACACAAAGTTTATACACGAACCTGCCCAAGTGCAGCTAGAAAGGAGTGGAAGATAGAGGTCACCTCTCATCTGTCCGTCTCCTTCCTTAATCATTTGGATTCATGTGTAAGAGCTGGTGCTGGACAAACTTGATTTTACATTTGTCCTGTGTTGTTGTCCCTTTTCTTATTTTTTCTCTTAAAGCAAGATTTGGTAATAACTCAAGATTCTTTTTGTTGTCCTAAAGTTGTTCGATAATGAACAGAATTGAATTTTCAAAACTATCGGTCAGTGGTGATTTTTAATAGTTTTATCATTCTCTTGTCTGCAAACTCTTAAAGTACTTTTGTAGGGTTTTGAAAAACTATTAAGATCATTGTGACTTTCAGTGATAAAGCACATGCTGTGTTGTACATATGCTCTACCTATAAAATGTTGGAGAGGGGGGAAAAGGGTAAGGAAAATGAACTTTTCTTAGTTACCCAGCACAACTAACAACTTTGGTCTATTGCTTCTTTGCCATAATAAACATGGGAGTTTGGAGGAAAAAAATCAAATCCTGTTTAGGGTATTAATTTGAGGAGATACCATTGTTAACATTGAGGTTCCACAGGAAGTTGAGGTGAGAAATACCTGTGATAGTTCACTTGCTTCAGAATTCAAGTACGTATGTGTACTGTACTTCTTTTAAGGCTTCTTCTTCTTTTTTTTTTTTTTTTTTTTTTTTTTTGTCTTTTTTTGTCTTTTTGTCTTTTTGAGACAGGGTCTCCCTGTAGTCCCAGCTAACCTGCACTCACTAGACCAGGCTGTCCTTCAACTCACAACAATCCTGCTGCTTCTGCCCCCCAAGTGCTGGGATTAAAGACTTCTTTTAATGCTCATTAGGGAGAGACATTAGTTTCCTACCAAAAGAAATTGTAATCAGGGAACAGAGTATGCAGAGAGGACTCTGAAGCTGGGAGGAAATAGTGATAACCAAAACAGATATGAGCAGTACATGCTAATTGTGGAAGGATTTATGTGGATTCTTAAATTAGTAGATGCCCAGGGAACTGGCAGATGAAGTGGTGATGGAGGTGAGGGGCACAGTTTGCAGAAGAGTTAGATGGCATTCCATTGTAATTCCTAAGTAACATGCCCATATGCTGTGTTTCATTTTGAAGAGATTATATTAATATATCCTGGCTTGTGTATTAAATTTGAATTGATCCCTAGTGGACATCAAAGCACCCAGAACTCAACCGTAAAGCATCTATAACTGTCCACACAACAATATGGTTGGTGAAATAATGAGTGAGTTCTGTCTTACTGGCTACCTTAGGCAACAGCAGTTGTCCCCATAATGGTCTTTCTTACCTTTATCAACTGGGGAAAATCAAATTGGTAGATGCTGTTTGTATGTGACCCTGCTGTGACCTTTCTAAAGTAATTGAGAAATTTGTATTTATTTTTGTAATGTATCTGAGGGAAACTACCTAAACCTGGTTCTTATTCTTATTTGAGGTTAATGGGAATACCACCCTTTGGACGATAATAATGAAATTACTACAAATTGTCTATGTCTGTGAAAGAGGGTGACCTGCCTAATTTGCCCTGCCGAAAACACAATATTTTTTCAGCTGTAACACCACCCTGAGTTCATATGGAAGCTTCTCCTCTGCCTTGTTATCCATGTGCTGAATGACATATGTAGTTTTTATTATTTTTTTCTGAATTGAAAAGTACTGTGTTTGGCTGTATTTGGATAAAGAGTGGTCTCTTACATAGTTATGTGGGCACATGGAAAACTGGCTCTAGCAATTTTTTCTTTCATCTCAGTGTGTATGTAAATAAGTGAGGTTTTAAGCTTAAGTATATAATATTTGGAGTGCTTATTTTAGAACCCTAAGAAGTCATATTTCTTAAATTTGCTTTTTCCTATTTCTTAGAGATTTGCTTTTCAATAGAGTATTTTATAAAAGTTTTGAGGTTTATAGAATTTTCACATAACCTTCATTTTTCTTAAGCCTGGTTTATTATGAAAGTAATGAACTTCTTGACACAGACCTTTCTAACTTAATGTTTTCTTTTCTGTACATGAAAATAATAGTTTTTGTAATTGATTCAAATGGGATTTTCAAAAGCTTTTGAGAGAAATTGATGGCAGCTAATAGCCTTTGGGATCTTACCAAACTTCAGAATCTGACTAAGCCACCAAGCTGCCTATGTGTCTCTGAGGTAGGAGGTCTCCGAGGTGGGTGTACTAGTCCCTGCATTATAGGGCTGTTTTGAGCATCACACAAAACTACATGTGTCACGTACTTAATGTGACATGTGACATATAGGGGCCATTGTCTAGCAACAGCAATGAGTGATGGTATTACATTGTTATTTAAATTATTATTATACAAAACATCTGGAAGATGCCCTGCCTATTAAATGTTGAAAACCTTATGATGATTATTTCTGCCTTGGAAGTACAGTGGTCATTAAACCAGCATTAGTAAGACTATTTTCTAGTGGCAGAGTACTAGCATTCAAAGTCTAAAGTTTGCTGTCAGACAGTCCCGGTTTTGAGTATTAGTTCAGCCACATAGTCTGATTTTGGTCAGCAGCTTATCTTTTAAACACAATACCCCAATATTTAAAACAGGGGTCATTAAAAAAAATGTATCTTAAAAGACTACTGTGAAAATTAGGGAAAATTGCCTAAAATTATCCAGTAATGCGAATAAATGATAGCTTATTATTATTACTGGGTTATTATTCTACTTCCTCCCTTTTCTGTGTTTTCCAGTATGTTTGTTTTCAACCTTTATTTGCTATTGATTTTTAATCCCATTGCCTATGGTTACTTAGACTTTTCACTCTTTAGATTTGTTCCCTTACTTTCTTATTTGCATCAAATTGCATTTTAATGGCTTAGATAATTGGCTCTAGAGAATCTGATATGAGAAAGGAGAAGCAGCAAAGTATCTTGGTAATTTTTTTTTTTTAGGTTTTTAAATTATTTTAGTTTTTTTAAATTGAGCTTTTAAAATTTCATACATTTCCCACTCAATCAAATCCAGACCCCTTTCCCATCCATGCCTCCTTCTATCCCCCTCACAGAACCTTATGCACTCTGCCATACATGCTGAATCCTATTCATTCAAGTGTTTGTTCCCAAATGTCCTTCAGTATAAATGCATCCACTGGAATCTAGTCAGCCCATCCAGTGGTTGTATGTAGATCATACTCTCCCTCACCCAGCAGCAATCAGTCTCAATCTAGTGCTGACCTGCCACCTATTTCTCACCTCCTCTTTGGGCCCTTGTTTAATTGAGTTGACATGGGTCCCTCACTCCGCTTGGTAAATTTTAAATGTGGGTCATTAGTTAAGCTTGCCTTAGATAAGCTGTTCTCTGTAGATGATGGTGATAGAGATGTGAACAAAGTGCTGTGGGCACTTAATGACAATGTGTTACTGGTTTTTGTAAGTCCTGGCTCTAAGAGTAGACTTTGAATGTATAGTTTGTTTAATAAGTGATTTTGACTTGCTGTTTACTTGGTCACTAAATTTTCTTTTTAGTTTTTAATAAAGATAAGTTTTTTCTGTATGTAATTTTTATCTGTAGTCTTCCAATTAGTGATTTGTTTTAAATTGTTTATTCTTTTAAAACTTGCCAGCAGAACTAAAATTTTTGTTATAATGAGTACTATAACTTCTCGGTTGTATTGGTTACTGAATTAGAAAATTTCCAGTTGTACACTTTAAGATGTTTAATTTTTATAGATGAGACAAAACTTCCTTACTGTGTAAGGATGAAGTATCAAATGGGCTATACTTCCCAGACACCATCTAGCCTAATTCTACAGCTGGAAAATTAAAAGTGAATGTGTTGTTGGATTCTGTTGACTTTGAAGTTGTTAATAGAAAATAACATCACTGTCATATCTAATGCTTAAACAATGTGTTCAAAGTATTGAGTTAACAGAGGATTCTGAGACTTTGCATTTTAGGAAAGTTGTAACAGGCATAACCTACACAGATGACCTCAAAACCAACCATTGCTTAGATACACTGAATGAAGTGTCTTGGTGAGTGCTGCCTGTAGGATGAAATCCGCATACTTCTGCCTGAATTCCTGCCAGTGCAGGCCCTAAAGGCATTGAGTTGTCCTTGTGTGCTGATATTGAATAAATAGGGTCTGGACTTGGGATTTGTTGTCTTTTGTATTTCACCTGTGGATCAGGAGAGCTGATAATCTGCAGGTTACCTTGGTATCTCTTCTTTTCAGTTGCCCATTTACAATAGAAACCTAAAACCAGAGCAAGTTTTGTTGAACACATGGAAATTTTACTAAAATATGCAGCATTCTATGCTTATCATAGAATGGGGAAATAGGAAATGCATTATTTCCTTTCCAGAAAAGAGAGATGAGTTTTGTTCATTGAATCATAGAAGGAAGAGGAGCTTGGACTTGATACTTGCAGGCTAGAAGCCAGGGGCACTGCCTCTGAGTGCATCAGGAAGAGAGACCAAAGGCACTAGCTTGTGGGGCAGAGAACTTTTCATTGTTAAAGAAAAGCAGAAGAATTTTGCAATGGGAAGTAGTTAAAAGGATCATCTGATCAGGTCTCCAGTAGACTTTAAAATGACTCCAGTGTAGATGTTTTAACCATTGACTCTAATGGTCAAAACAGTGTTTTACTAGGCCATATTCACTAGACAGTATTAACACTTATGTTCCTGCCTATTTTGTGGGTTCCTATATTACAACTTTATTTCTATATTATTTTTTTGAGAGACATAGATTTCTGATACTTTTACATAGTGAAGAGAGCAATAATAGTTTTCCCTGAAAGTTTTGTAAACTCCTTCACTGGAAACAATACATTTTAAACTTGTCACTCCTTGCAAAGCCTTTCCAGACAGAACAGTGTTTTTCGGTCAAATGACCTTTGCTTTCTTCTTCACTGTTGTTGTGACTTAGGGTATTATGAGATTACTTTTAGTTAGCCACTCATAGTTTGGGTGATAATATTAAAAGTAATTCCATGTTTTTATATAAATATATATTCAATTTCAAAAGAAAAATTGTTTCTAAAAGACCAACACTTAGTCAAAAATGAGCAAAGTATATGTAAAATCAATCTATCTATTAAATAAAAGTTGGGATTTAGTAATGTAGCTCGGTGGAAGATTGCTTACCTAACATGTCAAAGACCTGGGTTTGATCTCCAGCACCACAAAAAAATTTAAATACACATACATACATGTGTATATTAAATATACACACACATGCACATACCTGTGAGAAGGCTTAGTTTCACTTATATTATGCATCAATAATATGAAGATAATGTTTCTTTAATACAGCAGATTGGTAAAGATAAAACAGATTGCTAAAGCACAGGTTTTTATGAGTATAGAAAAATCATTTGCATAAGGAAATATCTATTTTCATAAACTGTTGATGGGAGTATATGTTGATATAACTTTCTTGGAGGGAAATTTGTCAAAATTAAAAATATATTTATCCGCCGTGTGTGGTGGTGCACACCTTTAATCCCAGCACTTGGGAGGCAGAGGCAGGCGGATCTTTGTGAGTTCGAGGCCAGCCTGGTCTACATATTGAGTTCCAGGCCAGCTGGGCTACAGGGAGACTTTGTCTCAAAAAGACAATATAAATATATATTTATCTATTTCACTTTAGTAAGAATGCTTGATACCAAAAGTACAAAAGATAACAAGTGCTGGCATGTATGTAGGGAAAAAGGAATACTTACAAATTATTGGTTGGGATGTAAATTAGTACAGCTATTACATAGAATAGTATGTAAGTTCTTTAGAACGTTTAAAATATAACTACCACGTGCATCCTATAGCAAAGGGAGATGCAATCCATTTGTTGTAGAGACATCTTCACTCCCATGTTCACTGCTATATGATTCAGTTGAATGAGTCAGTAAAAACTGGTGTATGTATACTGTGTACACACAGCCCTAAGAAGAATGAAATCCATCATTTCTGATAACAAGGATGAAAATGGAGATGATTTGGTTAAGTGAATTAAATGGGGCACAGAAACACAGGTTCACAAGCTCTCACTCACATACGGAATCTGTTAAATGTTGGTCTCAGGATTGATAGAATAGTTGTCACTGGAGGCTAGGAAAGGTCATGGGGAGGGTGGGATGAAAAGAGTAATCAATGGCTACTAAGCTACAGTTACAAGAAACAATTCCTACAGTGTTATTGTGTGGGAGGGTGGTTGTAGATATAGGACATTTAGATATTGAACCTCTGCAGTTTACTGACTTTTAAAATGTGTGTATTATGTCATAGGGTTTAATGCATGTAGCATGACATGCAGATAGTTTTTACGCTATGAACCGTCCTTAACTCCAGTTCCAGGGAACTCTGACGCCCTCTTCTGACCTCCGTGGCATTGCACAACATGGGTACACTCACATACATACAGGCAATACACTCATACACATAAAATAAAAATAATAAATAAAATTTTGAAAAATGAAGTGAGGCTATCTTTTGGTTAGGTTGCAGATAAAGTTACAAAGTATAAAATAGGTTGTAGCAATGCCTACTTCATATTCAAAGTTAAAGTATGTGAAATTCTCTACCTTTGTCACATTAGCTAATGAAGCTGTCATTAAGTGGCCAGAGATGTGTAGTAGGACTTTTGTAGTGATGAAGGTGGATTGCACATGCCTACCTAGAGTTTGGACCATTCCCACAGGTGGCTATTGATTGTTTCATATGTGGCTGGTACAAATAAGGAGCAGAACTTAGTATTACTTCATTTAAACTTCAAGGACCTCACTTCACCTTCTTCTGACCAAAATACATTAACAGTGACAGGATTTATTCACTCAGATAAGGAACCCAGTAACTGAAAGAATGGACAGAATACATAAAACAGTGGTTTGCAAGAGCCTGGGTGTTAGGTACTGAAAGACAAGATTCCTGACAGGGGAAACAATTAAAATGAATTCTGTTGTTACCTTAACTCAATGTGTTGAGAGGATTTGCAGATATGAGTCAAAGAGGAGTCACTCAGACAAAGCCCAGATGACTTTCTAGATGAGAAAATAAAACTGATCGTAAAAATAAATCAGTTTATCTTGTCCAACTGTATGGCCTTAAACACCCAAAAGGAAAGTATAACCAAAGATTAAATGGGCC
>NW_008347536.1:2003335-2003512 GCF_000622305.1 Nannospalax galili | reverse complement strand
ATATCCAAATATAAGGGCTCTAGTGGGCAGAGTGAGGCTATGGGAGGGTGCTATCTGGGAAGTGGGTATAAAAATAAATTAATTAATTTAAAAAAATTAATAATTCTTCAAAGCATAAAAATTTGCGCCTTAATAATTGGTGGATGTGAAAAACATTACCATTGAAATCTGCCTGAT
>NW_008347536.1:2001768-2002995 GCF_000622305.1 Nannospalax galili | reverse complement strand
AGTCAGTTTTGAAGGAGATGCATCTTAGCTCCAGGAATTGTTATTGAATATATCAATGCTGTTGTAATGAAATGCTTCTTCTGATTGTTTGGTTATTAAATAAATGATTAAAAAAGTAAAAAAAAAGTATCATGACCTTCTTGGGTGGTTAATAAACATACTTAAAGACCCATACTAATCTGGACAAAGGGGCTTAAGGGGCAGTTTTGTTCCTTGTCCTGGAAGGTTGACAGTGTCCCAGGGGACTACAGGAATCTCTTGATATGTCCTGTAACTGTGATGAGTCACCTGTCCTCTTGTTCAGGGAGGTCATGGAAACCCCACCAGAGGGACTCAAACCAGTGTCCAGACTGCAAAGCGGAGGGTCAACACAGAGGAAACATTTCCTCTGTGCTTCCAAGCGAAACCAGCTGTAGTTGAGCAGTACCTTTGACCTATCTTCACATAGATGGAACTGATAAAAGAAAGGAGCCAAGGGCTCCTCCCAAGCCCATGTGACCCCTGAGGAACAGATCCTCAAACAACCTTAAGAGAAAAAATAAATTGCTTTATCTGGGTCAACTGTACAGTCTTAAACACCCAAAAGGAAAGTATAACCAAAGATTAATGGGATCAGTATAATTTTTAAGAGTCCATGTGTATAGCTAAAGGCTACATAACAAGAAACAATGCCAGACAGGATATACCTTCCTTTCAGTTAGTGGCCAAGGTGGCACAAGAGACTCCCAGACAGTAACCCAGCATAGAACTGGGAAAATGAACAGCAGACCCCAATCTTATCTAAAGGAATATTGACAACTGATTGCTGCTAGATGAGGAACAGCGGATGTTACTAAAACAAGGATCTCTAGATAGGCTGACTAGATTCAGCAGATGGATAAACATTGGAGCATGACTGGGGGTGTCGACAACACAGTGGACAGTAACAGGGATGACAGAGTATATGGGCTCCAGTATGTGGGAGGAGGGAGGGTGCCATTTGGGAATTGGGTATATCGATGAATAAGATTGTGTGGGATGTTCTGTATGATGTACACACTGAAAAATCAAATAAAAAAAAAGACATATTTGAGGAGGAAGCATAGGAATTTACTTCATGTTAAATAGTAGAGGTGGTAAACGTTGCCAGTGAAATCTACCTGATGACTTTATATCCATGCTCAGGTACTAAGGATCTGAGTGTAACCAACTGTGACTAGTAATCATCAGCTACATAGAGATTAAAGA
>NW_008347536.1:1999335-2001411 GCF_000622305.1 Nannospalax galili | reverse complement strand
TTATCATTGAAATCTACCTGATGACTTTATATCCATGCTCAGATGCCAAGGAGCTCAGAAAGTAACCAACTGTGACTACTAATAATCAGATATATAGAGATTAGAAATGCATGTGCAAACATCTTGGTGTTAATTACATTAAAAGTGAATTTTTCTGTATGAAACTGTGTATTTTACTAAGAAAATGGAGATTTTTTAAAGGTTAAAACCTCATTTAATTTTATATCTTATATGGTTCATACTGAGTACAATATTGTATAACTGTATTAATTTAACTGTAAACCTAAAAATTTACAGCCAATTTTGTAAGAGATGTATCTTAGCTCTGGAAATTGTTATTGAACATGTTAACGCTGTTGTAATGAAATGCTTCTTCTAATTATGTGGTTTTTAAATAAATAATTTTTTAAAAATTAAAAAAACTGTCATTAAGAAATCTAATAACTTATTTTGCAGTTTTAGAAAAAGGGAAATATTGTTTAACATTTATCAAATATACTTCCCCCACAAAACAAAAACATTAGGAATTTTGATAAGTATTTTAAGTTGAAGTTATTTCATAGTATTTCATGGATATCATGCCCATGAAGTGTTTGGAAAAGATAGAAGGAATTGTTTTTTCAAAAAGGTTAAGTACCAAAGGTAGTCAAGTCTACAAAAATAATGAGTTAATAAGTGTCGGCTTTCCTGATTGGTATTGTAACAGTCTTTTACTTTGTCTTAAGTGTATCTGTTTCTCAAGTAAACAGTTTAGATATATTTCCATACCTTTTTCTTTGTGAAATAGAGTTCAGATTAATTAATATTTTACTGCATCTGATATGTATTATATATTTCAAGCCTAATGAATTTTCATTTTGATGTTCTTGTGATTTCATATACTGTATTCTTTAAACAATAATTCTGATGTGTTTCAGATATAAAAAAAAGAAAATAAAATTGACCATGTGGGCAGTGCATGCTTGACAATGTTCTCAGAACAGAGGCCTGGAGGAAAAAGTACCCCACTCATTACATTTAGGGCATTATGAAGAAACAACCTAGATTAAGGGAAAGAGCAGTCAATTGAGTGCTTGAGGAGTAAGAATAGTTTCAATTCCTATTAGCAGATATTCTAGAAAACCACAAAGAATTATGTGGCATTAGGTAACATGCATGCAAGGTTTTCTCTCAGTAACAGGGACTAATTAGCTCTACATTGTCTCATTTGTAGTCAGTCAGTTCAGTCACAGGGATTAGAATATAGTGGTGTATTTTATTCTCATACACATGCATACTGGAGGACCATAGTAGCACAGACAAAGGGAGAAATGGAAATATACACTCATAAGGTTCTTGTACATTAAATGGTACAATTTCATTGGAATGTCACCTGCAAATTTAAAGATACATACTATGTACTATTAGATAAACAGTAAAGTAGCCAACCAAGGAAAGGAAATGGTATCATAAATTCAGTTTATTTTAAATAGGCAGAACATATAGAGAGAAGAGACAAATAGTAAAATAATATTAAGATGATAGATACAAATATACCACTAATTGCATTAAGTATAAATGATGTAGGTCTCTAATAATATGACAGATTTTTCACAATTAAAAGGCAAGAAACATAAATGTTGTTTAAGGCCCCTCGTGAATGAGTGATCATATATAAATGAAGAGGAGAGCTCCTGGGAGAGAGGAGAGGGTGCCCTAAACAACTCTGGGTGTCATGAATGTGACTCCTGTCTTTTTTGTGATGACCCTGCAGCTGGCTGCCTGACTGTTGGAACTTCCAAAGTTTGTACCTGTATTATTTGTAATTTTTGTATTGTACTTTATGTCAGTTATATCCCAATAATGTTATTAAAGCATTCAAGTAGTCGCAAGTATGCAGCAGCTACTGTAGTGCAGTATTACCCTGTAACTTCTCTGAGGAACAGAATTCTACTTAAATATCCTCAGTATCTAGCAATCTAGCAGATGCAGAGCAAGAGATTTTCCAATTTATTGAAGGCCAGAAACAGCTATCTTCACTTCCTCTTGTGGGAAGTTAGTTTCCTGGTTTGAGAAAAGTAAAAGGAAATATATATA
>NW_008347536.1:1917942-1999301 GCF_000622305.1 Nannospalax galili | reverse complement strand
TTGAAGTTCTTTTTGAATCTAAATTTCTGTAATCGTACAAGAGAAAATATTTTTCACATGAAGATTTACATTTATTTTGAAAAGTGCCTCTTTTTGTTTTGAACCCACAGGGCTAATAACCACAATAAAAATGAGTGAGAAAAAAAACTGAAAAAATATTATTTAGCACTATAGTTTGGAGCTTGAACATTCCCCAAAGGTCAGAATATTGAACGCATGGTCACTGGTCTCTGGCACTTTTCAGAGCTGGCACCTCTTAAAGGTGGTTCCCCTGAGAGGAAGTCAAGTCACTGGGCATGTGCCATGAAGGAAATACTGGGACCCCAGTGTATATCCCCCTTTCTTCTCCTATCCTCCCTCCTTCCAGGCTCCCAGGAGGTGAGCAGCTCTCTTGGTCAAGTGCTCCCAACATGTTATTCTCTGCTGCCACAGGCACAAAGTACTAGAGCTTAATGACCATGGACCAAAAGCCCAGAAAATATGAACCCAAAGAAACCTTTTCTTTCTTTATGGGTTGATTATTTCAAGTGTTTTATCATAGTGATGGAAAGTTAGCTAATATACCAACTAAAAATGACATCTTTAATGTTAAAGGTACTTTACATTAAGACCTCATTTTTTCTTGATAGCATCCAGGGTCCTTGCGGTGGCTCTGTTGTCCTCCCTCGTCTTGTTCCTCATCTCCCCATTGTGTCTGCTGACGGAGGTTTGCTTCCTTCACCACTTTGTACAAAACAGTAGCCTTCCCTCTCTTGCATCGCCATTCCTTACATCTCCTTAATTTTCTCCATAACTCATACCACAGTCTGACAATTTTTTTCCAACACCTTTTCTTATATGAATTAAAACGTAAATCGTATGAGGGCAGATGCTTCCTTGATACTGTTTCCCATTGAAAGTTTAAGTATCTGATACATAGGTATTCAGTAAGTATTTATAGAATTAGTTGATTACTTCTACTCTAAAATCTTTTAGGTTTATTTTCATGTCTAGATTCTCTATACTGAAAAAAGTAAACTCCAGTTTTGAAGATTTGAGTTATCCAAGCGCTTAAAGGTTGTTTCTTTGTACACTTAGTTTCTGGTCTTAAACTTTATATCTCAATTGCTTTTGCGAGTAACAAGTGTAAACTATGCTGAATGCATGGCATTTTAATAAGCATATTCTTGTTTGTTCTCCCTATTAATCAAAGGGAGGTACTATTCTCATTTATAGATTGGTTTGGGGAAGTTGTAGGACACATCCAATGTTCTATGCAACAGATTCAAACCTAGATCTGCCTAAGTCCAAAGCTTGAGTTCTTAAACATTTTTCCAAAGTTTCAAGTAAACTTTGTGATAAAGATTATTACCAGATAATTATCATAAATGACTTTAGAATATTGGGATAGAACATCATGATAATTTAAAGAAAAGAGACTGGATATTTTCTTTAGTGATATTGGAAGAAGAAGGGATGATTTATGTGACCGTTCTAAAGTTCTTGAGTGGAGTCTATCAGGAGGACATTGATGAATGCAGGGAAAACATAAAACACATAAACAAAAACATAAAACATCTGGGAACGTCATCATTGCCCAAAGGGGAAAGAATGGTGGGAAATAAAAACATTGAGTTTCATGACCTAGATTATGGCTAGTAAGTTATAAACACTTAAAAAGAAACTGACTTGGACATTGATTTATTTTATTCAAGATTCATTCATTATTATTTTTTTGTATATGAATGTTCACCTACAAGTATGTATATGTACCACATGACTGGTGTCCACACAGTCCAATAAAGGGCATTGGATTCTTGGAACTGAATCTATGGACAGTTGTTATCCACCATGTGGGTGCTGGGAAATGAACTTGGGTCTTTTGCAAAAGCAGGAAGTGCTTTTATCTGCTGAGCTATCTCTCCAGATGCTGGACTTTGATTTATAATTGAATAATCAATAGCTAAACTTATTCCATATGATTCAAATTTCTAAGACATGTCCATAATAAACCTTAAATATAGTGGACAGGATAGTTTTAAGGCCAGGGAATGACCTTTGGAAAGAAAATGGGTAGGGAAGAGGGAAGGAGAGGGAGAAAAGTGTGTGTGCTTATAAGAGAAAGACATTTTATATGTGCAGTGTATACATACATACATGCTTGGTTAGTTGTAATTCAAGTTGATATGTTTATATAATTCTAAGTAATTCAGGCTGTATTTGTAATTCTTATCTAAGGCAATCTTGTGACAAACTTGACATTGCCTGATTTTGTAAAAGATAAACAACTATATTTTCCTCAAGTTAACTAGAGATTATTTCTCTTAGAAATAGCAAAACACTGTTTTCCACTTAACTTTTTATTGCTGTGTTGGTTAGTTGGTTAGCCTTTTACAGTTGAAGAAGCATTCACATTTTGTCTGTGATGTAAGGTCATTGGCAGTCCTTGTGCTTAATTTACATTGTGATTGTGAATGTGAGAATCATTTTACATTTTCCTTCTGATTTTAAAATAATGAGCAATCCTTTGTGTAATCATGACTACAACTGGGCTTCTGGATTCTACACATGTACCGTCTTATGTTTTAGTTTTTTGGGGGGAAACTTCTTCAATCCAGGTTTATTTTGTGTTCTTACATAACGTTTTAAAAATAATGTTTTTACTCTTTGAGAATTTCATACACTGTATTCTGGTCATATTTGCCCGTCATGTCTTCTTTCAGATCACCACTGTTGTGTTTTACACTTGCTATTTGAAGAACCTTTTCTAGTAGTTATTCTGAATACCACAAAGGATGGATTTTTTTTTTAAATGCGCTCTGTTACTAGTTAGAATTGGCTGTCATTTGTAACTTTGTCTGCATTTGACAAACTCGGGTTACCTTGATAAGATTTGTTAGCAGACTTTCTTTCTTACATACTCACTTGAGAATGTAAAAGCTGCTGTCTCCATTCTGAAACCACTTCCTTCTTTAGAGCTTTGTAAACTTTGTCCACTGGCAACCACTTAGCGCCTGAGAAATTTTTACATAGACTAAGGAATATAGATATATAAAATTGGTAAATCAAGTGTTACCAATAATCATAAAGGAATTTATTTTAAAAATTCTTGATGTACACTTAACTTTTATTTATTAAAGACAAAGGGGGAAATTTCATACTATTGAGATGGACATAGTAGTTTATCTTTCATAAAGAATTGAATCTTGGCTGAATTTTTTATACTGTAGGGTACAGGACACCTCAGTGTTCTTAGAGTTAATTGGCATTTTGGTTTTAGAATAATTCTGAACAAAGACATAGTATAATATGGCAGAAATATATTTAGGGACACTTTAGAGATTGCTGAAAAGTCTTTTCTGATCCCAAACCAAAATTCACTGAACGATTTTTATGAACCCCAGTTCAGTAGTACAGACAACAGTTTCAAAAATCAAGCACCCTGATACAATATGATGTAAAGATGTATTAATTTGATGCTTGCATGCTAAGGCATGATAGTAGGATAATATCAGAAGACTTTTTTCCATAATTAAACCATTATGCTTCTATAAGAGCATAAAGTTTTGTGCAGTGAAAACACTGCAGTTGGTAACATAGAGTGTCTTGAATCTGAGTGAAGGTCTCTGTTGGTGTTACATGGTGTGATGACATGCACGGTGCACAGTATGCGTGATGTATCAGAACTGAGGCTGCATGAAGTCAGACCTGAAACTTGGCCAAGTGCTCCCAGAAACACTTTGGTTTTTATATACATTTGATTTTGAATTAATTTTTGATAGCTACACATTTAGAACACTTTTCTTCTTGCCAAATTTTAGTTACTTCACCCCATATGTAGCCACGTCCCCCACACAGTTTATGAAGCTGGATTCTATTAGACAGTCCATAAAATTGTTCTATTTTGAGCCCTGTTAATATCCATCCAGTCTGTATAAAATCTTATGAGTATGTGTGTTAATAGTTATGTGTCTATACAGTTGGCTTTATGTATCACTGGGTTCCATATCCATGAATCTAACTAACAGCTGGTTGAAAATAAAAAAAAATGGTAAACACTATTGAACATGTATAGTCTTTTCTAAACTTAGTATTCCCTAAACAGTACTGTAGTAACTGAGTACATTGAATTTGCATTTTTAGTACCTATTATAAGTAACTTGGAGGTGACCTATTGTCTGTGGAGGAATGTGTATAATTCATATGCATATATAAGAGACACATTTACAGATTTGGGTATCTGTGGGTGATATAATTGATTAGATTATTTTCAAAATTGTACATTCATAGATACTGAGGGACATTATACATACATTATATATGATATAAATATGCATAATTATTCATTTGTTATTGCATTAGTGCAGTTAATTTGGAAGTTGTAGAAGATATTTCATGACTAGTATTAGATATCCTTTCATTGTTTAGTCTGAGGTTTAATAGTAAATGTTTTGCTTTTTGTAAGTCACAAAAATGATAACATTAGTATCTTTTGCAGATAATTGATTTCCTCCTTGTTACAGGTCCTTCTGTTCTGCATCACAGCGGCCATGTACATGTTCTTTTTCAGGTATGCTCTGTTTTAACAATTTATTCCGATATCAAAAATAGCATTTCTTTCTAATTTCTTTCAACCAAGACTCAAAAGTATCCCTCCCCTGAAATAAGTATCTTCAATAAATGGCATGGATTCTCCCTCCCTGGAGATTAAAGAAAAAGCCTCCCTCTTTGTGAGTAAAGATAAAAAAAAGGGAAAAGGGTTTATCCGTCCTATGTTCGCCTTATAGGCTCATTCCAGCAAGTTAAATATGCCAACTAATAGCACTCCAGTGTTGACAAGTGAATCTTATATTCTTTTTTAGATTTGATTTTAGACAGTCTTTACTCTTGATAAAACAGTCAATATTTTACATTTATATTAGTAAAAAAGTGGAAGTAGAGTCTCTAAATCTTTTTTAAGGGTCACCTAGAATACTAATAATAGTCTTAATAATGCTCTGTAAATAAAGCCTGTCTGTGTGTTAGAGCTGTGCTGTTCACTGACAGTGACGTTTTGAGAGGAGTGTGTGTGTGTGTCTCAAATCTGAATGCCAAGAAGGATGACGCACCTTCATATTACCACTTTGGAATGACAACAGCAGTATAGGGAATGATTCCTGTTTAGAGAGAATCCATTTCTTCACAAGCTTTATTTTCATAGTAATTAATTCCTATTCATATCATTTATTACACTCATTTAGGTAATTCTGTATTGACTGTTTTGAATTCAGTCATAGCAAAAATCACTGTGCTTCGAAAACTAAAATTTGTACTTAGTTGACAAAGGCAATTATGGTCTTTTAGTAAGAAACATTTGATAGACGTTTTTCATTTTCAAATAAAGAAATTAAACCATACCAGTAATTCAAAGTAATGATTTCTTCCTCAAAAAGCCTAGTAAATATTTGATAAAGCACAATGTTGTAATTTTAAACTAGTCTATATAAATTAAAAATGATGTTACTGTTGCCAGGGTATCAGATAAGAAAACATTGTAAAGATTCATGGTAAAGAGGACTTGCTCTGTATAGAACTGATATTGGATCATGTAGGGTTTTTTATATCAATAGCTAAGGATTGAAAAAAATGGAGCTATCTGGGGATTTTTGTGAAATGTACCCATCCCCACCCCCTCTACTTTTTTCCTTTCTTTGATTTCTTTGTTTCAGTTGAATCCAGAGGCTTGTGAATGCTAGGCCAATGCTCTAAACACTGATTCACACACCCAGCCTGAATTTTAAAATTTATTTTTATACCATATCTTCATATAGTCTGTATTATTGCTCTGTACACAAAATTGATATGCTACATAATACAGTATTTCTTATACTTTAATAATTTAGAAGTAGAAAGAGAAACAATGCATGTTTTACTTAATTAATTCCCCTAAACTTCATAGTTGTATCATGTATATTATTAGGGCACTGCTGGGAAAAACTCAAATTTATCTTTGTATCTTTATGTTCTTCCTAGTCTGAAGATACAACATACTGTTTTGTTGATAAGTAGGGGAATAAAGTTCAGTGTGAAGTCATTTTTCTTTTGTGAAAAATTCTTTTATTGGGGGTGCTTCTTTTTGAGACGAGGTCTCTCTGTAGCACCAGCTGGCCTGGAACTACCTATGTACACCAGGCTGACCTTGAACTCACAGAGATACACCTGACCCTGCCTCCCATGTCCTAGAATTAAAGGTGTGCACACCACAGCCGGCTTTTGAAAAATTCTTAACAGGTAAAGGAAACAGTCTTTCCCAGAGTGTCTTTTAAGTATAACATGCATTGTTTTGCTTAGCAATTCTTAATCATAAGAAGTCTTTGAGGTTTAAAAACAAATTGCATGTTGAATACACTGATGAATGTCCAATTTGTTGCATGGGTCTAGTAAATTATATTTTGAAAACTGCTACCATCAACCCAGTATTTTTGGTGTAGAAAGAAAATCAGCCCTATAAATATGTGTTTTGGGGCAGAACTACAGAACCTTTTCCTGTTTCAGTTACAAATGTCTGAGTTAAAAACAACAGTTTAAAATACTTTCCAGAAGGCTCAATATGAGGTTTAAGTGCCAGGATAAACACTTTAAATTTTCTGAGGAAAAGGGCTTATTTTTCTCCCAAAAGAAGTACTATCACCAAATTCTTAATGTTCTTGGCAGAAGTTAGTATGAATAACCCAACAAGGGGTTTGGTGAATGGTAAAGTACAGCCCTTTCTGAGCACTCCAACCGAGCAAAGCAGTGCCGGTGCTTCCCTGAACTCTAGGCTGTTTGTTTGGAATGAACGGTTACTGTACATAGCATGTGGCGAGTCCAATTGCATTTTAAAGTGTCTTATTCTTGGAATTAAATTTTACTATAAATATTTGTGAACACCATTTTATCGACAGAATTTTAATTCTAATCACATAAAATGCATAATTAAATATAAAATGATATTCCCCTAAGGTCTCCTTTTGATGGTAGCCTGTCTTGGCAAGAGACTAAAGGAAAAATTTTGTGTTTAAATGAATCAGCTTATATGTTTTATCCTAATGCATAAACTGGAAAAAGGAAAATAAGACCAATTTCAGTAGCGATAAAATATTCGTGTTTGTGTGTGTGTGTGTGTGTTTAAGCAGGGACTTGAGTAATTTCATGAGTATTTTCTGAAGGAGCCCATGTCTCTAATGTGTGATTGATTTTACTTACAAATCAATACAGTGATTTTGGCATTCAGAACTATGCATAACAAAATACATAATGAAATATTTCATGTTCTCATTGCTCCTAATTGATTTTTAATATTTCTTTTACATAATTATCTTGTACATGGTGATTGTGCTTTTCCATCTGTATACCAGAACAGAGATGTGTTCACATGGAATCCTGGGAGCACCTTAGATCTTTGAATTGGAGGAAAGTAATAACTGCAAATGACTTCCAGTTTTGTTCTAAGTTTTAGCTAGCTTCCTGGCAGCCATGCAGGCATCAAGGTATCTATTCCTAAAAGCTGCTATGCATTCCAGTAGGAATTCAAATACAAGGAAGGTTGAAGCTTTCCTTGAAGATGTTTTGAAAGGAGGCTGTTTTACAGTCTCCATGGGCATTTTTTTTTTTGAAATTTTTTTAAAATTTATTTATTTATTATTTACTTATTTATTATGTGTATGAGTGTTTTGCTTGCATGTATGTAAGTGCACTCATGTCATGCAGTGCCTGTAAAGACCAGAAGAGGGTGTCAGGTCCTCTGGAACTGTAATTACAGATGGTTATTAGCTGCCATGTGGATGCTCAGAATGGAACTTGTGTTCTCTGCAAGAGCAGCCAGTGCTTTTAACCTCTGAGCCAACTCTCCAGCCCCATGAAATACATCTTAAAAAAAAAAAAGAAAAGAGTTAGCCTTTCTTTAAATGATTTGATCATGACTCCTAACCAGAATCAAGCATGCTTGTGGGAATACAAAATACAAAGACATCTAGTGCCTGAAGAGGTAAAATTTATATGTTGGCATACACTGAAAGATTATCAGATATAAAAAGAAGTAGAGATAGGATCCACAAAAGAGAAATCTCTACCAATAGAAACCAACCCAGAACTCACATAAATGACAGAATGAGTAGAGCAGGACCTCCACACAGGCCCAGTGGGCATTCTTGATAACCTTCATTTGGTCATCTGCTTTTTCATTATGTGTGCATTTGTTATAGCTGCACATGAGGGCATGCAGGCCAACCAGAAGTGATGGCCAAGAATTTGATAGAAGATTTTGTTTTGTGTACTCCTTTTCCACATTATTAATGTTCAGGTATACATGATGGGTAAAGTAAGTTTCCGAAACAAAGCCTTCGCCAATCCCCACTTCTTCATTCTGGCTTGAGAGTGCTTCTCTATAGCCTGATCTGGCCTGGGACTCCTGTGTACCCTAAGTGGGCCTCACACTTGTAGCCATATTCCTGCCTAAACCTCCTCAGTACTGGAGTTACAGGCATGAGCCACCACAGCAAATTTATGATTAGGATTTTTCCATAGTTATGTGGGAAGAGGCTCTTTACGCTGCTGCTTTATTTTTTTCTTTTTCTGGTTGAGACCCAAAGGAAAGAATCAACAAAAACATAAAGTGAACCTATAAGGAGGAAAAAAAAAATGCATTTCTAAGTATTTATTCCTTAGTTTTATTTTCATCATTAGCTGCCTGTGCATAAAGAATACACATATTTTAGGAAAAGCAAGTAAATTGCAATCATTTCTTTAATTAAATGAATATGAAATAATGTCATATGGTATACAATAATAACTGACCCAGGTTGATGCATACTAGCTAGAAATTCCACATGCCTTTTCAGAGTCAACAAAATGATCAGTAATTGTTTAAGCATGTATCTTGTGAAACTTGGACTTGTCCTAGCAGTTAGTCCACAGACTGTGTAAGATTGTTGTACAATACACAAGTCATAAATAATCTAAAGTTAGTGTGGGGAAGTGCTGTATTTTTTGTCTAGAAGTCAATGCAAATGAAAGTATACTGATTTTAAAATATATTTGAAGACTAATTTTTGCCATTTGATGTGTTTAGGTCAGATACATATAAGAAACAATTTTTATTCTCAATAATAAAATAAAAAACAAAATAGGGTTTTTTTTTTTTTTTTGGTCCTTTCTGTGGTCACCGCCAGTGGCAGCCGCTCCTCTGTTCTCCCGGGCGCTGCTTCTTTGTTCTCATGGGCGTTGAGGCTGCTTCTCCACTCGCCCTGGGCTGAGGCTGCTCTTCTGCCTGCCCTGGGGTGAGGCCGCTCTTCTGCTCACCTGGTGCCGCCTTCCATTGTCACTGCTTCTGCCTGGTCCCGGACTCCAGGGCTGGTGAGGAGACTGTGTCAGCAGAGCTGCCTTCAGACGCAGTTGACCAGGTTCAGTGACACAGATTTGCTTTATTGCAGGAAGGCACAAGCTTATATAGGGGTAGTGGTCCAATCACAGCACAGCAAGTAAGATACCTTATTAGCATAACAGACTTAGCGTCCTATTAGCATAGCAGACTTAATGTCCTGTCACAGAATAGCAGGTAGGATGCCTCATTAGCATAATGGATTTCAGATTACAGAGCCTGGATTCCTGGTAACCATGTGACCCTGACTGTTGCAATATCAAAGTGTTGCAATTTGGAATTTCAAGGGTGGTGATTAGGGAGTGGCAGCTCTAGGCATCAGTCTCATGATCTGCCAATGGGAGCAAATGTCACAAGGCGTTTCTTGTGGCTCCAGTGGTTGGGCCATTGCCTCGGGCCTGCTATATGGCTGTCAGTAAGACTTTCACCCTAGGCTCAAGCCTATCTCCCACACTTTTTGAGACAGGGTCTCCCTGTAGCCCCAGCTAGAACTCACTGTGTAGACCGGACTGGCCTTGAACTCACAGAGATCCGCCTCCCAGGTGCTGGGATTAAAGGCATATGCCGTTTAGTTTTTATATTTAAGGGAACATTTTTTTTTTGAAGACTAGACACACTATATTTCTTTAATGAAAGACAGTTATAGTTGCTGTTGACTTTTTATAAATTTAATGTAGCACCTTTGAAGTAACTGATAACAAGCAAAAACTTTTATATTTTGATCTTTCACTTGTTTCAGAATATAAGTGAAGGTTATTTAAATATGTTAAGTTGTACTTTTAAAAATATTTTATTATTTTTATTTTAAGTGTATGAGTGTATTGCACTTTTGTCTTGCAATGCCCTCACAGGTCAGAAGAAGGTGTTGGATCCCTTGGAACTGGAGTTGTTATCCACCTGAGTTGATAGCCACCATGTAGGTGCTGGGAATTGAACCTGAGTCCTCTCCAAGAGCAGTCAGTGCTGTTAACTGCTGAGTCATCCCTCCAGTCACAAGTTGTATTTTCTTTTTAAGTATTCCTTAAATATATACAAAAATCCATTTTAAAAATTGGATTATATATAGCTTTGGAGGTTAATTTTTTCCCTGTAGTTTAGAATTTTACATAAGTAATTAGAATTTATTTTAAAGAGATTACTTGCAGCAATACAGATAATGGGTAATAGGAAGGGTCATGTTATGACTTTCCAGGAGAAAAATGGTAAAAATTTATGTATTCATTAATTTTTAATTGCTATAACAAAATATCTGAAGCTTAGTAATTATAAAGTGAAAGAACTTATCACTTAGTTTGGGCACTGGAAATCTAAGATGGAGGCCCTCATTGACTGGGCCATCAAACAGCAGATGACATCATGGTGGGGACACCTGCCAGAAGAGATCACTTGACAAAAGGGAAATCCACAGGACAGGGAGGGGCCAGTTTTACTCTTTCTTAGGACAGCTTCTTACCAAGGTTGCACAGAGCTTCGTTTATCCCTTTTGTGCACAGTCCCTATATTTCCCTACATGCCTCATGAAGCTCTCACTGCTTCTCATAGCTCCATGATGGACTAGACTTCTAACACATGGATTTTGAGGTAGAAGCACTTGCAAACCTTGCAGTCTAACTGGGGGTTAAGGTGACAGTATGAAGTGTGTATTCATCTAAGATTTGCACATTGCTGCTGGATGAGAAGTGGAGACACGGAACAGGGACAAATGAGAGGAGAAAGAGAAGATGTGAAGATTGAATGCAGGTTTTGCAGATAGCAAGGGCATTAAGATAGAGAAGCACTGATAACTGTTGGGTATTTGGAGGTCAGGAGCAAATCTGGGCCAAAAATAGAAACTTAAGAATTATCAGCTTGTAGCAAAATCATTTAAAGTGTATGGGAAGGTACTATTTATTGATGAGATCATGAAGGACTGTGTGTGGACTAAAGAGAGTTCCTTTTGAAGTCTAGGGAGTGGGAGTCAATGAAGGAGAGGCAAAGTAAGTATAGCAAGATATAAAGTATTTTATGAGGATGAGACTACTCTTGCTTGTTTGACTTTGGACAAATCATAAATCACATGACTTCTGTAGCTCAGTTTCTTCATCATGAAGCAGTGTAAATATATGATCCTCATAGATATGTTAAGATTAAATAGGATGCAGTTGTATTCTAGATATTTCTAGGTGTGACTCCAAATGAGTACTCTTAAGTTATATGTATGAATATATATGTACAGGTCTCTAAACATACTAAGAATCATTGGATAATACACTGTAATAGTGAATTTTATGATATATAGTTTATATCTCAAGAAATTTGTTACTAATCTCAAATATATCTGTTACATAACTGATCCTAATTAAAAGTCTGAAGTGACCAGATACAGATAGTAACCATAAGATATACTTGATGTATGTTCATAGTCCTTACTGATAGAACATTACAATTTCATTTGAATGGAAAAAATTATGTCTTTGGAATCATAAATTATTCTATAAACTGTTTATCTTTGAGCACGTGTTACTTCATAGATCAGCCTTGGTTATGTTACACATACATCTCACAAAGTTCCATTTGCCTCTGCCTCAGCTTGATCCCCAGTCTTAAAAATGCCTTTTGAATTGTTTAATTTCAACTTCTAGTGTTGTGTATAAACCTGTTAAGATACTGTAGAGGCTTTTAGGAAAAAGTAGACTCTTTTCCCTTGCCTTTTAAATACACCTTCAACTTCTACCAGTATCAAATATATAGATTTTATTATTGCAGTTTTACAAGTTTGTGAAATTGATCAAGTCCTAAGATTTTTTTTTTGAAACAATATGGGGCTGTTTATTTTTTTATTTAAGAAATTTTTATTGATTTTTTTTGTATTTCATACAGAACAGCTCAAAAAATCTTAATCATCTTTAAGTCCTAAGAATTTTGTAAGCACCAACACCTTTAATAACTTTGCTGAATTCGTTACTTCTTTTGGATTTTTCTTTTATCTCACATCTCCATTATATTTTAGTGCTTAGGGCACTGTGGATCAATGTGAGTTGGGTTGATGATGATTTCATCTTAAGAGAGGACAGGCCTAGTAAAATAGGGGATTATTTTTTGTTATTCTTAAGAAGAATAGAATTTAATAGTATTGATAAAAATGAAAAATTGAAGATTTTGTTTCCTAATTAGGTATTTCTTTTAAGTAATTCCTAAGTACCCACTTGTTAATAAACTGTTACAAATATAAGCATCTGATTTAAGAGCTAAAAGAATTTCTAAATATTAGCCTGCACACAGATTGCTTACGGATCTGATTGAAATGCAAGGTCTAATTCAGTAGGTCAAGGTGGGTTCTGAGCAGCTGCATTTCCAGCAAGCTAAATGAGAGGTGCTTTTGCTTGGACTGCGAATGACATTGTAAGCAGTGAAGGTATTAAGTTCCAGCAAGTTATCCTTAAAAACCTCTAATTCTAAAAAAAATCCATAGAATGAAATTTCTCTGCCTCTCTTGGCAACTAGTATCTATAGTAACTTATGCGTAGAGTCAAAATGTCAGCGTGAACATTGGTATGCTTCACAGAGGGAATGTAAGGAGGCTAAGATACCTTTTTAAAAACTAAATGTAATCTCTTCAATAGAGATTGAATAAGAGTACTTTTATAGTAAAGAGCATAAGACTTTAAAAAATATTTACTGTGCTGGGAACATAACTCAGTAGAGTGCTTGCCTGGCTGCAAGTAATCCTGCCAGAGGTGAGTTTAGAATTTTAAGTCATGTTCTGTAAAATTTTCTGAATTATGTTCAGATAGCTTGATACTTTGACATTTATGTGAGGCACATGATGAAAGATGAAGTTTTATTTTTGTGTTTTAAATACTACAATGAGATGTAAATCCTATTAGAGATGAATGGTAAAATTAAAAAGAAAATCATATGGTTATGGTTTCTAACTTTTAATATCTCCTTCCCCTCATCCCCTCCTTGTCTCCCTCAAATCATGTGTTTTCCTCTTTTCTTCCTGTGCTCTATTAAGTGATGTCAAGGAGATAGGTAGAAATGATTATGATGTGAACATTAGCTATCCAGCATGCCATTTTACTAATTGCCTGCTATATCATTCATAATTTATTTTTTAGATTAAAATCTATTAGCATATACTTATAATCACTTCTAGCTTTTCTCATGAAATAACCAGTTTCTAGAAAATCTATACCTATCTACTAAGGATTTTTATTAATAGTAACTTGAATAGTAACTGTGGGGCTGGGGAGCTGACTCAGCAAGTAAAGACATTTGTGACCAAGCCCACGCCTGGTGACTTGAATTCAATCCCTGATACCTAGATGGTGAATGGAGAGAACTGTTGTCCACAAGTTGTCCTCTGGTTTCCACATGTGTACACACACACACATACACACACACACAGTATTTAAAAAGTGGCTATGCCTTTTTAGCTGTTTTATCTGTACAATGTGGCTCTACCCTTAAACTGACTAGTAGTGTAAATTATCATTCAAATTCAGTTCTCCAAATCTGTGATAGGTTAATTTATTTGTTAATATATTCTGTTTACTACCTTTGAACACATCATCATGTTATCCTTGAGCTCATTAATATAGTCAGTTGTCATTCAAATTCAATGTTGTCAATCTAGGATTGGTTAATTTCCTTCTTAATCTGTTCATTATCTTTGAAGACATTTTGTTTCTTGAATTAAAGTACATTTTGTTGAAAAAAAAACTGACCTGATCTGCAGACATTTATAAAAAGAGATTGTCTATTGTTTTTTAAAGTTATGAACTAGTACTTTCAAAAGATGGGTGTGAAATTCTTGTAGAATACAAGTTTTACATTATTTCCCAGATCAAATTGGCTGCAGTGCTAATAAATTGTAGTTGAAATATGAAACTTTCCCATAAGAAATTGGACTGTTGCTAACAGCTGTTGTCACAGAAGAGCTTGACTAGAAATTTACTGTGTCTCTGAAACATTGGCCCTGTCATCTTCCCATGAGTCCCTTTTCTGTCTGAATTCTTCTGCTGTGCTTAATCTCACCAGTTGGTGGGTTTTTTTGTTTTTGTTTTTGTTTTTTGGTGCTGTCATGCATTAAGTAGCTGTTATTATTCTGGTCACATCTACCTGTATAAAGTTCTGTTTTGTGTGAAAGTATTCTTTCTCAAACATAATTCTTTCAGTTAACTAAGTTTTTAACTTTGTTAATTACTTCTGAGTCTGATCTCTTGGTCTCACTTTGCTCCTGATTTTGGTGGTTGAACTTCCTGTTGACAGCTGCTTGTCTCCTCAGCACCATTTCTCCAGTCTTCTTTCCCTGTTACATCCTCTATGTGAGCAGCACATGAGTCTGCCTCATACTATCGTTGTTCATACTTTCAGGGCCTGATTTTATTTAGAGTCCATATTAATTTCAAAAATGCTACCTTACCCTAATTAGGACTGTCCTGTTTTTTAAAATATGTTTGCAACACTTACAGAACAAATGAAACAGAAAGTCAGATTTCTGGGCATGCGATTTAAGAAGACATTTTAAATTCTTATGGAAGCAGTTATACGAAAGTGATGAATACAGTGAATCTGAGGAGCAGATATTTGTCTAAGTTTTATCAGCCTTAAAGGAATCATGTACTAATCCATACAAATAGCATATAAACTCAGTGTGACTTAAATAATGCACATTAGTCTGAGCCTCCCAGAACTTGTCACTTTGTACTTTCCTTGCAGGTCTGGAGGCCTCTGGATGGTACAGATTGAATGAAAAGGGGAGAAAATGGCTAATATTTATTGAGTGCTTATTATTTACAAGTTTCTGTACTAGGGTGTTCTATAGACCTGTATTAACGTTCACTGCTTCTTGAAGAAGCTGGGTATTGAATTTTTTCCTATCTTATATGTGAGGATATTGATACTTTGAGAGTAATGTACCAAAGGTTGCACAATTAGACACAAAACATGGATTTGAACTTAGTTCTTGCCAATCTCAGAGTCTGCGCTTTTCACTACTCAGCCTATCTGACTAAACTAGTATCTCTAGCTTGTTTTCTGTCATCATGTCATATATATAAGCATGTAAGCGTTGTTTTATGTAGAATAATGTAGAAAATGGCTCATGCTGCTCAGCGCTTAAAACAGCTTACCTGGAGATTCTATTGAGCCTGATAGAAGCTTTCTTTCTCCTGATCATCAAGTCTAGTCTAAGAAAGGAAGGGACCAAGATCTAGATGATGCGTACACTAGCACCTCCTTGGATAAATGATGGTGAAAATGGATACCCCTTCTCAGTGAAACAGTTGTTCCTGCTCCCTTAGTACCTCAGGCCCACAAGTAGGAGGAATTTGCATGGGCGATACGTTCTCTGAATTATTTTTCTTTTTCTTCTCCATCTAGTCTAGTAATAACCACACATAACTGATGACTTTGTTTACTCAGAATCTATTTATTAAGCATGTGTTTTCGTATCTGGGGGAGATAATATTTGTACATAAATCACATGCCATGCAGTGTGGCATAAAGCAGGGTTGTGAACAAGGTACAATAATGCAGAACACTTGACTGTCTCAATACAGGAGTATGGTGCATGCTTCATCAAGTCACATCATAAAGAAGCTCTTGAAGATCGGTTGACTTTACACACAACAGGTCAGGAGACTGACAGTGAGGATGATAACACAGATAAGTCAGTAAGTGGCATCAGGAAAAATGGAGTGGTCAGTATACTGGTTAAAAAGAAAGGGCAAGAGAACCACTTCTTGGCACGTTCCCTCCAGTTATTATCTTCATTGTATTTCTTTTAATGGATTTCTCAGATTAATTGTCCCTGTTTGCCTTTTGGCATTCTTATGTGCCACTGTAATCCGACTTTCACCCCATGAGCACCCTGAAATTGACCTCTCTGAGGTGATCGGAAACACCCTGCCTCTAAACCTAATGGATATTTCTGTTCCTGTCTAGAAGGTCTCTCAGCTGCTTAGGACATTGTTGCCCCCTTCTCATCCCTTACGAAGCTCTTCCTTAGTCTTTTGAATTGATGCAGTCTTTAGTCTTTTTTTCTGTCTCTCTATTCACCCTTCCATGTCCTCTTCATTGTTTTGCTTCTTGTATCCTTTCAAGTATTTTTACATTCTGCATTCTGTTCCAGGTCCTCAGCTTTATTTTTTAATACTGTCTTTTGGTAATCTGACACATTTTGGTGTTTTCAATTATTGCTTATATAGTGATGACCCCTTAACCCAAAGTTCTAAGTTATATCTGACTCCTAAATTTAAAAGTCACATGTGAGTACATTATTGGATTCTGCACTAATGGTGAAATTTCTGTATTTAGGAATACACAGTTGAAACAATGACAGTGACAAAGCACCCATCCATGAAAGAGCTTTACAAATAAATGTTATATTAGTCTTAGATATGGTCTTGCTTTATGTTGGAATAAACCTGTAATATTTTTCATTTGTTTAAATGTGTTCATTCATTTATTTAATGTGTATGTTTATGTGTCTGGCTATACACACACCATGGCACACTTGTAAAGGTCAGAGGACAACTCTTGAAAGTCAGTTCTGTCTTTCCACCTTGTGGGTCCCAGACATTGAACTCAGGTCATCAGGCTTGTTGACGAGCACTTTTGCCTGCTTAGTCCTTTTGTGGCCTCCTTTTTTCATGAATTTAATGTCATACACAATTTCAGTTGCTGGGACTGGAGAGGTGGCTCAGTGCTTAAGAGAATTGGCTGCTCTTGCAGAGGACCCAGGTTTTTTTTCCATTTTAAAAACACAATTACTTTATTAAAATATTTGTATACTTTTAAATTAAATATTATTTATTTAGACTTACTTAAATGTATTCAGTTGTGGTAGCACAATCTGTAAATTTAAACCCAAGCCAAGTCTTATCTTCCACAATACTAACAGTATATAATTTTCTCCACCAATTTCATTTTAATAAAATAAAATGCTACAGTTGTAAGAAGGTTAAACCAATTTGTTACAACTTCTGTATTAGAAAAATTGGATGATGACATAAAATGTATGATTAAAAATTCTGATCACCTAGATGTAGTAGAATAAAAAGCGTTTTATTAGTAGTATAGAAAAAGGTATTTTTGGTATTCAGCAAATGCTGCTCGGAACTGAATTATATAGGACTTGAATGAACTTCTGTGTCCATATGTATTTTATGGAAAACTGCCAGTTGTAGCTAACATATTTCCTCTTAGTTTATTTGCTTCCTATCAAGAAACTATTTCACACTGAGGTCAGTTCCTTTGGAAGGAAAAAATTAGAGCAGAGCAAATAATATTTAATGCTCATTTTGCAAAGCAAGAGTGAGAACTCTAGCCAGAAGCCAGAATTTTCAGTTCTACACATCTGGTCATGATGATATTTGAATATTTATTCTCTGATGATATGTCTTTGTTATGACTTTAAAATATTTTCTGCCAAATTCATTAAGTAGGTATGAAAGAAATCCTGAGTCAGACCAAGTTACTCTCATCCATGAAGAATACTGGACCTCCTTTTCATTCACAGAGAATAATTTGTATGGCTTCAGGGTGCCGTTTTACTATCTTTCACATGAATAGAGTGCTTGCTCTCCTCCTGCCCTTCTAGCCTAAATCTGTTTCTTTTCCTTTGAATGTTACTTTAGACAAAATTTTCATAGGGGTCTGAAGACTTCTAGAAAATAAGTAGTAGCCATCTGTTATATAATATTTGAATATTAAACACACATTTAGCCTAATCAGCTGCTGTTTGACATAATATTTAAAGAAAATAAAAGGTATAATCAGTCTGAAAGTAGTCTTGGGTGGCTTTTTATAGTCTTCTAAATTATCGGAGGTAAAAAGAGGCACTCAGGGCATTTTAAAATTTTATTTCATCCCCTAGGCTTGTTATTAAACAGCAGGAAAGAACTATCAATGAATGATTGTCATATATGCTCAGTTTATTTTTCACTGGGCAGCTTCCCAGTTTATTTAGATATTCTTTAAGATGCCAGTAAAGTCAAGATCTCTTCTTCTGCATTTAATGAGTACAGATTTCTAAATTATCTATTAAAAATATAGACCTATTGCTAAAAGATTTGATGGAAAAATCTTTTTTTGAACAGACTGAATATTTTTCATGACTCACAATAATAAAATGGAAATATTTATTTTGAGGAAAGGCCAATTTATATATTATTGGACATAACACAGACCACCCAGGCCTGAAACCTACTGTTTATAGTTAAGGATCTTAAACCTGCATATGTTCTTGATGAGTCAGACCTATCTTTGTTCCAACTAGAAAGTTTTCTGTCTGCAAAGGGTAATAATTTCACCTTCCCCACCCTTCCCCCACCCTTGACTAATAAAATTCTGTCAAGTAGATTATTTTATTTCTTCAGGCAAAAAGCTTCTTGGGACCACAGTAATAATAACATTGCAGTGTTTTATCTATCCACGGACAGATGTTTAATATTGTTGGAAAACATTGGAGTTATGTTTACCTTTAAAACCATTTTTTATATATGTGTATGTATACACACAAATTTTTGGTTTGTTTTTGTGCAAATTTGTAGTCTAATATGAAGCTTCATCCTCCTCTACCTAGCTACCAAATTTTAGAATCATTCTTTTTTGGTAATATGTTCTAAATTTTGCTGGTGGGCTATACTACTGTCATTAGAGGTGTGTATCTGTCTGCATCATAAGCCAAAGTTAACTGTTTGACCTTGTATGTATGTATTTGAGAAACTCTCCATGCTGAACAATTTCCTTTCTCTAATTGACTTAATCAGGAGAGAAGCATTATAAAACATCTACAGTGGAATCTCCACACCTAAGGCTCATGGAACATAGTGGAACAGGGGTTAGGGAGACTGTGAATGCATCTCTCTACCCTCACCAGTGAGAAACTTCCTCATTCAACAGAGAGCGATGCACACACACACACAGAAAGCCACAACTGGTCAATTTTTAGAGAATAAGAGACTGCAGAGTGCATGTCCCGGGATAGGACTCTTATATTAAACCTCACCCACCCATGGCTCAGAGACCATTGCAGAAAAGGGGGCAGAAAGATTGTAAGAGCCAGGGTTGGTACATGAACATAAGGAAACAGAGTCTTCCAGGCCTCTGGGAACTTGCTCATATGAACTTGTAACAATGGTGACAGCATGCATAAGACCCATGTAAACTCAATCAGACAAAAACCCAGTACAGAACTGGGGAAATGGGCAGCAGGCCCCAACCTTAGCTGAGCAACTATTGGTAGCTGATTGTTACTGGGTGCGGGAGCATTGATCTTCCTTAAGGCAGTGACAGCTAGATAGGCTGACCTGACTCCAGCGGATGAACTCACACAGAGGGACATCTGGGTACAAAAGCTCGACTTAATAGGCCTTAACATATATGACAGAATGTATGAGATCTGGTGGAGGGGTCTTTAGGGGATATGGATGAGGGAGGGCTCTAAATATGATTAATAAGTATTGTATAAAATGCACAAAATTCTATAAAAGTATACATTGAGTAAAAGAAACAAAACTCACATTGCAGAGGAAATAAATCATATTTGCTATAGTCATATTTATTTCAGGGTTTAGAGTAAATCTCTGCCAAGTGATGTGTAATTGTATATTCACATAAAATACAGACTGTAATTACTGGCTAGTCAAAAATAATACTGTTGAGTTGGATTTCTGGTTTCGGCATGGGAAAGGATGAATGCAAAAGTAGTGGTTTTTATTTATTTACGTGTAGAAAAAGATTATTAAACTTAAATTAATATTAAAAATTAAGTTATTTTATTAGTCTCGAGTCTTACAGAAGAATTCTAGTCCACCCCCTTTCAAAGGATGTAAGACGTATTATCTGATTTTATGGGATTCTGGGCTTTTACTTCATTGACAAAGAAAAACAGAAGCGTTGTGAGGAAAAAAAAAAGTTCAATGGAAATGTAGGTTTATCTGTTAAAGATTGAAACAAGCTTTAAGTGAATACTTAGGCTTGTTATAAATTTGCTTTATTTATGCCTACATTTCATGATTGTTTGGATGAGAATGTAAAAATTGCTTATTAGAGAATCTTACGAATGATGTAAAATTTAAAGTTCAATGTATGAGACTAAATGCCATAATCGCTATTATTTTCCTATAAGACAGTGCACTCTGGAGTACAGGATAATTAATAAAGTCTCTTTTCCTTTCAAAGAATGTTAAGTATCTTCCTTCCCTAAAGACAGTCTGAATATGAGCGTTCATGTGTATGACTTAAGTTTCTAGTAAATGATTTAAGTATTTAATCCAAAAGTAGGAATAGTTGTTTCATTAAGAGTACCTGGCTCACCTGGTAAAGTTCTTGCCTCACAAGCATGAGGACCAGAGCTAAACCTCCAGAATTTTGGGAATTCATTTGTGTCTAGAAATTTATCCATTTCTTTTAGATTTTATAACATATTGGAATATAGGTTTTAAAGGCATATCCTAATGATCTTCTGAGTTTCATTGGTATCTGTTGTAATACCTCCATATTCATCTCTAATTTCATGAATTTGGATTTTTGGTTGTTGTTTAGTGTGGCGAAGAGTTTGTTGATCTTGTTTATTTTTTCAGAGAGCAATTCTTTGTTTCATTGATTTGTGATTTTTTTTATTTCCATTTTATTGATTTCTGCCATGATCATAAATGTTTCTTTCCATGTACTGATTGGAGTTTGGCTTATTCTTGTCTTTCTAGCATTTTGAGGGTTCCTATGAAGGCATTTCATTGCTATTTCAAATGTAGGCACTAATACTTCTTAGGACTCCTTTCATTGTATCCCATAAACTGTTATTATTTTGTGTTTTTATTTTGATAGGAATTTGAAAATTTTTAAATTGACCTTGATTTCTTCAATGGCCAGTTCTTCATTCAGTAATCCATTGGTCAGTCTTCATGGGTTTGTGTATTTTCTGTCATTTCTCTTATTGATTAATAGTTTTATTCCATTGTGATCAGAGAGAATACAGTAAATTATTTCAATTTTTCTGTATTTGTTAAGACTTGGTTTGTATCCTATTATATGTTCTATTTTAGAGAAAGTTCTAAGGGCTGCTGAGAAGAACATGTATTTAGCGTATTTATATGAGATGTTCTGTTGAGGTCCTTCGGGTCCATTTGGTCTGTAATGTCATTTAACTCACATGTTTCTCTATTTTTTGTCCTGATTGCCTTTCTGTTGTTGAAAATGGGGTAGTGAAGTCTTCCGTTACTATACTGACCTTGAGTTTTGTCTTCACATATGTTGTTTTTTATTTTGATATGCCAATGTTTGGTGTGTATCAATTTAGAATTGTTGTATCCTCTTGAATTGTTCCATAATCAGTGTGCAGTGACCAGTTTTATCTCTTTTAATTCTGTTTTGAGTCTATATTCTCAGCTATTAGTGACCCTTGTTTGCTCTGTAGTTCCATTTGCTTAGAATACTTTTTATCAGTCTTTAACCCTAGTTGAAGCTGTGTTTGTCTTTGATGGTGAGGTGCTTTTCTTAGATCCTGTTTGTTAACCCAATCTGGTAGTCGGTGTCTTTTGATTGGAGAATTGAAACCTTTATCATTGAAAAGTATATATTAATCTTATCACTTTGTTGATTTCTTAATATTTGGTGTTTTCCTATTCCTCAGTTCCTTGCGTACTGTTCTGGCATGGTCTGCTCTCCTCGTGTGGCCTTATCCATGCATTCATCCTTCTCCTTAAGGGCTAGGAGTCCTTCATGCTGCTTCTGTAGTTTGTGCTGCTCATCATGGAAAGTTTTCCTTTTTCCTTCAGTTATGATGGATATTTTTCATGGGTTATAGTAATCCATTTTGGCACTTATTATTTCAGAGCTGCTTTCCTGGCTTTTAGATTTTCTGTTGAAAAAATCTGTAATTTTGATGTTTTTGCCTTATAAATGTCTTGAAGTTTCTTTTGTAGTTTGCACATTTTTATTTTGCTCTCTTTACGTAGTGTTTTACACACAATATGATTTGGTAGACTTATTTTTTAGAAAGACAAACACATGCTAAGTATGTTCTTATGCTTTAGAGGCCCTCTGTACTGAAGCAAAGTTCTGTAGTGACCCAAGTGTAGAGTAAGACATCTTGAATTTGGATGTTGCGTTCAGTTCCATGTCGTGGCATAACAGAAGGCTAAGCAAGATTTTCATGCATTAGAATATGTAAGGGAAACAGCTTCCAAAGAATTCTTTTCTACCTTAAATAATCCTAAGAGGTGTTGGTCATATGTCTAGAGTAAATAAGCTTTAACCATTTCTTTTTTAATTACTGTTTAATTTACGTGAACTAATATTTAAGAGGTCTTTGTTTTCGTGTTCAGGCCCTTACAATTTTTCTATTGCAAAAATATACATAAAATGTTACTATTACTTGGCCAATTTTATTTCAAAGAACACAGGAAGTATTTTTGTCTGTTCTGCTGTGCAGTGTTGTCTGTTTCGCTTGCTTCTTTTGTTTTTAATATTTTATTTTTATTTTATGTGTATGAGTGTTATGCCTGCATGTAGGTAAGTGCACCCATGTCGTGCAATGCCCGCAGAGTTCAGCAGAGGCCTTTGGATTCCCTGGAACTGGAGTTACAGACAGTTGTTAGCTGTCATGTGGATGCTGGGATTCGAACCCGGGTCTTCTGCAAGAACAGTCAGTGCTCTTAACTGCTGAGTCATCTCTCCAGCCCCTTGTTTCCTTCTTTTTATCTTCCTGGAACCTTGCCTCTGAAGTTTGGATTCCCTTCTGCTGTGAAACTCAGAGCTTGATCAAGGAACGGCTTGAAATCAAAAGTAAAGTCCTGTGTTCAAGTCTAGCAACTGCTACAGGCCTCTGGAGGCCAAAACTGTCCAGCAGATACTTGTTTGGTGAGCAAACCAGGTGTTCTACCAGAGACACTTGACTAACTGTAAGGATGTGGAGTCTTGATGCGCATTTGCCAAAATAATAATAATAATTATTATTATTATTATATAAAATCATATCTCTCAGTGTATTAGATTTTTGTCTGGCAGGATACTAAAAACCTAAAATACAGCCCACACATGCATATTTATTGGCAAACTGTATTTTTCACCAAGTTAGGATCTCAGAGTGGGAAAAGCCAAGCTAGTCTGGATTTTAAAGTTTTCAGGTCCCTTTTCCTTACCGCCAAGCTCCCCAGGGACCCTAGTCATATACTACTAGCAGTATTATCTGCATTTTGGAATATTAGTATTATTTATGTGATTTGGTAGATTCTTTTCTGTTCATGTCTGCTTGGCATTCTGTTCATGTCTGTTTGTTATTCTCTTCATGCCTCTTGAATCTTGGTGTTTGTCTCTTTTCCTAGATTTGGGACTCCTTTTTTTTTTTTTTTTTTTTTTGCTTCAGTTTTACTGAACATATTATCTTTAGTGTGAAAGCTTTCTCCTTTTTAGATCCCCATTATTCGTAAATATAATCCTATGATGCATCCCATAGATCTTGTATGTTGTGTTGATACTTAGTATAAGGGTTTTGCCTGCATGCATATATATGCATGCTTGCAGTGCTTGCAGCTTGCAGTGTCCATAGAGGCCAGAAAAGCATGTTGGATCCCATGGAACTAGAATTGCAGGCAGTTATTAGCTCCCATGTGGGTGCTGGTGCTGGAAACCGAACACAGATCCTCTCCAAGAATGTCAAATACTCTTAACCACTGAGTCATCTCTCCAGCCCCTCAGTGTCTTCTTGTAAGTGTGCCCGCCCACTTTGTTTTATAGAATAGGAAACTGAGTAACAGGCTTTGCCCATGAGTTCAACACCAGCCTGAGCAACACAGTTAGACCTCTTTTCAAACAACTTTAAAAAACTAAAACTAGGTAGCTGGAGAGAAAACTACTTTGTCCCTTAGGTCTTTTTTATTGCTTATCTGCCCTCCCCACCATTGTTTGATAAATACTGTGAACTTTTGTCGTTTGAGCTTTTGCTAATTATATAGTGAGAGGATGTTTGAACAAAGTAACAAAACAAATGTTTTAAATATGGATTTTAGGTATGAAATTTGTGAATTTTATTTCTGTTTTGGGAAAGAGATCTTTAGAAGTCTTTAGAGTGGGTAATTGAGGAAGGCTTCCCTACCCAAGCTAGAAATATCAACAGAACTTTCAGCTCTGAAAGCCGAATTCTAAAAATGAAACTCTACCCCGTTCCTGATCTTTCCCACATTCTCTTAGGGCCAACTCACCCTATTCTTCCAGCTGCATCAATATAAATCTAAGTTATGCCATGGTTCTCAGGACTAACTCCGAGATTATTTGTAACATACAAATGTGGCATAAAGCAGAGCCTGCCTGCCTCCCTCAAGATGTCTTCCCTGGTGACACATTTTGCCTTCTGGATTTCCTAATGTTCCGGTCACCATGTTCTTCCTTCTCAGAGTCTTCAGGTCCTTCTTCCCTTCAGACTGTGCCAGTCTTTCTGCCTCTAGCTTCCTTATCTTTATGTTGCAGCCGTATTAAATCCCGAGCTCTAAAATACCCGGTGTCATAGATATTGTTTCTCTTTTAAAACAAACAAACAACTTTTTCCTTTATATTGTGCCCCAGCCACTGTGACACGAAAGCCAAGGCTGTGGCTTCACCCTTTGTGCCTTGATAGCACTCTGCACTGTGTGTTAAAGTGTTTTCATTACTATAGCATCATCGACAGCAGTTGCTCCAGCATTTGACACTCTGCATGGTAGACAGTGGATTGTCAGCAAACATTTAACTGCACGAGTGAGTGAATAAATGTGAAGCAGTGTGAGAATGTCAACCTACAAACGCTATGGTTTCATCGCCTTGCTGGCGTTCAGTCCTGGTAAAGTGGTGATCATGTCTATCAGCAGCTTTCCTGCCTTTAAGACTTGATAGATTAATGTAACAAAAGCTTTTACATTTCATTTGTGTTATTAAAAAGATATAGTTTCCTTGGCATATGCAAGGCCCTAATAAAAGCAAAGCAAATAACTACAAAATACCACAAGCAATAATGTGAACCAAAAGTGTGAGGCAGGTGGGGCCAGAGCCCTGCTGGGTGAGGTTAGATCATGGAGGCCTGATGCTGTACTGAGGGTCAGTTTAGTTAAGTGGGAACTGCAGAATGATACAGTGCTGAGCTAGCACAGGTATAACGATACAAGAATACTGTATATGTGTAAATAAAGATGAGTGTGTGTTCCAGAAAAAAAAAAAAAAGATAGAGAGATGGCTCAGGGCCCAAGAGCACTAACTGCTCTTGCCGAGGACCTGGGTTCGAGTCGCAGAACCCACATGATGGCTAGTAGTTATCTATAACTCCAGTTCCAAGGGATCCAATGCCTTCTTATGACATTTGCAGGCATTGCATGACATGGGTGCACTTACACACTTGCAGGCAATACATTCATACACTTAGAATAAAAATAATAATTAGAATATTTAAAAATTTAAAATCTAAATAAGAAAAGATTGGAGACCTCTGCTTCACATAGGTATACTTATATCTAATTGTAAATGTGTGCCAGCTCATCAGTGTAAAGAGATGAAAGGGACTTTTTATGAGCGTTGATTCCTTGGAGTTGTTGAGGGATATTAATGTAGCTGATTTAAAATTAAACAAGTTTTAGAAACTGAACATCAAAACACAGACAAAACCCTAGAGTTTCTGTTATAAAAATGAATCCAAAAACCTTGGTGTACCCACTTGGGAATACAATTGTTTTTAAATGCAGGGTTTTCTTTTCTTAGATAAAACATAGGTTAAAATTTTCTTTCAGTATATATTTATCAAGTCATCTGTCTGCTATGTTATATAGTTGTCACTTGAACCATGTAATCAACACTTTCTGAATGATTAAAGAATTAGCTCAGACTATGCATTTATTATAAAGTAGCAATTAATGTTCTACAGACAAGCCTGTTACCAAACTTAAAGTTAATATGAGAAACACTGACTGATGGCTGTATGTTAGGTGGGAAAAGGAAATTGTACTTTGAATTTCCTTAAATGTTTTAAATAAACACAACTAATTCTCAGCAATTCTGTTTGGCCTTTGTGATAGACTGTGTTATTGTTCACAAACTTTGCTGCCCCTCCCTGAGGAAGCATGCATTTCACTTCCTACTAACATCATACCTGTATGTATGAGGTATTTTGGCTGAAGAAATCTAACTGGAAATGATTTATGTTTACTTAGAGCAGAAGCATAAGTCTAAACAGTCTTTCCTTCTCTTTCCTCCTGCTCTATTCACACTAGTTTCAGATGGACATGTCTCCATCACATAAAAGTAAGATGACACATGGCATGAGTGAGAAATAAACCATTGAGATTTTGTTTCTACAACATAACCTACCCCTTTGGTTCCCAAGCTTTAGCATTCAACAGGACCACTTGGACATTTTCTTCAAATACAGGTTGCATACATTGAATGTATGGAACTTCTGGGAGGATTCAATAGATCTGGAGGAAGAGTTTGTGCATTTATTAGGTCAGTGGTGATGACCGAGAATTCATATTTCTAATGTGGACAGCAGCTGTTGTAGGTAAGAAAAGGCAGCAGGCAGTACTTTTAGGCAATTCATGTTTTGAAAGTTGAGGAACTTTAAAACTCTCCATGTCCTTTGTCCCCTACAAAGATTGTATAACATCACTTGAAAGGTAAGTTGTACTCTACCTTGTGATCTGTGGTTTCTTTTAACACAATTATTTGAGATCCCTTTGCTATTCTGTAGTATTTCTTCTTCACAGTTGGAACTCAGGCAAGCTGGAGAGTTAGCAAATTGGGATGGGCTTATTGTTCTGTGAGTTTAGATGCAACCAAACGGGGTTACAGTTCATTTACTTCCCTGGCCTTAGTGTGCTAATCTTTAAAATGTAGTTACCCAAGATTCTCTCAGTTCCAGTGTTCGATTTTTTTTTCTAATGCCATTCTTTTGTCTAACAGTGTCCCAGCATGTGCTGACTTCCTGTTTCTGCTGTTCATACCAAAAGTTATGTTCATACTTTGAGAAAAAGTAAGCGGGGGTATTTATAGTACACGTTTAGGGTCAGGATATTCTGTAAGTGCTTAGTTCATTTAAGTTCAAAAGCTTTCTGAAATGTTTTTGTCCTGTTATTCAAAGATATGTAATTTATTTATCATAGATTTGAACTTTGGGATTAAGTAAGCACAGGTTTGTGTAAAATGTTAGTTTCAGACAGCAGGTCATCTTATTCAATATTAAAGCCAATTAATGACATTAAGCTACATTAATGACACAGATGCCAATATACATGAAATAAAATTAATACTGATTCGGATATTTTATTTAATTGAAAACATTTGCTTTCATCCTTTTCTCAATGATTATGGAAGGGAAATAAATAAAACTACTTACCAACCTTGAGGTCTTCAAAAAAACGGGTTGGTTCAGGTTTGTGATGGATAGCTTCAGTTGTCAACTTGACACACCTGGTTAGAGGGAGCCTCAATTGGGGAATTTCCTTCTTTGGACTGGCCTGAGGCTATGTCTGTGGGGTGTTTTCTTGATTTTTGAGTGATGTGCGAGCACCCAGCCCACTGTGGGCCGTTCTACCCCTGGGCAGGTTGTTCTATATTGTATGAAAAAGCAGGCTAAGCCAGAGAACCAGACCAGTAAGCACCATTCCTCCATGGCCGGTGCTCCAGCTCTTGCCTCTAGGTTCCTGCCCTGAGTTCCTACCTTAGGCTACCTGATGAATTTTGACCCAGAAGGTGTAAGCCAAATAAACCCTTTTCTCCCCAAGTTGGGTACTGGACAGAGTATTTTGTCACAGCAATGATGTACTGGATAGCTTTAGTGTCAACTTGATACACTTGGGTTGAGGGAGCCTCAATTGGAGAATTGCCTCTATTCGACTGGCCTGTGGCCATGTCTGAAGGGCATCTTCTTGATGAGTGATGTGGGAGGGTCCAGCCCACTGTGGGTGGTGCCACCCCTGGGCAGGTGGGCCTGTGTTGCATAAGAAAGTTGACTGAGCAGGGGCCAAGCCAGTAGCCAGTAAGCAGCATTCCTCCATGGCCTCTGCTCCAGCTCCTGCCTCCAGGTTCCTGCCCTGAATTTCTACCTTGGGCTCCCAGATGAACTGTGACCTGGAATATGTAAGCTAAATAAACCTTTTCCTCCCCAAGTTGGTAGTGGTCAGAGTATTTTGTCACAGCAGTAAAGAAAAAACTAAGACAGTAATTGGTACCAGAGAGTGGGATATTACTGTGACCTGACCTTGGTGTTTTGGGAATGACTGTGGATGTGTTTGGAACTTTGGACTGGAAAAGCTATTGCGTGCTCAGAGTTTGCTGCAGTGGAGCTGAAAAAGTTGTAGACGATGGAGGCATGGCTTAAAAAACTTCAAAGGGAAGTGGGGACTATCAGGGCTGTTCGTGTGAGATTTTGGATTGAGAATCTGTGGGTTCTGGTCAGCTGGGGCTGAAGAATTTAAGAAGAGACCAGAACCTGAAGTAAAACCTTTGCTTTACATGGACAATTGATGCTGGTTAGCTGGGGCTGAAAAATCAGCTGTAAGTAACGATACCAGCAGCACTATGGTGAAGTCTTCCGGGAGGTATTTCCTCAGGGTCAGCACACAGAGGGGACCCACACCTCTGTCTCAAGCTGGAAGCAGGACTTGGTAATATGTAAGAGTCTCCTGCATGGTTCTTGTGTTGAAAGCGTGAAGGGGTCACAGAGAGCAGCTGAGGCTTGGCACTCTGAGAAGCCAGAAAAGGCCATAGGTGAAAGTGCTTCAGTTGCACCGAAGACCCCAGGATTGAAGGGGTCATGGAGAGAATTTGAGGCATTGCACCCCGAGAGGCCAGAAGAGGACATTGGTGAGAGTGCAGCCTCAGTTTCAGTGGAGACCCCAGCTTTTTGGAGATGCCAGGACCATGGGACGACCACCAAGGACAGTGGCAGATGTGGAATGGAGCTGGCCTGGGTCTGTGAGACAAGCTGTGTGTGCTGTGGATGGCAGAGTCAGAGAAGTGGAGTGGCCAGAGCCCTTTGGAGTCCAGAAGATCATGAGTGACTCCCAGATGTCCAGCCTTGAGCTACCTTGCTAGACTGGTTTTTCTTAGGTGTGCCTGATTCTTCCGTTTGAAATAAGACAGTACTTGTTTTGGATTTTATAGAAGCCCACCCACAATTGAGACTCTATTAAGAGACTATGGACTTTTAAGTGTTTGGATTTTTTTAAGGACTGGGTTTTTAAGGTTATACTGTCTTATGTTGTGATACTAACATCATATCTTGGGGACAAAAATTGGAAAGTTTATGGTTTAATAGTGATGTTTGTGTGTCAAGTTGACAAGGGGTCATTTGTACTGGATAGCTTTAGTGTCAACTTGACACACCTGGGTTGAGGGACCCTCAGTTGGAGAATTGTCTCTATTGGATTGGCCTGTGGCCATGTCTGAGAGGCATCTTCTTAATGAGTGATGTGGGCCCACTGTGGGTGGTGCCACCCCTGGACAGGTGGGCCTGTGTTGCATAAGAAAGTAGGCTGAGCAGAGGCCAAGGGAGCAAGCCAGTAAGCAGCATTCCTCCATGGCCTGTGCTCCAGCTCCTGCCTCCAGGTTCCTGCCCTGAGTTCCTACCTTGGACTCCCAGATGAACTGTGACCCGGGATATGTAAGCTAAATAAACCTTTTCCTCCCCAAGTTTGTAGTGGTCAGAATATTTTGTCACAGCAATGAAGAACAAACTTAGACAAATGAAGAAACAGACAAGAACAGAAATTGGTACTGGGAGTGGGGTGTTGACTGCGAAGAACCTGACCATGTAGGTTTTTGGAGGAATGTGGAAGACTTGGAAGTTTGGGCTAAAAAAGCAATTGATCACTGTAAGGAGAACTTAACAGGCCATTCTAGTAGGTGCCTATAAGAAAGTAGTGCTGAGAACAATGTAGTTCCAGAGGGAAATAAGGACTAAGCAGCAATTGAGATATTTTGGCAGAGTCTGGCTGGGTTTTGCCAATAGCCAAAAAGCTTGCCTGAGGCTAAGTTGAAAAGTAAGAAACTAATTTCTTTGGCAGAGGATGTTTCAAGATAGCCTATAGAAATGGTAGCATGGCTACTAATGGTGAATATTATTCACTTTTATTTTATTGAATATTCATGGTGAATATTATTCACTTATTTTTTTGAATATTATTCACTTTTATTTTATTGAATATTCAATTCAGTATTATTTCACTGCAGATCTACAGTGAAAAAGAGCAAATGGGGCAGAAAGAAATGCAGAATGTACAGTTTGGATTGAAAAAGAACACTAGGAAGATTAATTTTGGAGCCAAGACATGTGCTGAAGGAGAGGATCCCTTTGCTAAGGAGATTAAAATGATTAAGGATAGGCCTACAGATTTGCAGTTAAACAATGGAAAGAATGCTTCCAGAGCAGGACCACACCCTGCTAAGCCTCCAACTTGTGATAGAAAAATGCTGCAGGGATTTTCTGCTAGAAAATCACAGCAGAGAAAAGTTTCAAAAATGGATGAAGTGGGCAGGGGTCCACCCCAAACTTGCAGACAAAGTTGTCTGCGTCATTCCTGTGGTGCTGGCTTTAGAGTCACGAAAGATGCAAGGTTGAAAGGGTCGCCTAAGCAGTTTCTAAGAGCCGTGGAGCTAGGCAGCGTGCACCAGGGATGTCCCTACATGAGGAAGGCCCTGACAGGTCATTTTGTGAAGCTGTGAAAGTGAAGCCTGGTTGGCAGTGGAGACCCCAAGAAGATGTTCATGATGCCAAAGCTGTGAGACATTGGCCAAGGAGAACTACATACAGGGAGTGGTACCAGCCCAAGAGGGAGATGTATGTTGCAAGCAGCAAAGTTGGAGAGGCTGAGCCATCTAAGCCCTTTGGAAGTAAAGTCCCAGAAGTCGGATGTGAAACTACTGGATTTGGCGTTTGCCCTGCTGGTTTTTGGCCTTGTTTTGGAATGTATAGTTAAGAGATTACCCCTGAGTCTCAGAAGAGACTTTGGACTATGTACTTTTGAATAGCATTGAGACAGGTAAAGACTATAGGAACTTTTAAGATTGGACTAAATGCATTTTGCATCTTATATGGTCATGAGCTTTTGGGGGCCAGGGAGTGGAATGTGGTGGTGTGAATGAGAATGTCCCCTATAGGTTCTAAGTATTCAAACATTTTGTCCTCAGTGGTGCTGTTTTGCAAGGTCTTAGAAGGTATGTATGGCCATGCTAGAGGAAGCACGTCACTGGGCTTAGAGAGTTCTTAAGCCTTGCTGATTTCCAGTCACACTGTGCTTCCTGTGCCTGCTTGAAGATATGAGAGCTTAGCGTCTACTCCTGCTCCAGCCATCTCTGCTGCCATGCCTCTCTACCATGATGGACTCTTGCCCCTTTGAAACCATAAGCTAAATAAACTCTTCTTTTTATAAGTTCTCTTGGTCATGGTGTTTCTCTCACAGAAACAGAAAAGTAACTAATAAAAGTTCATGATTTTAATTAATTTTGTTAAATGTAAATAGTTTTATTCCTAGCACTACTGTGAATTGAATTGATTTGCTAAATTTATCTTGAATTTACATGGAAATCATTTTGTTCTTACTTGGGTTGCTACCTCATAATGACAGATTCCATTTGATGGAGAACTGCAAACACCTTTAGTTTGGGTCCAGTGAAATTGCGATCTTCTTTTCATAACTCTTTTCAAATCTAATATTGGTATTACTAGTTCATTTCAAGAGGGAAATTTATCCTCATTAGCATTTGTGAGAAACACTCTGAAGGTGATTCTTGATTTATTAAGCAATTAACTCAGCTTGGAACACAAGCTTCATAGATGGGATTTTAAAGCCAAAACATTTCCAGCTTGTCCAAGTTCAGGGAGAAATGTGGCTCTGTTGGAGTTGTTCATGTATGTAAGTTCAACTGTTTCCAATTTGTATTTAGGACAGACTAGAGAATAGTGTACACCAATTACCTGGGGACTCAGACCCACTTATTACCTGTAGCTGTTACCTTCCTTGGCAACATTCTTTGCATTTTTGAGACAAATCCAATTTCCAGGGCTCAATTTTGTATGAAATGAGTGTACTTTGAAATATTTATCAGAATCAAAAGCAATATTGTTAATGCCATTGAAAAATTCACTAATGGAATGTATTGTGAATATTTGAAGTTATAATTGTGCATGAAGCAAATAAAATCCCAGTTTAATTGTTGCTGTTCCAACTTTAGATTATCATATATGAGGTTTCTTAAAATAAGAACACATTAGTTGTTCTTTTTTCCATGTTAAATGCCATATGCCATATTCATATGCCATATACCATAGGCCAGAACAAAGCTCTCAGTCTATCTTGTCATTTAAAAATAGTAGGCACAAGAGGAAGATCCTGCTGTGTGCATTTAGGCAATGCAGAGTTTAAAGCCACACCACAAGTTCTGAATAGTGACTTGCAGTAATTGATTACCGTTGTAGTGTGCATATATTATTAAGACATTAACATTTTTAACAAAATGAAATTCATTCTGTCAGTTTTTCTTTGCATTCTTATGGTGAGCAGGTGTAATAAAAATTCACAATTGCTGGTTACATCTCTTATATTGAATTACAATTTAGGATTACACTATGTTTCTACTCTTGAAATGAATTACAAAAATTATTTACAGAGCATTTTATTATTTTGAGGGCTTAAAAATATTTTAAAATTTACTGTAAAATAAATTACATAAAATTTAGTGTTTTCTTTAGAATGAAGAAAACTGTGACCCTCAGTTTGAAGTGTTTAAATAGGCATTCGTTCTTTTTTGACTTTGAAATTCAGCTTTTCTATTGTATTTCTTCCAAATGAATTTGTGCTCTTGGCACCAATGATATACTGACCTTAAAAAAAAAAAAATCAAAGCTTTAAATGTCTATGACTGCTGGTATTCTTTGTCATCTTTTGATTGTATTCATATAAAATAAAGTAACCTTATTTTAGGTACTGAGTGATCAATAGTATTAATATTATAGTATAAAATATTTAAGAATTAGAAATATGCACAACTCTTTTAAATTTAACTTTTCTTTCCTGTCCCCATCCTTGTGCTTTTACATAGTTTCCACAAGTCACGTAATTTAAAGAGATGATACAAAGTGCCAGACTAAGAAAATCTGGTTGAAATGATGGGTAGTTAAGGTACTGTGTAAAGCTATCTTTGCATTCTCCAATTTACCAGTGTCTTCTGTGTGCTAGGTGATCTATTAAGGACTGTTAAGAGGATTAAAGTAGGTAGAGTATATACTAGTAGCCAGCATTTCAGTTTCATGCTATACGATTGAACAAGTCAACAGCAGAATGGAAGACACAAGAATTGTAGTTGAAAGTTGGTAAACTTCCTCCTCTGTGTTTTGGTGGCTTTTTTGTTTTATACGATATAATTAAAGAAAACAAAAGCAGAAAAGAATACACAAGAATCTTGGTTTGAAGTTGTTGACCATTTTTCTGTGTGTTTTTTTTGGTTTTTTTTTTTTTTGTGTGTGTGTGTGTGTGTGTGTGTGTGTGTGTGTGTGTGTACGTGTACATACACGCACGCACACGCACAAGTGCACTTACCCCTATTCACCTCCACATGCACATGTGGTGGCTGGAAGTTGACATTGGATGTCTTCCTTAGTTGCTTTGAACCTTGGATGGAGCTCACTAATTCTGCTAGACTCATTGGCCAGCTCTCCTCCAGGGTCCAGCTGTGTCCACTCATTCCAGCATTGGGATTCTAAGCACCACTGTGCCCAGGCTTTCAAAGCTTGTGTACTAGAGATCTTAACTCAGGTCCTCATGTTCCTTGTTTAATCATCATTGTATAGTACACTGGGGATCTAAACTTAGGTTCATTTTTTAAATCATTATAGTTGCTTAATTATCAGTGTCCACTAAGATCACTTTTTCAGAAAATTCTAGAAAAGAAAACATTTTTTAAATATATTTTTGTCTTTTCCTAATGAAAGCTTTATAGCAGTGTTAATTAGTAAAACTGACTAGTCTGAGTTTTTCATTCTTTCCTATTATACTAGTGAAGATAATAACAGTTACTCTGTTTATTCTGTTCCTGTTTCCAAGAATTGATTTATTAAATTAAAAAATATATATAGTAGTATATAGTAGTATATATGTATGCTAATTGTAAAGAGTCAAATGCTATAGCTTCATAGAAAGTGAAAAATCTGTTTTTCTCATGCCTCCTATCCTAGTCCAGTCAATAGAAGCCCACTAACCACATACTGGTCATGTATTCTGATCGAGCACTTTCTGAAACAATCCATAAGCATATAATTTTACCATTGATAATATTAAATGTAACACAGCATATTTTAGCACTAATGGTACTATACAGAATTTCTTTTACTTAACAATATTTTTTATAGTTACTCTTTTACTCTTAAAATTAAACATTAAAATTACAAAAACCTTTTAAGGAGGAAAAGCTATCTAAAATGACAGTAAGGGATAAATAAGCATAACAATGGTGGTAAAAGCCATTCTTACCAAAACACATTTGATGTGTTTGTTGTTATTCTTGGTGTTATTGAGATCTGTTATTGTTATTATAAGTGATTTAGAAAAATTCTGTTTTCCATTCTGATTTTAATAAAAATAAATTGAAAATTCAAATGTTAATATACTTCCAGTCTCTTTAAAATTTGTAATAGATTAAGAAATCAAGCCTTATAGTTAAGTGGTTGTTGTCAAGGTTGGTAGAGAAATTACCAGTGCCTGTAACTTTGTAAATACCAAGGTTCTAAGTGGTTGTTGTCAAGGTTGGTAGAGAAATTACCAGTGCCTGTAACTTTGTAAATACCAAGGTTCATTTCACTGTGTCATATATTATGTCTGAAGAAATATTGTAAAGGAGATTCATAAAGTATGTACTTTACGTTCATCATATTCACCAAACGGTTGAAAACTGAGTGCACAGAGCTTTGTTACTGAAACTGTTGTTCTCTCTGTCATCAGCTCACTGGAGCACATGCAGGGAAGCCATGGTTACACCATCACTGTTCAGTCCTTTGGTGCAAAGGAGTAGGGTACTGAATGTTCTGTAATTGCTGAGTGATAGGAACAGAAACATCAAAAGTGAATTATCACAACGTTTACTTGCAGGAGATAATTTACTTGAAGAAGATTAATGTAACATTTTTATTGGTGACAATTTGAATCCCTGTAAATGTATGTTTATTGGAACACTTGGAACAATACATGTTACTCCATAGGTGTAAATTCTTCCAAAGATGGTTTTCTAGTGACATCTGCTGGTTCAATGCTGTAATAAAGATCACAGTATTCCATGGAAGTGATTTCACGGAAAACAAGCATGGGAAGGGAAAAAAAAAAAAAATTTGTGGTGGAATTGATTTTTTTTCACTATCATTTATACTTTATTCAAGATATGATCATTTGATGAAAGTATTATTTTAATGATCACAGTGTTGGGCTTCTTCATGCTTTCCTGTAGGTAGTATGTGGTTCCATCCTGAACCTTGGTAATTAGTTGTATTGATTAGGTTATTTGATACAGTACTGAAACTTCCTTTTCCTCCTTGTCTTTCCTGACTGTTTCATATTATACTTTACGTCAGCACAAAACCTTGAAAAGGTAGAGATTTGGTAAATATGAATTGAATTATTGTAATTAATCTATATCATTTGCAGAGACAAAATAGCAGGTCTGTGCATACACTTTATGAACACTTGAAAATCAAATGACACTTTATATTAGAGGCTGATTTAATTAGAAAAAATTGATTTTGGTTTTTTTTCTATAAAATATCTTTTGTCATTATAACACAGATAAATCAATAAATCACCTTACATGTTTTCTTCATCTATGCATTTTCTGTATTTATGAGTTCATGCCGTCTCCTGGATATGCTTATAACATGTAAATAAATCAGTCCTTTTTCAGCTGCTTGCATCCTTCACATCCATTCAGCCGGCTCCAGCACATCTCAAACTGCACATACCCTGAACCAATTTCATTTTCTACTCTTCTTTCCCCACCAGTCTTCCCTTTACTAAGTAGCCATTTGGTCCCTCTCTGCTCCAACCAAAGATATTTAGTAATCTCAGTTCCCGTTTTCTTTCACCCCACATTCAGACCATGTAGAAGTCTTGACACCTCTGCTTCTGAAATACATTCAGATTCCTCTTCTTGCCCCTCTGTCCACCTCTGTGGTGGTCATCTTCCCAGTGTTGATCCGCTTCCTCACCTCCAACCTTGCCTTCTGTATCTGCTCTTCCTCCAGCTGCCAAAATAATTCTCTTACGTGTTACATCCTTCCAGAGTCCTTAACCATGTCCCAAAGTGCCTCCCTGCATGGTTGGCAGCCCCCTCATCCTGCCCCTGTCACCCCATTGCCTACCATACTCCTCTACCCTGTTCTGCTGCAGTCGCAGGAGTCTTCTCTGTGCTGGAGCTATGCAGACTCAGCACAGATTTTGCTTGCTATTGCTTCGAACTGAAACGCCCTTCCTCCGTTCTGATCAAATTGTCAACTTTTGCCTCCTTTGTCAAGTTTCTGATCAAATTGTCAACTTTTGCCTCCTTGAGAGAACTCTACTTGACCCTGTTACTATGTAAAAAGAGAAAGCCTGACTTCATCACTGGATTCCCTTGCCTGCAGGGTTTTCTCCCACAACCATGATTAAGCTTTGCCTTACATTTTTGTTGTCACTCTCCCAGCTGGAATGTCTGTGGGGAAGTATGGTGCTGTCTTGTCCATTCTGCATATTTGGAACCTAAACCAGTGCTTAAGATAGTAGCCATGACGATTTTAAATAAGTCAGTGAGTATTCATACTTAGATGGAAAAGTAATTTTATCTACATTTTAATTACCAAACCCATAGTAAAGGGAAGCGCCATCTAATGGGTCTACTTTGTTTAAATCTTTATATCACACCTTCTACATTGAATATAGATTTCAGTAACATTTCATAGTTAGGTTACGACTTGCACAATACTCTCAATGTCAAAATGTAGGGCCACATTTTAAAGATTCTTCTTATGGGAATAATTACTTTTTTGTTCTTTTGACACAGACATCTGACCCTCAATTACACTAACAAACCTTATACACATGAATGGAAGAAAGAATAGCCTTTTGAATCCATGTTAAGACTTTACCAATATGAAGTGCTTCCCACAGGGTTCTGCTGAAAGAACCAACCTTCCATCATAATGAAATTGCAAATTCATTTGTATATGCCCCTTTTATACTTGAAAGCTACTTTTTGATGTTTTGGTCTGCAATTAAATTTATTGTGCAGGGTCAAAAATACGCAGTGCTGACTAGACCAAGTTGTCAGAATCTTTTATCTATTCAGCACTGCACAAAGATAAATGGCTATCTTTTAACAATGACCTACCAAAGACAGAATTTGTTCCCAGATGTACATAATCTTTTAATCAATCTACTGCTTTCTTTCAATCTACTGCTTTCTTTTCTCCAGTCAATAGACCTCTAGCCCACTCCCTCACCACTCCACCCATCTAGATTATGGGTTTTAAATTACTATGCAACACTTTCTTCTGGTGGAGAAAAGATAGGTTTAAGAATTTTAATGCTGTAATTTTCCCAAGAACATTTTTAGCTTAGCATATGAATTCTTTTGACTTCATGCCCATTCTCTGTGTATTTATAAAGTGTGTTACCTGCGTTCTCTGGTTACATTTCCCACTGTTAACATGACCACAAAGTTGATCATGCTGCCTCACCAAAATGAAACCTTAAGTGTTTTAAATCATCTGCACGTGGTTTACAGTTTTTTGCCGATTTTTATCACCTCCAATGAGATATATTTTAAAACTTCATTTGTAACCTAGCATACAAATAACATACAGAATGAGATGCTCATTTATTTTATTTAATTCAAGATCTGATATTAAAATATATTAGAACGTCATTGCATCACCAATCAATAGATTTCTTCAAAAGATTTTAGTAATAAATACCCACAGTCCCTTTATGTAATGAGTATACCAAAGATTCCATATGGTTATAATTACCATGCATAACAGGCCTTTGGCCCTATTAGTAATGTCCCTACTTTAAGATTATGTTTACTGTCAATCCGAGTTTTTCATTTTTCTTTAATTCTAAATCACTAGGTAGTCTGCATCTTTCTCAGTTTAAACTGCAATTTCATGAGAATGAACAGAAGAAAACCTTGACTTTTCAGTTAGATGACATTCCTCCCCAAGTGGACCTGTGACTCCTGTGCGTCTGTTAGCCTTGTGACCACCATGAAGTGAAGTTGCTTCCGTTTTTACCCCTGTGCAGATACAATGTGCAGGGAAGCCTACACAGAGAGCTACATTATTATCAAATGAAACAACACTAGTTAATGGCCCCAACTGCCCAGCAGTCCTAAGTATTCAAAAAGTACTGCTTGGAATCATCTCCCCCTTCCCTGTCTCTCCTGTTTGCCATTCTGTGTATCTCTTCTGGTTTGGCTTACCTGGAGGTTTTGTAAAAGCATTGTACTGAACGTGAAGCTTTTCTGTGCCTGCTAGCTCTTTGTTACTCTGCATCCGACGAATTACTGGAAAGAAGTCAGGACCTTGGATTGACATAGTTGTTAGACTCAACTAGTATATGTGGTGTTATAGTGTATGTGGTGTTTTTTTTCCACAGAACATCAGCCCCCAGGGATTGGGCAGAATGAAGAATGTTTACTTCCAGCCTTCATTTTAAATCCAGATGCATCCCTTAGAAGATTGACTTAAGTCTCTCTTCAACTATAGAGCTGAAGATTGAGCCCAAACTTAGATTAATAAGCCATAGTAAAACCAGACATAATTATATTAATCATTTTGTGTCACAAAGGTGGCTTGCTTCATTTCTGATTGCTTGTTTGACCATTTGTAATGCTTACTTAGACCTTTACCAAAAAATTTCACCTTTTAAACCACTTTAAAAAAAAAAAGCCATCAAATATACTACTTCATATTTTAAAACATGTTATTTTATGATTGCAAATTTTTGTTTTAGGTGCAAAGATGGCTTGAAAGGATTTACATTTTCTGCACTTAGGTAAGTAACATTTTATATATCCTTGTTAAGAGAAAAGTTATGAGTTAACTTTCTTAAAATAATAAAATATGCAATTACAGTATTTATTAATTTACTTTTTAATCTGACAACAGTTTTAAATGTAACAAAAGCACTTCCAAGCCTTTTTGGATAGTTTATTGAAAGAATAATTTACTAGACATTTTCCCCTAAAAATCATTCAAACAATGACTACTACTTTTGGGGTCCTGTTGTGACTTATACTTTAGGATGTTAGAAAAGAAAGAAAAGAACTCTCGTCAGGGAGCTTGGAAAGGCAAAGCTGTGTGAATGAAACCTTAGGAAAAGATGGAAGTACTTAACTGCCTGGGATTTATGCATGCACTGACAAATACATTGCATCTTAGTGTTGCTAAAGTCTTTTCTTTTTACTTCATCTCTTCGCACAGTAATCTGCCCATTATGTATGCTGTATAAATGTTAGATAGCATTGGTGTTACTAAGTTTAAAGCATTTTCATGGACTAGTTAATTAAATTTTTTTCAATCATTAAAATTTTTGCAAGCATTCTGTGAGGAGGATTTTTATGCCCACCTGGACACCATGAAAAAAACCAAAGCTCTGAATGTTTGACTAATTTAACATCTCACAATATATACTGACTCCAAAACCAATGGTTTTTCAGTTTATGTCATAAGTGTTGCATGTTTTATTTTCTGAAGCACATAGAGTAGTATTAGTGAAGTAGAGTAGTGTGGTGGCGCTTACTGTAAGTATTAGAGGGGAAAATTAGGGTATGCTTCAGTTCTAGGAGAAGTTTTTATGCCATTGTCTCTTATGATTATTTTGAGGATCAGATGAGCTAGTGCATAGTGTTGGAAAGCAGTGCCTGGCAAGCAATAAGTATTCAGAATCTTGGCTCTTCATCTTATGGGTGGTATGCATTTAAGGGGTAGCTTTAGCTAAGTACAACTGAAAAAGAAGAGCGCTGTTTGTGGAAGTGAATAAAGATCTATTTTAGGGAATTTAAAGATATTTTTGGCAGGTTGAGTCAGATAGTAGAAGTGATAGGGGATGAGGAGGGCAGAAGGCTGATTTGATTTGATAAAGTGGGCTGAGAATCATTAAATAGTTTTGAATGAGGTATGAGGTAGGTAACAATGTCTCAGAAAGGCTAGTCTAGAAAAAGTATTTGAGTCATTGAAAAATAGAAAACCAAAGGAGGAAAGACAAAAGAAATGCTTGGATTTAGGTGATAATGAAAAGATTAAAGAGAAAAGACAGCAGTTATCAATAGAAGGAAATAGGAAATGATCCCCTAGTGAGTGACGTTTTTCCTTCTTTGTTATTCTCCTCCTATCAGCTGAGTATTGAAAGCCCAGGCAGGTACTCAGAGGAAGTTGGTATTAATGGCAGATCACCTGGCCTGACAGGAAACCGGTTTGGAATGGGAAAAAAAAAAAAGGCTCCTGTGTGATCATGAGTGTTTCAGAGCTTAGTGGTAGAGCACTTGCCTACTGTGTGTGAGACCCTGGGTTCAATCCCCATTACACACACACACACACACACACAGAGAGAGAGAGAGAGAGAGAGAGAGAGAGAGAGAGAGAGAGAGAGAGCGAGAGAGAGAGGGAGAGAGAGGGGGAGGTAGGTGCAGGCAGGTACTCAGAGGAAGTTGGTATTAATGGCAGATCACCTGGCCTGACAGGAAACCGGTTTGGAATGGGAAAAAAAAAAAAGGCTCCTGTGTGATCATGAGTGTTTCAGAGCTTAGTGGTAGAGCACTTGCCTTGTGTGTGTGAGACCCTGGGTTCAATCCCCATTACACACACACACACACACACACAGAGAGAGAGAGAGAGAGAGAGAGAGAGAGAGAGAGAAAGTGCTGGTGGGGAGACTATGAATCAGAATTTTGGATTTGGTTGTGGAAACTTTATGGTAACAAAAACTTCTGAAATTATAGTGCATATATAATTTGTTGCCTTATTTTTTTCATAAGAAATCATGATATTTATTAGAAAATAAGTTTTTGCTTTGTCCTTCCAATGATGATAAAGTATGGTGCATTAACTGAAAGTTGATAACAAAACCAGAAGATGATTTTCTTAAGAAAAAACTATGCCTTGTTTCCCTAAGAGTCCTCAAATCCTTGCAAAAACTCAAAATGTGTCAGATACCTTTCTATCTCTTCTTTTTAAAAATATTTATTTTATGTGTATGAGTATTATGCCTACATACACTTGAGTGCATCGTGTGTGTAATGCCTTCAGAGTCCAGAATACGGTGTTAGATTCTCTAGAACTGGAGTTAAGGATAGTTGTTAGCTACCATGTGGGTGCTGGGAATTGAACCTGGATCCTTTGGAAGAGGAGCTAGTATACCTAAACACTGAGCCATCTCCCTAGACCTCTATCTCTTCTTCAGATCCACTCTTACTCAAGGACTAGTCTGGACTGTTGACACTTAAATTTTCCTTTGTGTTATAGGAAAGTCTTCTAGAGAAATGTTTATTTGTTACAAGCACTGTTGTTAAAGAAATCGTTACGCATTGCAGATTGTTGTGCTTACATTGTACTTCTTCCCCTGATCAGAGTTGATTTCATTTTAGAATGCCTGTATGCATATTGGTTACTTTCATATTTAAAGATGATATTCAGAATACTAGTACTAAGACCTAGATGCTATTTTTACTGTCAAGTTTTATTGTTAAAAATCAATAAGTTAATGTATGTTTTTCTTAGAAGCTTCCAAAAGTATTATTACCTGTCATGATGTTCTTCTCTGCATCTTTCCATTGTCGACTGCCTAATTTTTATTATAGACACATACTATAAATTTATAATATGTCAAAAACAAAATTTTAGCCTTAATTATAGAAAAATGCATATTGTGGCCAAACTTAGTATGACTTTCTGGCAATATTAAACTGCCTTGTTGAGAATGCTCATCATTCGGGAATTAAGTGAATGCAAGTGAACGCCAGCAATAACTAGCCTGGGGAAGTGTTAGTCCTGTATGGACCACACTATTATGAAAATGCACATCATTTCATTGAGGAAAAGTCTCCTTAATCAATGTGTAGCTACTGATACACAGACCTAGTTTAATGTCCAGACTAGACACAGAGCAAAAGACGTTAGAATATTAAGCTTCATTCTAATTCAGTGCTCGTTTTTTAAAGCATTTAGCATGTAAGAGACTACACTATCACTTGATATTTATTGTCTTCATTTGTACTTTGTCCTAAGATGTGTACTGTGTTGAGAATACACTGGTGAATGAGTCAGATCTAGTCTCCGTCCTCAGAGACTGTGGGGAGACAATGTTAATTATAATTGTGCTGAATGTTGTAAAAGAAGTGCACGCTTTTTCAGGAAAAAATTCAGGCAGACCTAACTTAGTGTCTCCTTCCAAGTTGTAGATAGGAATAAAGACAGATGAAGGCTGGGAAATTGCACAGAATTACTTAGAGAGGGAAAAAAAAAGCCCAAATGCTATAACAGAAGTGCTATTCTTTCACAGACATCTGTTTTTTTCCTTTGAAAACAGGATAGCTACAAGAGTGTGGCAGTAAGGAGGATGACTTTAAAAGACAGGAAGGGTCTTGGCAAACATGTCGAATGAGCCAGATGAGAAAGGCAGCAGGAAGGCCTCGGCGTCCAGGAGGGTGCAGTGTCTTGTGGACTAAAGAGGACATATCTCATCTGTGGACTGCAGTATGGAACACTAACTTGGGACTAGCACTCACTCAGGCCTAGTCCCTGCTCTAAACGCGAGTTTGTATTTGATTCAGTCATAAGCTGCTGAAGTTCTCAGATGATGAGAATAACAAGTCCAGATCTGTGTGTTAGGAAGCTTCCCCTGGAAATTGTCTGCAGGATTAAGAAAACACCAGTTATAGAGATAGTGGTAGAAGCCATTGGAATAGCTGGAGTCATGGAAAGAACCATGTACAGATGTACGAAAGGGCATGCTTCAGTGATTGAGAGGTCAGATTTTGGAGTCAGACAGCTCTGTGTTCAAGTAGTTACTGACAATATACTCTGTAAATAGGATACCTATTCATGCTAACTCTTATGGGAATTACGGTACCTGTAGTATTGCTGTGAGGATTAAACAATTAACATTTATAAAAGGCTTGTTGGCGCTGTGCCTGTCACATAATTAGAACTCAGAAAATGCTTGTTCTTATAGTATTCATTCAATATTTTAATTAAATATTTTTAATACTCCACGTATTATTCTAGACACTGGGATATAATCACTAGGAGAGTGACATAGTTTTATAGTCCTTACTGTCTAGCTGGGAAGGGAGACTACTACAGTGGTACTTACAGTGCTGAGGGTTTGGGGGACTGCAGGGCCACAGGTGAAATAGCACTAATTCACCCCGACTAGAGACTGGGACAACTTCTTCAAGAAAGTGGCCTGTAGTGTGTGGTCATCAGCCCCATCAAGAGGACAGCAGATCATGATAGGCGTGAGAGAGACTATTGGTCTTCTAGTTTTATCCCAGTTGCTTATAAAGAACAGAATTCAGATCTTAAACCCTCCAGGCACAGCCTCAAGTAAAGAGCAAATTCTTTTGGAACAGTAGCAGCCAGAGTCAGAGCTGACATCTGGTGGCAAACAAACCCTTTGCACACCATGTGATTTGAAAACTGCATATTTTACCAAGTTTGCCATAATAGGATGGATGTCAGTTGTTGATAGTAACAAAAGCTTTTTCTGTTTTTGTTTTTGTTTTTTCTGAGCGCTTAAATTTTCATATTTTTCTTGTCACAAGACCTAGAATTTCAGCATAGTATTATTGAGCCTCTTATTTTTTAATCCAAATTTAAGATATGAATACGCTTTCTGAAATTTCAGGAGGTAGGGTTTCCTTAGGATAGCTTAGCTATTCTTTATAAGAGCAAAGACTCTTTCAGTGCAGTTCAAAACATGAAACTCCTTGAAAGCTCATTTCTCAAATGTTGTCTGATGGCAGTAACTTTTGGGGGGGGGGTCTTTTTGAGACAGGGTCTCCCTGTAGCCCCAGCTGTCCTGGAACTCACTATGTAGACCAGGCTGGCCTTGAACTCACAGAGATCCACCTGCCTCTGCCTCCCAGTGCTGGAATTAAAGGCATGTGCCACCACGCCTGGCTGCAGTAACATTTTTTATTGCATTGTCTTTGGAAAAACATTATCTGGCTTTGATAAAATAGGAACAGTTTCATATCCTAGATGTATTTAATTTTTTCCTAAGAAACATTGACTAACAGAATTTAGAGTCTAATGAAATAATCTGAGGATAGGTGCAATCCTGGCAGTTTTCCTAGGGCCTTCCACTGTACTGCAGCTATTTACCACTCAAGATTTCATTAGGTATAAACTTAGTTTTACTCTGAATGAGAAAACAATTCAATTGTAATTGTAAAAATAAAATACAATTTTTGTGATTGACCCACAGATCCAAATTGACCTGCCTGTTTTGAAAAATTTTACGGCATGCAACACTTTAAAAACTGACGTTCTTTGATGAGCGGTATAAGGTCTACTTGTCTATAAATATAAGGATCCATATTTAGCATACAGCAAGAAACTTCTTTTTGCAATTGATGGAGGCTATAATAGAGCTCCCCAACTGGCCACATGCAGAGAATATATATGTGAGAGATGCCAAGCCCCAAGTGACACATCTACAGTGGAATCTCTACACTTCAGGTTCATGAAATATAGCAGAATGGCGGGGGGGGGGTACTAATACATCTCTCAGTTCTCACTAGCAAAACTTCCTCATACAACAGAGTGCAATTTACACAGAAGGCCACAACTGGCCAAATTTTAGAAAATAAGAGACTGAAGACTATGTGTCACTGGATAGGACTCCTATTTTAAACCTTACCTACTTATGGCTCAGCCATCATTGTGGAAGAGAGGACTGAAAGATTGTGAGAGCCAGGGTTGGTGCATGAAAATAAACAGATACTTTCAGGCCCCAGGGAACTTGCTCATATGAACTTGTAACAATGGTGACAACATGCACAAGACCCATGCTGACTCAGTCAGACAAAAACCCAGCATAGAACAAGGGAAATCAGCAGCAGGCCCCTACCCTAGCTGAAGAACTGTTGCCAGTACTGTAGGGTGAGTGAGAGTTGATCTTCTTTAAGTACTGTAGGGTGAGTGAGAGTTGATCTTCTTTAAGGGAGTTACCCTAGATAGGCTGACTAGACTCCAGTGGCTGAACATGCATCTAAGGACATCTGGGTACAAAAGCTTGACCAGATAGGACTTAACATATATGACAGAATGCATGATATTCAGTGTGTTGGGGGGGGGCGCTATGGGAGGAATGAGGAAAGGTTATCTAAATTCAGTTAAAATCTATTATATGAAATGCAGAAAAACTCAAAAGTATTTTAAAAACTGGCATTCTGTGTAAATTAAAGACTACATTATAGAAGTATTGTGTTATATTTTACTTTGTTAGTTTGATTTTGAATATATTTCTATGTCAGATAAAATGACCATTAAAATTTTCTGAGTATTCAGATTTTGAAAATCTGTTTTAGAGTATAATATTATTTTATATAAGTTATAAAAGTACTAATTTAAGAAACTCTCCATATAGACAAATACATATCTGTATATAAATGACGTTTTTTTCTTACTGATTTTTTTTTCCACAGAGGAATATATCACAGGACATTTTGTTCTTTTCTTCAGGTTCATTGTAGGCAAGGAAGAAATTCCCACACATTCTAACTCGCCAGAAACAGCATATGCGAAAGTGGAACCAAAGAGGGAGAAACACAAAGGGAAGCCCCGAGGAACGAAGCTAATGACTTTAGTTAGGACGCTTGTGGATTCCATGTGCGTTCTTTATCTTGACATTTTGCGTACTTTGTCACTGTCTCATATGGCATCTGTACTGTGTCAGGGCAGTGCTGTTTTCTGTTCAGGTGATGTATTACACCTTTCTTCCCCAGCAAACCTATGCCTAGAGTATATAAAAGGTATATGATTGCAAATGAATGTTACTCATTCTTTTTCATTGGATGGCAGACTATCATGTGTCTTTAAAATAGATTTACATTAAGTTGAAATATTTTTCCATTTGCACTGGGCAGAGTACAGGAAGCCATGAAGAAGAACCTTGGGAAGCATGTGCTGAGTGACTGCCAGACTGGGAAAGAGAGGGAAAAAGTTGCTGTGAGAGTCAAGATGACACAGGAGCAGTGAGGCTCTAGCTCTAAGTAAAGGACATTTTCTAGCAGTAAAAAGATAGATGGCCCTAGGCTAAAGTTTAAAAAAAAAATGTTACACAGAAAAAGAAATCTATATTTTGTGCATTCTTTGGTATTTTAGTGTAGGCATTTAATAAAAATAAATGTAATGGTTTAAAAATTATGACTTCAGCCAACAGAGACAGTCATAGTAGTGACATTTTAGAGAGGACAGGACAAGTAGGCCATACTGAGGAAAAGGGATCACTTGTAGAAAGAAAACAGAAAAATTACCTTGACTCTTTTAAAAATATTTTATTTTATGTGTCTGAGTTTATTTTATGTATATATTGCCTGCATGTATGTAAGTGCACCCATGTCATGCAGTGACCACGGAAGTCAGAAGAGGGCATTGAATCCCCTGAAACTAGAGTTTTGGGTGGTTGTTAGCCCCTATGTGGGTGCTGGGAACCAAACCTGTGCCTTCTGCGAGAGCAACCAGTGCTCTTAACCACTGAGCCATCTCTCCAGCCCCCCTACCTTGGACTCTTATTTTGCCTCTAACAGCGTTGTGACTTTGGCAAGTGACTGAAGTAGCCTTTTTCTCAAAGTCCTTGACTGTTACCTCAGGTTAATAGTCCCTATTAATGAGCATCAAATGAAAAACCACATGTAAATTTGCCTGGTAGAATATATAGACACAGAGTGGATTTTTACTGAATTCAAATTTTTACTGAATTCAGAACTTTTGTGTTCCTTTTACTCTATATTGCACATAGAAAATATGAGAAAAAGAAGGAATTGTAGATGTCAGGAACAAACATTGCATTGAACTCATTAAGCAAGTTCAGAAATAGTTATGGGTCATCTTAGTGAAGAGGAAAGAGAGCTCTGCCTTTGTGAAAGTTGCTGAGAAAGTGAGTAATGTGAAGGGAACATGGAGAACAGACGAGGATGCATGGCTCCTGGGGATCAGCACTGAGCAGGTCATAACAGACACAGCTGAGCCACTGGGATGCAGCAGTTGCAGAATCTTATTGAAGGGAAGGAAAGCCAATAATATGAGATTGGTAGTCTAGGACTTAGGAGCCATTCTCACGAGTGACCAAGGAAAGATCAGGTGACAGTACAGATGGTATCAGGATATAACTTTGCTGGCAAAAGAGAGTTTAGTGATTCCTGTGAGCTGCAGTAGCAAAACTGGAGCTGACTTTGAAGAGGACACTTAGAAGTATGAAGAGTGATGGTTTGCACGAGGTATGAGCCTCTGGTTCAAGCCTTTTCAAGCCTTCAGCGTTAATCACTCAGCAACTCCACAGGGACAGATACGGCATATCATTCTAATGACATGCGGGTGGAATGAACTGATGCTGTCGCCTTTGACTAGGACAGGCTGCCCCTGTAATCCAGCTGCAGTGCAAAAGTGCTTTTCTGAAAGGTCTTGCTAGTAATCAATTTGCAAATGGGGTTGGAGAGGTACAGAGCTAGAGCATTTCTCTACATGCTTTGTCATACCCTTGAAAGAGTTTATGTGCTCCTACCATGAAAACAATGAACTAGTCTGAAAACTTATGATGGCTACTTGGTATGAAAGGGGACAACTTTGGAGAGAAAGAAAGAGATCTAGACCCATGTTAGTCCACCTACATTTTTACACCATGATGAACAAACAGCTAGAGTCAGTGTACGGCAAGAACGGTAGTCTTCCTAGCAGAAATGTTTACATGAAACTGGAGGTTTAAGTGGTTTACAATCAAATCACAAATAACCTACTTCTGACTTCCCACATGATTTTTATTTCCATATTTATTTTTTAAAACAAAATTTTGAATTGTAACACTTTATCAAGTTTCTTTTCCAGATGTTTTCTCTCAAATATAATTAAGTATAAATTCCTTTAATATGAGCACATTCTCATTATGATGTTTGCTCAAGTACTGGCTTCATGGATGATTTATGACCGTCATACTCTGCAATAGGAGATTTAAAGCTTCCATAATTTGGTGGTGTATATAGATGGTTAGATGCATGTTTTTCATGTTTAGTCACAAATGCTTGCCAATGTTTCTTTATTCCATATTCAGGTATTTTGATTGTAGTCACTTATGTATAATGTGTGAGCAACAAAGACAAAAACCTTTCTTACCCTTGCTTCTGGATGTCATAAAAAAAGTTTCAACCCCCTAGAAAGAAGTGGTAATATTTTTTCCCCTTTATTGGTTAGGAAATTTTAAATAGATTCATTAGCACACACATGCATTTATACATGTGTGTGTTTGTGCTCACAGGGATATATACATACACATATGTACTTCAAAAATAATTTGTTTTGTTTTTGGGGTTTGGTTTTAGATGCAAACATGGACCAAGGCATAGATGCTGCAAACATTATGAAGATAATTGCATCTCTTACTGCATTAAAGTAAGTCTGTGAAGGCGTCTACTTTTTTCCCACAAAGAAGACTATATACTGAAATAATTTCTCCATTAAATACTTTTCTGGTAACTAGAAAAGTTCACATTAATATTGGTATCATTTTTTTTTGCATTGATTCAGTGACTTTTGTGACAATAGATAATATAGTTTTCACTTACGAGATTTTTAGTTCAATTTAAAAATTAATTTGCTTAAAAATTGCTTTTGGGGGGGCTGGAGCTGTAGCACAGAGCTAGAGTACAGGTCTAACGTGCAGGAGACCCATGTCCAGCACCCACCACTGTAGCAATAATTAACTTAACCTAAACCTAAGGAAGTAAGAGAGATGAAAGGTGACAACCAAAGAGACAAGGCCATTATGATTGTAAGCCGTCCTCATTAGAGATATACCCTAGAACAGGCCCTTGGACCGTGTGCTGTCCCAGCCAGATCTTCAGGGTGACACATTGCATACACATTGTTCAGTTTGGAACAGTGATACCTATTTTTTGAATTGCTAAGTCTGTCATATTTTTTAAAAGGCATGTAGCTAACTAGAATTTGGCTCAAGTTATTCTACATTAAGAAAGTTAGCTATGCACACTAGCATAAATAAATTTCCTATTCTCTAGGGTAATTGAGTTATAGTGTGAAACTATACTTCCCGCCTCCCCTACTTCCTTCTCTTTCATCACCAGCCCTGGAAGAGTGTTTCCACTGTAGAGTGTAGAACAGGCGGCACCACCTGCTGCATTTCTCTTCTCTTTGAATGGTGCTCACAAGTCCAGTGCTTTTAGAAGTTACTGTTCTTTCTTGTATGGTTTCATTTCCCCCACAGTTGATGATGGGAAGAGCTGAGTTGTACACTACCCCAATATAGAGAGGCGGCTTTCTTCCCCATCTGTGTTTGTTAGTGTGAATGCCAAGGGCTCAGCGTTGACAGTGACAGTCACCCAACACCACACTCACATCAGAATCCCACACTATGACCAGGACTAAAACAGTAGAATACCTTTTGTACTGTGCAGTGGTTTCTGATTACTCTGCCCAAAAAGTGGCAACACCACCACCAACACAGGCAGAATGTGCTGACTCCAAAAAAGGGAGAATTCTTTCTAACAACAGAATTGTAGTCAAAGAGGAAACTCAGGTATGGGGTGGCAAGGTGATATGAACCATTTTCTGAGAAAAAAATAAGTCAAAATTACCAAGCAGTCAAAAAAGCAGCAATTCTTTCAAATATGTGCCAGTATTATAAACTTGGAAATTTATGAATTGGAATGTTACAAACTATTTGGAGACTCCTGGATCCATGTACAGTATGAAAATAGTAAAGTTTTTGACAGGGCACCTCATTAGGATATAGATTTGATTATACCGCATGTTAAGCCACATCTCTGAGTAAATATCCATATTAATTACATTCTCGACTCACTATACTTGCATCTTCTTTGCCCAGTGGTTGCTGTTCACAGGAGCATGTTCCTGCCCACCTCTTTATTGGCTCTGTGCTTTCTGTCTGAGATGAGTGGAATGTTCTCATGATCTTTTCTTTGGGGTCTACTTAACTGTCAGGTCCTCAGTAGCCTCTCTTTACTATTTAGTGTGTTACAAGTTATCCCAATGGCCTGATCATTTCCTTTGTGACACTTATACTTTGTAATTATGTTATATTCATTTGTCTACTCACTTATTTTCTCTTTTCATAATGAGCATGTAAAGTTCCACAAAGGCAAGAGCTTGATCTTGGCTGCCATGCCCCCCACATCTGATGTAACTATTGGAATAAAATAGGTAGCAAATAATATTTTCTGAATACATGGAAGTATAATTGAATGAATTTTTCCAAAAATGTATTTATTGGTTATCTTTGGAAAACTGGAAGAGAAAATTAGCCTGATTGTCAAAACTGAGTCACTAGATTACTGTTAAGGAGTTGTTGACAAGATAAAAGTGAGATAATTTCTGTATCAAACAAATGCTGGACAGTTTTAGTTAAACAATGGTAATTCACAGTACATGACTGGCCAGTTTAATTTCCATGTTTTCTCCAGATACAAGGTAGTTTTTAAAAATTTAATTGGTACATTTTCATAGCAGTTCATTTTTTTTTTTTCTAGCAAAGAAAGTTGGAATCTGGAAAATACAAACTTGACTTTAGAAGTTAGGCAGCAGGGATGTGGGGCATTTCTGTTCCGGTGAAGGGAAGACAGGGAGCCTGAAAGCGTACAGCGAACTTTCAAGTTGAACTTGTAGACTGTAAAGCAGCCCTTCCTCGTGTCTGTCTGGTTCACTGCATACAATAATAAAAACCTAGATATAATTACGCTCTCCTAGGAAATTCTTTTAACTGGGTCATTTAAAATTTTGATACTAAAACTCCAAACAAATAATGAAATTATTTTCTGTCAAAAAAAATCTGTACTTGTACTGATGATCAAACAGGGCTCTCTGTAACAGTTTCCCAAAGCATTGACTATATTTTGAAATTTCCATGCTTGTGTTTCTAAAACTCATTGTGGTTTAGGAATTAAAATCCTGGCTATTGTCAAGAAAATGTCAAGACATAGAATTTTGATGCATAGGCAAGTTTGATTTGTGCTTTGTAAGTGTTTGTGAGTCAAAGAAAGTATAGTCACTCCAAAATTTTACCCTAATTTTTAAGGTAATTTAAAAAAATCATAGAGTTTGTAAGAGTTTATTTTGAAAATTGCTAAGATACAACTTTGTACTAAATGGTTTTTTTAAATTTTGCTTTGATTTTTAGATACTAAAATTCATATTCTCTCAAAATTGACTATAAATGAGAAATCCTTCCCAATTTTGTCTAGGGCTTCATCAGAATGTTCAGCGTGGGCTACCTGATCCAGTGCTGTCTCAGAGTCCCCTCTGCATTCCGGCATCTGTTCACAGAGCCTTCCCGGCTGCTTTCTCTCTTCTACAACAAAGAGAACTTCCAGTTGGGCGCGTTTCTTGGCTCTTTTGTTAGTATATACAAGGTGAGTGCTTTAGAAGAAAAAACGAAAACAAGAAATAAACAACATCTGCTATTTATTTAAGCTGCTTTTTGGAGTATTTATAAATTCTGTGCCATCACCACATGTATACAATATGTTGGAAATTCAGGTGGAAGGAATTAAAGAATTTTTTTTTTTAGAATGTTACTTAGTATGTTTGAATTTATAGCCATAATGCACTTATGTATAATATTTTCAATGATGTTTTTTAGTTTAAATATATAGATATTCTGAGAAGATGCATTTGTAACATTTCCTATGTAAAAGGTTATAATATTGTCAGTCTATCTTTCTTAATCGTGCTTAGTACTTGGTTACTAGTTTTAACATATTTTAGGTCTTTCTAGCTGATGCCAGTACTTGACTGAATCTATAAAGCTATTCTGTTGAAACATGTGAGCAGTGACTTACTTTTTGTCTGCTCATAATTGCTGTCATACTGTCTGAATTAATGAGTAGGTATTCTTCCACCCATTTTTGTATATTCCTGTCAAGTTTGCCACTGTATAGACAAACCCACGTGTCAGCATATGTATAGAGATCATTCTTAAAACATTGTAACATTGAGAGATGCCTTCTTTTTAATGGGGTCATGAATGTGTTAATCATGCTAAAATATTTGATTGACTATTGAAAACTTAGTTTCTAAATTTAAATTCACATTCTAAGTGATAAACTGTGTCATTTTAGGTAGACTTGTAAGCATGTTTCTATTTTTTTACATTAACCTTTCTGTCTTCATTTTAGAAGTTGGTTTCTTTTAGACTGCAAATAATTGGCTCTTCTTTTTTGCTCCTTTTGAGATAAGCTCTCCTTGTATAGCCCAGCCTGGCCTTAAATTCACAGCAATCCCTCTGCATCAGCCTCCCAAGTGCAGGGATTACATGTATGAGCCACCTAGGTCTGGTTCTTGTTAATCCATTCTAATAATCTCTGTAATTTAATTGGTGTGTTTAGACTATGTACATTTAAGGCATTTATAGTATGACTCAACTACCATCTACCTTTTTGCTACTTGTTTTGTGTTTGTTTTCATTTTTCCTTCTTTTCCCTCTTCTCTTCCCCTTTCTCCTTAGTCTGGATTGTGTATTTTTAATGGCTCCATTTTATCTTTCCTATTGGCCTGTTATTAATACTTGTTTTTGTAACTTAGTATTTACCTAAGCATTTGGAGTCTGTGTTTTTTTTAATTTATCAGCTAAACATTCAATAGTATTAATACTTCATGTATAGTGTAAAAATATTACAGTGCTATACATTGAATTTCCTCTTCCCAGCCCCTGTGGTGCGCATCTATCTTTATATATTTTAAATCTCCACCGTTCATTGTTAGTAGACTTGTGTACAGAGTCAGAGAGTAAATACTTGAGGCTTTGGATCATGGGGTCTGTGGTACAACCACTCAGTTTTGGTTGTGATTTGAGAAGGAAGCCGTAGGCAATGTGATCACAAGTGACCATGGTGTGTTCCAGTAAAACTTATTACACCTTAGTTAGAATTTCATAATTTTCACATCATAAAATGTTGTCGTTCTTTTTATTTTTTTTATCCATTTAAGACTATAAAAATACAGTTTTAAAAGCTTTCATTTTAGCACCTGTCTGTATAGTCTCAACTACTCTGGAAGCTGAGGCAGGAGAATTGCTTAAGCCCAGAAGTTCCAGATCTCCCTGGCAGTATAGCCAGGCTCACTCTCCAAAAAGAAACAAAACAAACAAACAAACAAACAGCAAAAGCCAGGGTTAGTTCCTGAGCCATAGGAAGCACATGGCAAGCTGTTTTTAGCTAATGGACCATAATTTTGGACCTTGCTTTGGCTAACTAATCAAAGATAAGGACAACATGTCTTCTAAATTTACCTTTATTCTCCTATTTTCAGAGCTCTCCATTTCTTTTTATAGATCTGGGGTTTTCTATGATATCATATTCCTTCTGACTGAAGAGCTGCCTTTCTGCTTGTCTGGTTCTGCTAGTGATGAATTTTCTTTTTGGAAAGTTCTTTATTTCATCTTCAGTGTTAAAAATACTTTCTGTGGGTCTAGAATTCTGGCTTGACAGATGTGTAATTTATCTATGTTTTTTTCCCCCCTTTGTTACTGTAGAAGTGACACTTTCCTCCATGTCCTGTAGTTAGAGAGGAGAATTTATGGGTTTACTTTTGAAAATCAGTATAAAAATGTGACATGTAATCCTAATAGCATCTACTCAGAGCAATAAATAAATTTCCCAATCATGTATCCCGTGTATTTCACATAGGATCAAAGTCTTCCAGTGAGTCCCACATTGTGGTTTTTGTTTCAGTGCAATTTTTTTTTTTCTCAAAAACAAAGTAACTGAGACAATTGTACTTTCTTAATGCAGGGAACCAGTTGCTTCCTGAGGTGGATTAGAAACCTGGATGATGAACTCCATGCTATTGTGGCTGGTAAATCAGTAATAAATAGAATGACAATCATTGTAAACACTGGTGGTAGGAAAGAAAGCCATCCCTGTCTCTGTTTTTCTCTATTGTCATAGAATCCCTGTGGAGGCCCTCTCACCAAGTCTGTGAGGTTAGATGAGTCAAGGCACAAAGCTCCTGCTGTCTGCTCTCTTGAGTTGGCAGTATAATAACTTAAGTATCAAGGCCAGAAATCTTAGAGGATGTGTCATAAGAGAATACAAAGACTTAAAATATATGTTATAAACATAAGTTCAAGTAGATTTCCTTAATTCTAAATTCTTAATTCTCTAAATATGTCCTGGGAAAGGACATACTTAATCTTTAAAGGCACTTGTTTTTTTATAAAAATAAAAGCACGAGTTTGTTTTCTGAAGTACAGTGCATTTACTACTCATTGTAAATAGGCCATTAGACTTCCAGCCTGACCCCTTAGTTTCCATTTGTAGAGTGAAAGTGATGCTGTGATGAGCAGTGTGATGGCCACACTGAAGGGAACTGGAGCTGGACCGGGTCAGGTGGATGAGTATCCCCACTTGAGTAAGACATGATACCAATGGCCTTTAAGCATTATTTTTAAAAATTGTATTTGGCAAGACTGATGCTCTTCAGGTTTGAGGCTTCTAGTTATATATAGGACACAGCTTCTGTTTGTTCCTAACTCCGAAGATCAGATTTTTTTTTGACAGAGTCTCCCTATAGCCCCAGTTGGCCTGAAACCCACTTTGTAGACCAGACTGGCCTCGGTCTCACAGAGATCCACGTATCTCTGCTGAGATTAAAGGCATGTACCACCATGCCAGGCTAAATTCAGATTTTTAATTTGAAAACACGGAATAAGGATTCACTTCATTTTAATGTCATCAGACATATTACTCCTTGTGTTTTATTTTAACAAGGCAGAGCGAAAAGCATATTTTTTTCCTATTTGTGTGAATTAACATTTCTGATGCCTTAACAACAAAAATAATTTGCAATCTGATCAAGTTTTCCTTATTTGTTGTTTCAGGATTTTTGGCAGGTGTATCAATGATGTTTTATAAAAGCACAACAATTTCCATGTATTTAGCTTCCAAATTAGTGGAGGTAAGCAAAAAATTTTATGCATGGAAGGTTGTAAAAGATGCAAAGCTTTTGTAACTATGCTTTAGTGGCCAGAATATATCCCCAAAGCAGATTCCAGTTCTATCAAACTATTGACAAGTCGGTTCCCCATCTGTCTGTCTTCTGTGTGTTACTGTGCTATTTTAAGTATGCACAGTGAGAATTTGATACCTTCATAGCACTCTCCAAAGCTATGAGAGCTAGCCTTCAGGAGAAGTGTTTTCAGGTCATTTGCAACTCTGCTGCTCCAAATCCTGTGTCCAAAGTATGTTCAGTCTTCAGCAGTAGGGTCTTACCTTCAAGATCTGGGAGACCATCAAGCTCTCATTAAAGAAGCTTTCTTATGCAGTGGAGGGCCAGGAATACAAAAGGCCAAAGTGTAGAGATCAAGAGTCTGCTGAATGCTGGTCCTTGGACAGGACTCCTTTATTAAACTTCACTCACCCAGGGCTCAGGGACCATTGTGGGAGAAGGAGTGGAAAGATTGTAAGAGCCAGTGGGGAAGTGTGGGAATATATGGAAACAGAGTCCTACAAGCTCCTGGGACCCTGCTCATATGATTCTATGGCAATGGTGTCAGCATACGCAAGTCCCATTCAAACTCAGGCAGACAAAAACCCAGCATAGAACTGGGAAAGTGAACAGCAGACCTCAATCTTATCTGAAGGAATGTTGGTGACTGATTGCTGCTAGACGAAGAAGAGCTGATCTTCCTAAAACAAGGGACTCTAGATAGGCTGACTAGACCTCAGTGGATGGACTTGCACTGGGGAATGGCTGGGGACACTGACAACACAGTGGGACTTATCAGAGATGACAGAGTATATGGGCTCCAATGGGGGGCTATGGGAGGGTGTCAGTGGGGATAGGAGTAAAAGATGATCAAGATTGATTGGGATGTTCTGTATGAAGTGCACAAAAATTCAATAAAAACAAAATTTTAAAAATATGCACAATGAAGGAAGAATACTCTATCAGTCCCCATCTGCCTGTCATTCAGTGTCAGTGACCATCAGCATCTGGAGAGGGTCTGTGTTCTCTAGTCTACAAACCCTGGTTATTGAACCATGTTAAAGCAAATCCCACATATTATGTCATGTCATCTATAAAAACTCAGGGTAAATACTTCTTAAAAGCAAATCAACAATACTCAGAGTATACCATAGTGCCATTGTTCATACCTTTAGAAAAACCTACTACTTCCTTAGTTAGCATCACATGACCAACTCGCGTGCTCTTCTCTGCCCTGTCTTGTGTGTTTGTTCAGTCTTCTCTTCCTCTCTATCCGAATCATGCACAGTCTCTACTACATTACGTAGTTATCCTTTTCCTCTCCTTCTCTTTCACTCTCTGTCCTCCCTCCCCTCCTCTCTCTCTGCCTATGTGCTTTCCTTCTTTGATAGTTCTTTAAGTGCATAGGTTTTCTATAAACTGTTTAACTAGACCTAAAAGCTTAAAAGAACTCGAGTTTGATTTGGGCGTGATGGGTAGGATAGCAGAAATATGCTGATTTTATATGTGAACATTCTATCATTTTAGGAACCACAGAAATATCTGGTTTCTTTCTTGTTGGGCTCGGGTGCTGATGGAGCCAGCAGTAGGCTATTCAACAGCCTTTTGCCTCATACTTTGAGTAGCCATTAATGATCGTTGCTGGGATTGGCTCTTGCATTGAGCTGCAGAATGTTGTGGGGCCACATGCTTGTACTGTCAGCACTGTAGGTGAAAGCAGTAGTCAGGAGCTCAAGACCAGCCTTGACTACATAACAAGTTTGAGGCTAACCTGGGATACATGAGTCTCTGTCTCAAAAAGAAAACAAAAGTGTCAGGATGGAAGCCCCTGAAGAGTTCTGTGAATGCAATGGCATGGTTTACTTCACATTGTAAGAAAAACATTCTGCCTTTTCTATAGAGAATGTTTTAGGAGGCAGGGCTGGATGTCAGGCTGGTCATCGTGCCTGGAAGGCAATGGTGGCTTCCAAGTTATAGCAGTCGAGTTGAGGGGAAGTACACAGATTTAGCAAATGTTGAGTAGAGTTGGCAAGTCTTACGACTGAAAAAGAAGAGTGAGAAATAAAATATAACCTGGGTAGAAAAATATATTCTCTGGTATAGGATGAGAGTAGTATTGAGGTGCAAGTCAAGCAGTGGGGTTGTGTCATCAGTTATAAATGATCTTGGTGAAACAAACTGACATGTGAAGTGTGCTGATGAGCACATTTTAATGAAAATTTTAAAATTTAAGCTTACGGCATGCTTATGAAATTAATTGAAATTGTGTAGTATTAATTATTTTCCCATTGTTGAAGTTAGCTTTATGTCAGAATGCTGTGCCACCATAATAAAATGTGAGATAAATAAACCTATAAAGAGAAAAGCGCTATTCTGCTTTAAGGTTTGTAGGTTTCGATCCTTGATCAACTGGCTGTTGCTATAGGTCTACTAATAGCTTCCTTTCGTTACATTCTTTATTTCATGGACTACCCACATGTTCCTAAACCTTTCCGCCTTATGGGAACATCAGTCTCCTTTGGCTTTTTTTTCCCACTTCTCTTTTTAGTTCAACTTTCTCATGTACCAGAAAACCCATTGCTATAAATTTCTCCTGTTCTGAACATGTGTTGACAGTTCACCCCTTCCCATCTCTCTGCCTCTGTCTCCCTGTCTCTGTCTTTGTCTCTCTTTCTGTCTCTTTGTGTGTGTGTGGGGGGGGTGGATGGGTGTGTATTCATGACTGTTTGGGGGAAGGGTGTGTGTATGTGTGTATTCTGTCTGTGTGGGGAGGGGTGGGTGGGTGTGTATTCATGTCTGTGGGGAGGGGTGCGTGTGTGTGTGTGTGTATTCATGTCTGTGTGGGGAGAGGGTGGATGAATGTATATTAATGTCTGTGTGGGGAAGGGTGTGGGGAAGTGTGTGTGTGTGTATGTGTGTGGGGAGGGGTGTGTGTGTGTGTGTGTGTGTGTGTATTCATGTCTCTGTGGGGTGATGGTGGGTGGGTGTGTGTATCCATGTCTGTGTGGGATGAGGGTGGATGAGTGTGTGTGTTCATGTCTGTGTGGGGAAGGGTGTGGGGAAGGGTATGTGTGTGTCTGTGTGTGTTCATGTCTGTGTGGGGAGGGGTGGATGGGTGTGTGTATTCATGTCTGTGTGGGGAGGGGTGGATGGGTGTGTGTGTTCATGTCTGTGTGGGGAGGGGTAGATGGGTGTGTGTGTTCATGTCTGTGTGGGGAGGGGTGGATGCATGTGTGTATTCATGTCTGTGTGGGGAGGCATGGGTGTGTGTGTGTATTCATGCCTACTTGTTACTCCTGCAGTTTTTCTCCTATCCAGTTGTTGATCTTATGCCATGGTATAAGGCAGTACTGTTAAAATGTATGCTCAGCATACTAATTTACTGCCACTGCATGACAAGGTACTGTAGTAATTGATAGCATTGGGAACTTTTGTAGTAATTAGACAGAGTAATGTTTTATCTTTTGGATCTCAGTGAAAATTTGGTTCAATTCTGTTTTTTAAATTTTTCCTAGTAATTCATTTTATTGTATTATAAATGGATCAGTCCATGACAATTTTAAGCTAAAGAAAAACAAAGTTCTTGACCACCAGGTAACTTGAGAAACACTACTGAAATTAATCTTTTTTGAAATTCTTCTTGATTCTGTGTCCTTTTTATCATCAAGGGAGCCAAATAATATATAATATATAATTTACATATGTGTATCTCACATATAGTTCTGCCTCTCTTGCAGCTCTCATTGGAATGCATTGCTTATATCTGTTGTTTTTATATTTTGCCATTTCTAAATCCCTCCCTCCTAACACCATTCATCATATTGTTGAAACCATTAAGTCTTCACTGAAGGAGGGAATGAATGAACAAGTCTAGGGAAGAGAGGACTGAAGCATTTGCAAACGCATCTAAGAATAAATGACATAAAAGTAGTAGAAATAAAGTGCTATTCAATTTCATACCAAAAAAATATTGCTATTTGAAGCTGGAGTTTGAAGGATCAAGAAGAGGAAAGTGCTGACTTTCACACTTTCGTGATCTGAGCTGGGAGGGAAGTGTTGGGGTTAAAGCAGTTGTAGTTGTGGAATACAGTGCTGAGTTACATTTTAATGCTGCTTAAATTTTCGCTGTAATGTAAAGCCATGTTGTGTTTGTTTTGCAGACCATGTATTTCAAAGGCATTGAAGCAGGAAAGGTCCCCTATTTTCCTCAGGCAGACACTATCATCTATTCCATTTCTACAGCAATTTGTTTCCATGCAGTAAGTACATCTCTTGAAATGATAAGCAGGAATTTCTATTCCTAATTTACATTAAGCCAGTGGGGAAGATACAAAAGTATAGAAACATTCCTATTGATTATATTTCATTATTTTTTGTTTTGTTTTCAGCAACGTGGCTTTCATGTTTCAAAGCATTAAACACAACCAGTTTTTAGGTTTAAGTAGAATGTGTGGATAGGTAAATTCATAACCCGTTATGGCAGGTAGAATGCCCCACTGTAATTATTCTTCCAGAGAAAGAGACCATAAGTATAAATGTGCTTGATTGCATTCCTAACATCCCCTTACTTTACTCAGGGAATGAGAATAAGAAGGAGCTAGTTTGATAACAGCATTGCTTAATCTCTTTGAGTGCTGTAATTATTATTGATATTGGGACTTTACAGGCTGTCACAAAGTTTGGGGGTGGCTTTTCTTTGTTCTTTCTCATAGTAATGCTGCCAGATTGATACTCATTCTAGTCAGTGAGTTGTTAGGTTTCTAATGGGTGCTCAATTAACACTCCTGGAAAACAATGACTGTTCACTGGTTATCATTTCAAACTATGTCTACTTGAAAGCATATTTACAGAGGTTTTTGGTACTGACAAACATGAATGTGTGTTTTGCTGTTGTCATCACTATCACTTAAAATGCAAGGAGCTACGTGGATAGAGCTAGGCACGGTGCTGCTGCAGAGTCTGCAGTATTTGTATTTACTAAAGGAAATCTCAAACTGAATCATCCTAGGCTGTTATGGAAGTCCAGAACTTGCGACCCTCCTACTGGAAGTTCCTTTTAAGGCTCACCAAGGGCAGGTACGTGTCTGGGACATCATGAATGCTTATAGCAAACAAGCAACATCTATAAAAAGATTATGAATGTTTTTGTCCCCATAAGGAAATATTTTGTCATTGGTAAATTATGTATTTACATGTAAATCAAATATGGCCCACTTAATAAAAAATGTGAGATGTTGAGTTAAAATTATCTGTTCTTTTCCTTTTAATGGCCTGGCTGTCTTAAGTATTCTAGATTAATATGCTCATTTGCTAACTGCCAGCTTATCACTAATTAGCTAATTACCATTTCATCCCACCTGTGAATCTTTAAACAGGGGGTGGAGAGATGGCTCAGCTGTTAAGAGCACTGGCTGCTCTTGCAGAGGACCCGGGTTCAAATCCCAACACCCACATGGCAGCTAACAACTGTCCATAACTCCAGTTCCAGGGGATCTAACACCCTCTTCTGACCTCCACGGGCACTGTATGACATGGGTGCACTTACATACGTGCAGGCAATACACTCATACACATAATAATAATAAGATATTTTTAATAAATAAAATATATTAAACAGATTTGGGCTGGGAATGTAGCTCAGTGGTCAACTTTCTTAATATGTGCAGTCTCCAACTCAAATGAGCATACACACATACACACACACACACACACACACACACACACACACATACACAGAGTAAATGGCTCATCTCTACTAAAATTAATTTATTTTAGTTTTGGAAAAATAACCATTTTCTGTTGCCTAATATCATATTACTTTTTCCTTCCTTTGTCTTTTCTGTCTTTTCCCTTTGTTTTTCCTTTTCTCTACCCAACCTCCACCCCTTTAATCTTAATCAAGTTCTTTTAGAGAGAGCTTAATCTAATAGAAAGAAATATGTTTTGGAGTCAGACAAGTTGGACCTCATCTCTGGTACCTTTATCTGTTTTACTGTGAGAAGTGTATTCACTCTCATGAGTTTATGTTTCTTTCTTTCTTTAATGCAGTGATAATCTACATTACCTTAGTCTGTTTAGTGTTGCTATAAGAAATTACCTGACAAAGGTTTACCTTTGAATAGATATTAATTTGACTGAAAGAGGTTTATTTGACTGATGATTCTTGTAGCTGTAAAGTCTAAGCAGCAGGTCACTGTTCTCAAAGGACCTTCAGGCTGTATCATAGTATGGCAGAGAAGCAGAAGGTGAAGAGCCAAGCACACAATGTGGCCTTGCTCTGTAATAGTCTACTCTCGAGGGATCTAATCCATTCCTAAAGGACCAACACCCTCTGCAATTAATCCTCAATTAAGCACCAATCCTTTTGTGAGCATGAAGCCCTCTATGACTCATTTCATAAAGATTCCACATTTCCAGTATGTCAATCTTTGAGGGACAGACTGTATCCAACCTGTAGTGCATACATGGTGTAGTTGTTCAAAGGGTTTGTAGTATTGCTGTGAACTCAGTAGGCACTCACTAATCACATCTATTAATATTGCTATCATTATTACTCAAAATAGCAAATACTTGCATAGTATGTACCATGTCCCAGATGTGGTTTAAGATACACATGCATGGTACACGTTATCTTTGAATTTGTTATGTTGTCTTCCTTGTTTTCCATATGAAGAAACTGAGAGTCGAGACATAGTAAGTGAGAGAGCTGGGCTGCGAGCCCAGCAATGTGGCTTCAGAAGTCTTCCTCTTAGCCAGAATGAAGTGTGTCCTCCAGATTATTATAGTGTCATCTTTTTGTCATTTGGACTTCTGTACCTTAGAGTTTTACCAGATGATTATTTTAGAAGGGATTATTTTGGAAAATAACTAAAAGTTATATTTATTGATTCTTGATGCCTTGATTCTGACTAGAAATTCAAAATTAATTTCACTCCACTATCTTCTCTAGAAATGAAATGCCTTTGAACAGGAAGGAAGGCACAAAAGGTCCATCCTGTTCATTAACTAAGTCTGTCTTTTAATGTTGCTCTACCCCTTACGATGGATAATGAACATGAGGATGTATATATTTTTAACTTGAGAGAGAGAGAAAGAGAGAGAGAGAGAGAGAGAGAGAGAGAGAGAGAGAGAGAAGAGGATACATGCACATATGCTGTGACACACATGGGGAAGTCAGAGTACAGCTTGTGGGAGTCAATGCTCTCCTTCTACCATGTCGGTTCTAGGGATTGAATTCAGATTGTCAGTCTTGGTGGCAAGCACCTTTACCTGCTGAGTCATCTTGCTGGGCCATAAGGGTATATTTTTATTCTGTTTAACCACTGGAAGTTTGAGAACCAATATGCTGTTTGTTTTTATTAAATATTTGCATATTTGATGTGTTCTCTCTTCACTGTACCACATTAAGATCCTAGCTATGAAAGCAATTACATTAACAACTTGGCTTTGTTTTAAAGTTAGCTCTTCAGTGTTTACTTAGTGTGCTGTGATTTTATTCATCAGAAAAGTACAGATTAATCACATTTTGTATTTGAAACAATCTAATGGAAAAAGCTGTATCTGACTTTGAAGTAATAATTGGAGTCTGAGGTTTGGGATCTCAGGATTATCTGTTTAAATCAAACACTGGACAGTGACTCAGACATTAGTTATCCAAGTGATGTTTGAAACTGCTACTGAGTATCAGATTTTATTTTTACCTTGTCAACATATTATGCCTATTTCATGAAAACTAAGTCACAGAAAATGAAACTTCCTTAACTATCTCTTTATTGTGTTCTTTTACAGATTTGCACTCATGAACAGAAAAGCCCTGGATGTATTTGGTACTGGTGCATCTAAAGAATTTCATGATTTTATCCCCAGACTGGATCCAAGATATACAGTTGTAACACCAGAGTTGCCCATAGAGTTTTCTTGAAGATGGCTGTAATTTAATTGATTGACTATGCGTTTCACCACTTTATCCTGAAGAGTTAATTATGTTGAACACAAAGAAGGGCCCAAGCTCGAACTTCAGTGTTACTTCAATGAGAGATGTATTTTCTTTCTTTTTCATACCAATCAGAAATCCAGAAGCTTTTTTAGAAAGGTGTTGCTTAATAATTAAGCTTCCTCTCTAGCCAGAACCTGATTCTGGATCACATAGTATTGACATTATGATATATTATTGATTAAATTATGCCACAGAGAATATTGTATAATCTATGTAGAAATATATTAATAAGAGTACACTTAAAATTACTTTAAAAGATGTCTTTAGTTCATTCCATTATAATTCTTGGTCAAAGCTGAGAATGTTTCTACATTTTAGGATTTACAAGGGGTCAAAGCTGAGAATGTTTCTACATTTTAGGATTTACAAAGGATCACGGGTACATGGATATGTGTTTTTTAAACTTTTAGATGGGTATTTGTAGCTATGGGATGCTGTAGATCTGGAGGAATCTCCACAGGTGTTGCTGTGTTAGTGTGGCACAGTGTGGAGACAGGGGCCGTTCTTCAGGGATTTGGAGGTGGTTTTTTATCATTTGAGTGAACACCCTGGTGGTGCCCATAGTCTTTTGTTCAGTGGACAACATGGTCTGTCTCCATAACCACTTGGGCTGTTTGGCAACCCAGTGACCTTATATACTAGTGGCAGGTTAGGAATAAATGGAAACTGATATATCTGATACAATTGAAATGTATGTTTCAGGGTTTTATGGTAGCACTACATTTGAATATTTTTGAACAGATATTTAAAAGCAAATCTTTGAAACTGCCTGTAGGCATAATACGTTTGCTTTCACTTACAAGGACTGAACTCCATAGCTCTGTTTGTATGCCATTGGTATTTTAGAAGGGATTAAAACCTATGGGAAAAAATAAGTTTGGGCTAGTTTGACAATTTGTACCCTCTCTAATGTTTCACTTAAATAATGGATGTTTTACAATTAAAACTATGTGAAAATCCAGTGATTGTTGAAAGGTCCACTTCTCACTAATTGGATTCCTTCTCAGAAGTCACTCTCATCCATTTCACTTTAGAATGAAGTGACAAAATATAGTCAGTGCTGATTAGTCAGTTGAGGACGGCTGACTGAAATTTGATCGCCTGCATTTTCCTGGGAAAAGTTGTACTTTTCTAAGTCAATAAAAGGCTAACGTGGTTGTGATGTCTACAGTTAATGTAACACATAAGAATGATGATATTTTTTAAAATACAGTTTTGTTGCTTAAAAGGTTTCAAGCCATTGCAAAGTATGCAGTACAACTTGTGTTACAAGAGAAATTATAACACGGACATTAAAAATGCTTAATCCTCCATATTCAGTTGCATCAAGCCTTGTATACTTCTGTTTCTATGAAATCCTATCCCTGGTTGTTATGTTAAATTGAATTCCAACAAAGAGACAGACTCTAGTGCCATATAACAAGAGAATCACTTTAATTTAGTCAGAATTTTGCATTGTAATTAGCTTTCTAGAGTGAACTTACCAAATGGGTTATCATTTGGCAGTACTGCTAAAGGGTCATTTTGGTTTCAGACTTCAAAACGATTAATGCAGGTTTAAGTTTTTATTCACTGGAATCAAGATGATGATTAGTACTGTGTTTACTTTTTAAAATGAGATATAAAAGCACTGAGAATTTCTGGCTACCTGTACCTCATTTTCTCTATTCTTATTTTATGTTTTTAGCATTTTTTTTCTGTTAGGTTAAAAATACATTTTAATCTATGTTATTATTTTCATTGACATTGAAAAACTGTGATAATAATTAATTCTCTTGAAATTTGCTAAAATTGTTCAGTAAAATTTTGCTGCTCAAAAAGGTGCATTATATATATATGTATGTATATATATATTTTAACAAATATACTCATGTTTTAACTTCATGTAAAATGTGAAATGAAATAACTACCATGAAGCAGAATACAGTGGAGAATGCATAGCCTGACGACAGCTAACTGATGTGCAATGATGAATTGAAATACACAGTTTCAGTTCACTGGGACAGACTTGTTCACGCAAACACGAAGAAACTTGGGGTTCCTAAAGACAATCAAAATGAATACCTTTCTCCCTCAGGCATTAATTGACAACTTAATCATTATGATAATTGACACCACAAATAAAGGCAACTAGATCTCGTCATTCCAAAGCATGTTTTTATTTTCATTTTAGTTTTTAGTTTTTTAAATTCTGAAGAAATCATGTTCTTGGTTAGTTTCCACCAGAACTACTTATAGTAAACAATGAACTGCTCCCGTGGTCTTCCCAGCTTCTTTGTATAGAAAGAAAAGCAGGACATTTTGAGCTAATATCAACCAAGTACAGATTGAGAAGATCGAGATCACAAATTAAGAAAATGCCTTGAATGTCTTTGATTCTTACCACTTTTTCACCAGATAGTTTCAGGATCCATTCTCACACTCATTTCTAAAATACTGTTCCTTGTCCCATTGTTTTATATATGTGTGAATGCTGTGTTTGGCTCACTACGTTTTACCTGATCTGTAAGCAGAATTGTCGTTAGGTTGATACCTACTTTTCTTTTTGCTTTCATTTGTTGTCTACTCGATTGTTATATAACTTACAATTTCATCTTTTTTATTCTTTGCTCAGAATTTCTCATTCACTTTTAACCAAAACATGCACGTCTTGTGATGGAACCCGCACTAGGTTCCAAAGCGTTCATGCAACGTTTTGTTGTTGCACTTGTACACCTGTAAAGTGTATCTAGGCTAACATTCTATTTAGGAGATAATACTGACCAAGAAAAGTTTCTTTATTCTGTATTTTATCATATCTCTTGAGCGTAAATCCTCTGTCAATGTGTAAGGAAGGAAATTAGAGCTGTAATTCTCAAGTGCTTCATCCACTTGCCTGTGTCTCCTCTGTGGTAATGGTTTCATGACCTCTTGGCAGGGACTAAGGAGAGTTGCCTCCGAGAGCAGGGAATGCAGGTGTTCTTGCTGCTTTGGGAACAGAAAGGCTGCTAGGTCTGGGATTCATTGAATTCTGCCTGCAGTTTAATTTTGTTCATCTAAATAGCAAGTACTTGATGCAACTATGAAGTTTTCTTGTTCCACAAAGGTTAAAGTGCTCATTTCTGAATTGTAACCTTAAGCTTCCTGATAAGCTTCATCTCCTAAGACTTTGATGTGTTGCTGCTCAACTCCACACATTTCATTTCCTGGAGAATTTCAATAACTGAAAATGAGTAAGCAAGGAAAAATAAGAAAAAGATCAAGAAATGAATAATTTCTATGAGGCTAGCTTTGAAGATGATTGCATGGTAAGTTTACCTTCAAGGTAGGGGTAAGAGGCTGGTTTTACATGTGCTAGAGCATGTGTCTTCCTGGCGATGGGCCTCACTCTTGGTGCCATCCCTGAAGCTACTTCTTGTGGGATTACAAGGGAAGAAGGGTCAGGGACTAAAGTACCTCTAGGTAACAGTTGCTTGGATTCTAGGGCCGTATATAGTGTTGTTTCTTCTTCAGGTTGTAGCCTAAGTTGGCTTCATGATAGCTCTGTAGTTATAAGGTGTAGTTACAATGAGGAAATGACACTGGTACCATTCATTGTACAGCTTCTAAAAGTGGGTGGGCACTATCTTGGCTGTGATATGAGAGTCCCGGGACTGCAGCAGGCAGGCGCCTGCCTTTGTGTGCAGCTGCAGTGGATAAACGTGTGCTGAGGGAACCCGTGACTTGGAGCAATTCAGATGTGCTGGAAGTTGTTTTCTTGCCCTTTAACACCTTTTTGTCTCTTTGCTTTTTTTTCACTTATCTCTGTCTCTCCTGTCCCTCCCTGTCTCTCTTCTTTTCTCTCTTTCCTTCTCTCTCTCTTCCCTGTCCCAATCTTCTCATTTCCTTCCCACCCTTAGTACCATGTGTATGTATATCTGTATATGTGAGAGATGCTGGGGATTGAAACCTTCCCTCTCTCTTCTCCTCCCTGTGTCTGTCTCCTCCTTCCCAGAGTTAGTACCTTCATTGTGTGTGTGTGTGTGTGTGTGTGTGTGTGTGATGCTGGGGATTGAAACCTGGGCTTCGTGCATGTTAGGCAGGTACTGTACTAGGGATTCTTAGACTCTTAGCACCTGACTTCTGCTTCGCTTGGATCCTTTTCCATCTTGCTGGTGTTATTTATGCTTCCTGGGTGCAGGGACTGCAGTGTAGCCTTTGATACTCAGCTTGTCTAGGATGGCGCTCTGCAGGAATCATGACATTGAAACGCACGTTTGCAGGCATGCTGATTTTTGATAGACTCCTACACTGCTTAGGTTGATATGGAAGGTAACTATAGTAGGAAAAGATGTTTTTCTGGATACAAGGCCTTCTTCCTAACATTGTTTGACTTTAGAATATGTGATAGCTCCAGAAAGTGGGCAAGAACTAAACTAATTTCTTACTTCCTTTTGTTCTCTTGCTTTTTCCATGTCTCTGCAAATGTGTGTCTTAAGTGAGATAATGTCTTGACTTTATCTTTTGTCCCTGTAGACCTAAAGATCCCAGCAAGCAGCACAGACACACATAGCATCTGTTCAATAGCAGGGGGCATCAGGCCAAGTGCAGTTTACACTTCTTCTCCACCCTGGAAGCCATACTTGGCTCATTTGTTTGTCTGTTTAGATACCCTCCCTCCCAGTACAGCAGAGCATTGTGATCCTGTTGGCCTGTGGGAGGTAGGATGTCCCATCTTGATGCAGAAACCATAGGCATTCAATGTGGCTTTACCTGTGCTTCTCAGACCTACCATCCCTCCATGGCGTGCAGGGTCCTGATTTCCCCCCAAGTATTCCTGTGACCTTGTATTGTCTGACATCACCCTGTGGTGATGCTTCTGTTTCCTCAGTGTCTGTTAAACTTTTTCTCCACCATTAGTCAACCTTCAAGTGAATTTTCTTTTAATATTATTTTGGTAACACAGAAAGACCCTGTAAGGGTCTAGTACTAGAGGACCAAAGAGGGTTAAAGTGTGAAGTAGGTCCTGTAGTTGCTCATTATGGGATGGGTGGAAGAGACTGTAACCACAAGCCTTCTTTCTTTTGTTCCTTCTTCCTAAGCAGGTGCTTTCCTCTGGTGTCTTTCACATTTTTTTCCAGATTAAGTTCTTGAAAAAAAAAGAAAGTCCAGATTAAGTACTTATTTGCCTATTAATTACAGAAAAGATTGGAGGTGGGTAGAGATAAGCGTTAGTCTGGCTCTTGGTCTGTTCACACTTGGAGGTATGTTGTTGAGTTCATGAGAAAACACATTTGGCATGGTGGTGCCTATAGTCCCAGCACTCCAGAGGTGGAGGCAGGAGAAACATGAGTTTGAAGGCAGCCTAGGGTACAAAGGAAGGCCCTGTCTTAATAATAAGAAGAATCAAATGGGGTTGGCACATGCCTTTAGTCCCAGCACTCAGGAGGCAGAGGCAGGTGGATCTTGGAGATCTACATAGTATCTACATCATGAATTCCAGGCCAGCTGGGGCTACAGGAGCGGGAAGGAAGGGGGAGGAGGAAGAGGATTGGGTTGGGGGGGATGGAAAACAGCACTTCCTCCTTTTCTCTTACCCCTTAGAGATAAGCTAGATCCAATCAAAATGACATCTAAGGTGAGGCCTAACTTGGCCTTTGATGGGAGGAGTTTTCCCAGAATTATTAAAGCAGGATCATGTCTACAAGCAGTAATTGCAAATATAAGCTTGACTGGAACCAACAATGAGACTATAATTTGACTCACAAGGTACCTCGTTCCAACGGTGAGTGTCCATTAGGGTCTTCGGTGTTTGTGGCATGAATGGTTGACTGACCCCATGAGGCCAAAGAAGGCAGTAATTTTCTCATTAAGTTGCACGTGGGTACGTCTACTTAGGAAATTTTATAGGAGTAGTTATAAATTCCTTTCATTTGAAATTTAATTTGTAATGCAGATAAAAATTATGAATTTACAGGAAGAAATCCGGTTACATTTAAACCTGAGTGGGCAGTTTTTGAAAGCCTGTCATTTCTGCACGCTGGCACTGAGCCTCTCGGGGCCACAAGAGGGCCAGATAAATCAGTCTAGGAAATGGAAGGTAGCACTGCGTCATCTGGTATGTCTCTGCCCCGACTTCTTACAACTTGTATTATAGTTCAAAAACGGGATGGCAGTGATTGGTAATTCTCACCTAATGCCTCTGTAATCCTTCCTTGAAACAACACTATGCCCAGTCCCTAGGAGTGGGTTGGGACTGTTCTAAACCTTTGTGTCATGACTTCCATCTTTCCCAAATGCTTTCCTAACCAGCTTTTCCTCTGAGAGTGGCCATGTGACCAGTTTAGGCTAATAAGATGTAATGGAAAATCTGGGAGCTTTCAGGAAGTTCTTAGTGTCTTAAAGGAGAGCTCTTCTCAGCAACTGTTTCTTTTGGTCTGGACACTAGAATTAGGTCTTTAGTTCTGGAATCTTACCTGTGTGAAGTGAGAAGAACCAAGGTAGAAAAAAAAAAAAAACAAAAACAGATTGAACATGTCAGAGAAGAAAAATGCAAAAAGTCTGTTTCCCCAGGTGATGTTCTTAAGCCAGTGAATCAATGCCAGAAACCACGTAATTCCTAGCATTTTGAGGGAACAGACTTTGATCACTTAAAGTTGTATTAGTGGAGAATTTGTTACTTTCTATCTAAAACATTTCTGACACAGTCCATTTCCCATACAGGTCAGACCTGTTTCATTTCCCATTATGCCTGCCTTCAGCTGACTGGGCATTCTCTTTTCTTCTCAGTCTTTATTTCTGCACATATGATATTAATTATAATTTATTGCTGTCATTTAAAAAACTTAAGGGCAGGGGCTAGAGAGATGGTTCAGTGGTTAAGACCACTGGCTGCTCTGGAGAAGGCCTGGGTTCAATTCTAAGAACCCACATGGTGCCTAGCAACCATCCATAACTAGTTCCAGGGGATCTGACACCCACTTCTAACCTCTGTGGGCATTGCATGGCACAGGTGCACTTACATACATGCAGGCAATACATTCATTTACATAAAATTATTTTTAAAAACCTTCAGTCCATCAAGCCTTGTAGAAATATTCCATAAAAAGTCTCTAAGATAAAACATACATTAAGAATGTCTTTAGAATCAGGCATGGTAGTGCACTCCTTTAATCTCAGCACTTGGAGGCAGAGGCAGGTGGATCTCTGTGAGATCAAGGCCAACCTGATCTATGTGATGAATTTCCAGGCCTGCAGGGGCTACAGGAAGACCGTGTCTCAAACAGATCAAAAAAAAAAAATTTTTTTTAAACTGATGTTTTTAGTAGATAGAATACCTGAAATTCTGGAGTTTTCAGTCACTTTGTTATTATGCTCTTGACAGCCAAGTAATGCTTGACCTCCGATGGAGTAAATTTCCCAATTCCAGCTGTACTGCTGACAATAACATCTGTGTTATCATCTTTCATCTGCTCTTTTATTTTTAAGAATTGCATGTGTGTGTGTGTGTGTGTGTGTGTGTGTGTGTGTGTACATGCGCGCGCACGCCTGCAGGTGCAGGTGAATGTGTGTAAACTGAAGAGTGCTTTGGGTGTCCTCTATCACTCTCCACCCTTTCCTTTGAGGCCAGGTCTCTCCCTGAACCTAGGGCTTGCATCTTCTGGGCCAGGCTGGAAAGCCGCCTCTGCGTTGGATTTATAGGTGTGTAGAGAGCAGCTGACATGGATGCTGGGACCTGAACTCTTATCCTTATGGTTGCCTAGCAAGCACTCTCAACCACTGAGCCATCTCACCGGTCATTTGCTCTTCACAGCTTAATCATGTAGCATTAAGAGGGCCATGTGAATGGCATCTTAAAGTCCCCATCCTTGTTAAATCTTTTTACAAGCAGTGTTTTTCCATTCACATAGTTCTTTCCCATTGCTGTGGCTTTCCAGGCAAAGTGAGCTCTGGACAGATCTGACTGGAATAAATATGGCTGTATATTCCAACCACACTGAAAAGCGAAGAAACTGACCAGCACCACCTGACTAGCTCTATTCTTGCATCCCACAAGATACTTCCTGTACCAGCTGAGCTGTGGGATTGCGTTGTGGGCAAACAGTCTAGTATTGCCAAGGTGGTTTTGTGGTTCTACACAAGCACTTTGCTATAGACTTATACCACTGTACACTAAACCTGTGTGTTTGGTATTTGGTTCACCCATTGGGCAGAATGAATTTCTGCTTTTCTTTGTTGCTAATAGCATTTGCAGCTTAAACTCCCACCAAAGGAACTTCTCCAGCTGTAGCAGCCAAAACACATTCAATTTGGACCAGCTTACCACATAGGCTAAATGTAGTGAGCCATAGGCTATAACCACACCTTGCCCTCTTTACACAGAAAGCCCTTGACAGACCTTCGCTCTGATCTTACAGTAGCAGTTTGTTTATGCCTTCCACAAGGCACATTTCATTTGATTCTGGTAAGCCATAAATTCACCCTCTCTCCTTTAAATTGTGGCAAATATGTTAAGAGTGAGACCCTAGTTCATGCTCCATGTTACTGCCTGTTTAAGCCCCTGTGTGGAGTCAGGGTAGGAAGGATGCTCTCAACAGCTGCCTATTGAATGCCTTTAAACTATGGTGTCTGCTGACCAGAAGTCTACCCCTAGCTGTCCCTACAAAAGTCTGGAAAATATTATCCTTACAAATGGTTTTGTAAATACTCCAGAAATTGGCCTCGGCTACCATCCCAGTAGTGATTAAGGCCAGTTTGGCTTTTGGTCCTGGACAAATGATTTGTCATCTGTTTCTTTTGTTTGTTTTTTTCCTGACTGAGTTCGAATTCTGGACTGTCCCCCACATAAAAACTGCCAAATCTAAACCAGAAGTAGACTGGGCAGGACACAAGGCTCTCCCAACTCGATTTCATGGAATAAAAATCATAGGCAGTTTGCCCAGAATTGCTTTTTGTGTCTGGCTTCTCAATAGCATATTTCAATAGAATTTTTTTTCTTCTGTAACAGAATCTTGGATATTAGAGAGAAGATAAGTGAGTGTTAGGATCACTTGAGCAGATAGATTGGACTCTAATAGTTTCTCCAAATACCCCTTTTCAGCGGAAAAGGAAGAAAACTGAAGTATAAGAGGCAAGCCTCTGATATGCAGTAGATTGTTTAGATCACATTCAGTTCTCACACCCCATGAGGTAAGAATTATTAGTTCTATGTAACAACTTAGGGACTCAGAGTTTAAAAAGCTGGTAATTTGCCCAGTGTAACAATAATGGAATTTGTATTCATATCCAAGAGTTGAAAGTTGAAGTTGAAGTGCTATTTTTTACTCTCTTTCCTTCAAAGTAACCATGTAACAGTGGAATTAAAAACATTGTTGCCAAAAGTGGTTGTGATATTTATTTCAAGGCTAGATAGAACAGACTCCAGTTATTAAGCAGTTCAGGTCCCTAAAAGAAGTCACAGATACACAGATGAGTTGACTCCTAGTCAACACCTGCACAGAGGTTTCATGTGGCAACTCAGAGAGAGAGCTAAGGCAAAGTCTAGAAGTTTCCCTAAGTGGAGAAAACAGCTGTGAAATCAGGACAGAGTCAGTGAAGTTCACAGGGCAGCATAAAAGAGGGGAGAAACTGAACAGACAGTAATTGGAGATCTGAAGAGGGTAAGTACTCAGTGCCTGCATGGGAAGATTACCAAGGCCATGGGGTAAGTGGGGGGACCACATGAAAGGAGAAAGGTAGGGATCACCGAAGTCACAGAGGCAGTGAATAGGGTAGAGAACCATAATTCATAGGACACTATAGAGCAGTCAGAAAAATATTGCCACAGTGTGGGAAGGAAATTAACCCTACACTAAAGACTGGTCTGGGCTCACATATTGCAGCTTAAAAAAATCAGCCTCAAAAATTGCAGTTAAAGCTGGTGGAGATGAAATCAGTCCAGCCACTGTGGGAATCAGTATAGATGTTCCTCAAAACCTAAAAATAAAACTACCATAAATGGTCCAGCTATACCACCCCTGGGAATATATCTAAAGTACTCTAATAATACTGCAGAAATATTTGCACGTCCATGTTTATTACAGTACTGTGCACAATGGTTAAGGTATTGAATCAGCCTAGGTGTTCATCTACAGATGAGTGGATCTAAAGAAAGTATAGGCAGGGCATGATGACCAAACTTTCATCCCAGCACTTGGGAAGCAAAGATGGATCTCTGTGAGTTTGAGGCCAGCCAGAGTTTACACAGTGAGAATCTATCTCAAAAAATCATTTTCAGACCGGAAATATGGCTCAGTAGTTAAGAGCACTGGCTGCTCTTGCAGAGGACCTAGGTTCAATTCCCAGTACCGACATGGTGGCTAGAAACCATCTGTAACTCCAGTTCAGGGGATCTGATGCCACTTACTGAAGATTTTGGTGGGCAGTGCACAACACATGTAGGCAATGGACTTACAGATATAAAATATAAAAAATAAATTTTAAAAAATGAAAAGAAAAACTAATATGTAAACTTAATGGAATTTTAATTAGCCATAAAGAATGAAATCTCTTTGCAAGAACTTTTCTCTCATGTGCAAACAAAAGGGTGTTATTTAGGAAGAGGAAGAAGAGCAGAATGGAGAGGAGGAGTGGGCATGGGGAGGGCAATGGGGAATGTGTATGGTTAAGGTACACGATATGTTTGAATGAAAATGTCATGAAGCCCACTACTTCATCCAGTAACTATATGCTATTAATATTTAAAATTCCATTTCCAAACAATTGTCCTAAAGCAAACTACAAGAATATTTATGGTACCACAAGATTAAATTCAAAATGTTTGGTGCCTGTGATGGCTAATCTTGGGTGTCAGTTCGACTGGATCTGGGATTAACCGATTGGATCATTTGAAGTTGGAAGAACCACTGTAAATGTGGGCCTTCTCTCTCACTGGTGAGCTTCTTGTCTCACTGCTGTAACCAACTCCTCGGATTCCAGTGTAGACTGAAGACTAGCAGATCTTCTGGAGTTCATCAGGCGTTCAGTGTCAGATTGGGACTGCTGAGATATTCAGCCTCATGGACTAAGGAACTACCAGATTCTCAGCCTCTCTGGTTGACGCAGCTATTTTTGGACTATTCAGACTGTATCCTGTAAGCTAATCTAATAAAGGACCCTCTCTCTCTCTCTCTCTCTCTCTCTCTCTCTCTCTCTCTCTCTCTCCTCTCTCTCTCCCCCCCCCCCCCCCGTGTGTGTGTGTGTGTGTGTGTGTGTATGTATGTAAGTCAAATTCACTGCTAGGAGGCACATGTGGCATCCAACCCCCCCTCCCACCGTCCTTAGGACAGCCTGAGGAAAGAATTGTCCAAACCCGGGTTTAAAGAATCTTAATGAGTTTATTGGACTTGCTAACTGAGCTTGGGGTGTGGGTTTACTTACAGAAGAGTGAGTGCCCCCCCCCATTCACAGCTGTGTTCAAAAGTCCACACCCAAACATAAATCCCATGGTTCCTGACAGCTGCACAAAGTGGCAAGAGGCTGGCCTCATGGTTTTCCCAGCTTTTATACCCTGCAAGCAGCTAAGGTCAACCGATTGGCTGGAAGAGGTAATGGGCATGACTCCTTAGAGTGTGGGAAGGAGGTAGGACCATGGCTTGTCATAGGGTCAGAGGAACATCCAGGTCACTATCAGTTCTGTTTCTTTAGAATAGGCTATTTCTTTAGAAATGGCCAGGAATTTAAACTAGCAGAAAATACAGCCCACAAGTCAAGGAAATAAATGGAAATAAAGCAAGCATTGACACAGATGATGGAATTAATATAGAATGACATTGTAACTATGCACTGTATAGTCCAAAAGGTAGAGGTTGAAAAGTGGAGAAAAAATGTAGTTCCTAAGTAGAGATACAGAAGATAGAAAAGGGACCAGAAAATTATTTGCAAGATTTTTTAATAAAGTGCAGTTTATTTGAAAATTAGGATTAACAGCAATTTAGGCAGCAAAAGAAAAACGCAACTTGAAGGCACAGCAATGGAAACTATTTCAAACTTTAAAGTTAAACATGATGGGGAAATGAGAGCTTGGCTTCAGTAAGCTCTGGGTTTTGAACATGTAGCACTGGAGTCTTCAGAGGAGACCAAAGTGGGGAGCAAGGACTCAGTGTGACAGAATAATCAGTGTTCTGTTTTTCCAGATTTGAAGACTAAACTCAACAGGAGTGCAACGAAATCAAAGATGGACATGAAAACTCTAGAGCACATCTAAATTTAGGTTGCTTTAAATGAATAATAAAAAATGTGACTAGCATCTGGGGGGAAAAGACAAAAGGGCATACAGAGAAGTGAAATAAAAATAAGTGGTAGCCCCATTAATGATGGAGACCAAAAGACAGTGGAGGTGCAGGGGCAGAAACACTCAACTCTAGAATCCTACACAGGGAAAATACATTTCAGGCAAAGCCATCGATTTTCTTCTGAACATCCAAAATCTGAAAGACATCACCAGAAGACATTTCTATATAAGAAATTATTTTTTTTTAATTTTATTTATTTTTATTTTATGTGTATGAGTGTATTGCCTGCATGTATGTGAGTGTGCCTGTGTCATGCAATGCCACAGAGGTCAGAGGAGGACTTCGGAGTCCCCTGGAACTGGAGTTAAGGACGGTTCGTAGCTACCCTGTGGGTGCTGGGAATCGAACCCGGGTCCTCTGCAAGAGCAGTCAGTGCTCTTAACCGCTGAGCCATCTCTCCAGCCCCAAGAAATTATTTTAAAAGTTAAACTGATAAAAAGTTGTGCTGAGTGGAAATATGATAAATATGTGGATAAGCATAAAAATATTTTTTTCTGTTCTGAATCGCTTAAAACTATTAAGCAAAAATAGTAAGAACTATGGAGCTTGTAATACATGTAATAGGTATGATAATCATACTACTTTCAGGAAGAAGTAAATGGGATTCTATTGTAGGGTTATTATAGTTCAAATTTATTACATGAAAGAAAACTGCAGTAAGTACAGTATTAATACAAATACATAATTTCCCCACACGTAAATAATTATAGCTAATAAGCCAACAAAGGAGATACAACAAAATCATTTTTAAAATATTCTGTTTATCCAAAAGAAGAGAAAAGGGGGAGAGACGATGAGAATGAAGGACAGAAGGGACAAAAATAGGAAGTGATAGATTTGAGTCTAATCATGTCATTAATAACCCAAGAGTATATGAGCAGTACAAAGTAATCTTGACGGTTCTTGTTTTAAGAACACGAAGTTGGGAGGAAAGGAGAGGGGAGATAGATCTGGGAGAAGGTGAGGCAGGAGAATACGATCAAAATACAGTGTATGGAATTCTCAAAGAATAATAAAAATACAAGAAAACATACCCATTGGTTGTAAATGATTTACACACACCAAAGGCAGAGATTGTCAGATTGAGTTAAGAAGAGCAAGAACCAGATTTATGCAAAATACTAACGACCCACTAAGTACAAAGATACACTTGAGTTTAAAGAGTTAAAGTGAAGATCTAAAAAAAGATCATGCTAATGTTAATAAAAAGGAAAAAAGATTTGGTATAATTAAAGTACAAAAAATAGGTTTTAGAACTGAGAATACTAGTTGTATTAAGGCATTATAATAAAGGGTCAATTCAATAAGAAACTATTATGTACATGAACATAGTGAAAAACCTCTAAATACAAGAGAATAAAAGGGACGTAACCAATCTAGAAATATAGTTGCAGATTTTAGTACCTTCAACAAATGTTGAAATGATGGAAGCTTGTACATAAAATCAGTAAGTAAAAGACTTGAAACACTATCAGTTATCTTAACAACTGACCTTTACAGAGCATACCCCACCACAACAGCACACATTCTTTTCATTGTGTTTAGATCATTCCAACACAGACAATATTCTGAACCATCTAATAAGTCACAGTAAAGGCACTCAAACATATTATGTTCTCTGGCTGTGCTGGATATCTTTAGTGTCAACTTGACATACCTGGGTTTAGGGAGCCTCATTTGGGGAACTGCCTACATTGGACTGGCCTGTGGCCATGTCTGTGGGACATCTTGATTGTTGAGTAATGTGGGAAGGCCCAGTCCACTGTGGATGGTGCCAGCCCTGGCAGGTGGGCCTCTGTTGTGTAAGAAAGCAGGCTGAGCAAGGGTCAGGGAACAAGCCAGTAAGCAGTGTTCCTCTGTGGCCTGTGTTTCAGTTCCTGCCTCTAGGTTTCTGCCCTGAGTTCTTATCTTGGGCTCCCTGATGAACTGTGACCTGGGAGATGTAAGCCAAATAAACTCTTTCCTCCCCCAAGTTGGTAGTGGTCAGAGTGTTTTGTCACAGCAATGGAGAAACAAATTAGAGCAGAAATTGGTACTAGAAGTGGGGTACTGCTGTGACAGACCTGACACTGGAGGATTGTGGAAGCATTTGGAACTTTGGGCTGGAAAAGCCATTGAGCACTTAGAGTTTGTTGCTGTGGAACTTGGAACAGTTATGCTGAAAGAGTTGTGGACAGTAGACACTTGGCTTGTGAAGCTTCAAAGGGAAGCAGAGACTGTCAGGGTTGTTTGTGTGATATTTTGAATTGAGAATCTGTGGGTTCTGATCAGCTGGGGCTGAAAAATCAGGTGTGATTAAGAAGCGGACAACCAGGTACGGTGACTCGACATTGGGCCTCCCTCCTCTAGAACCATCAGTCATACTATGTTTTTGTTCATTCTACAGCTCTCCTGATTTCCCACTCTCTCATCTTGAAACATCAGTACAAGGTGGACTAAGACAAATATAACAAAGATCATATAAGAATAACTAGATTGTTTGAACAACACTGTATTAAAGGAATCACATTTTAATTAAACAACTTAAAACTCTAGGCCTAGCTGAGTTTACTGATGGGTTCCACCAAGGACAAGAAATAGACCAAATTCTATGTATTCTCTTCCAGGAAATGAAAGAGGAGAGGGATCTCCCCATCTCATTCTATGAGGCTAGCATTCTCCCAACACAAAATTGAACTTAAAGAATAGAAGTGATAATACATCATGACCAATTTGGGCTTATCTCAGAAATTCAAGATTGGAAATCAGTTAGTTGGAAAATAAGCCATGGCAATTCACCATACTTGCTGATTTATAAAGGAGGGGAAAACGTAGGGTTATTACAATAGACTGGGAAAATTACTTGACAATTCCAACACCCATTTCTCACAGCTCTTTAAAGCTAGGAATTGAAGGTGATTTCCTCAAATGAGAAACAGAAACATTGTTTCTAATGAAGGATATGTACAAAACTTCTGTGAAAAACCAAATACTTTTTCTCTAACTTAATCAACAAAGCAAGAATATGCGCCCTTATTACTTTTATTTAACATTGCACTTAAGGTTCTAGAAGCAGCAGTAAAGCACGTGGAAAAATGATGCCATTCAAGTTGATGGCAGCCATGACTGCCCACAGAGGAAATCCTATGATGTGTACAAAAAGCTACTAGAATTCAAACATGAGTTTTTAAACGTATATGGAAATGGAACCAGTTTGAAACAGCCAAAATTACTTTGAAAAATGCAAAGGAGAGGGACTTAGGCTATCTGACTTCAAGGTATATTATAAAGCTACCAAAACCAAGCTATTACAGTATTGATATAATGACAGCTAGATGAATGAAACATTATGCCACGTTCACAAATAAATCCAGACACATTCAGTTGAATCTTTGCAAAAGTGCTGTGGTATTTTTCTGAAGGAAAACCAAGTGTTCTTACATATATGCTGGTCGTATGTCAAGAAAAATGCCTTTAGTCTCATTGCAAACTATTACAAAATTAGCTCAAACTATATATGCATATTTAACAAGAAGAGAGATAATAGTACTTTAAAGGTGTGAAAAACCAGAGGGAAATGTATTACTTCAAAGTCCTTCTGAAAAATATGCAATAAATATATGAGTGCAGGTGTGTACCTGAAGTGTATATGTTTTAGTTACTTTTCTGTTGCTGTGATAAGACACCATGACTAAGGCAACTTATAGAAGGAAGAGTTTATTTAGTGTATGGTTTCAAAGGAGCAAGAGTCCATCATGGCAGGGAGGCATGGAGGCACAGGTGGTTGGAGCAGAAAGCTAAGTGCTCACATCTTCACATAGGCACGGGAGTCAGAGTGTGTCTGGAAATCTGGCAAGGCTTGAGAACTCTCAGAGCCTGCTCCCAGTAATGTGCCTCCTCCAGCATGGCCACACCTCCTAAAGCCTCCCTAAACAGTGGTACCAACTGGGGATAAAAATGTCTAAATACTTGTAGTCTATGGGGGACATGCTCATTCAAATCACCATAGTGTATAACAAAAAAACAGTGCCAAGCAGGAGAACTCTGCTTTCAAGTTATTGGCAAGGGTAGTTCAAGAGGCTCCTAAAATAACACAGGTTATTGCCACAGCCCTTGACTGCCTCCAACAATTTGAAGGTAAGACCCTATTGCTGAAGACAGGACATAGGTCTTGGAGCAGTTGAGCTGGAACTGACCTGGAACCTCCTTCCTGAAGACTAGCTTTCATCGTATCAGAGTATACTCTGTAAGCTGCCAAGGGAGAAGGCAAATCAAAGTTCCAACCCAGCTGTAAGCCAATAAACAATGACTGGCCCAGCAAATTATCACTACTGGTCAGTAATGGAACTTTTATCTTGGGGATAATCAACAGCTGTCTATGGAATTAAGGCCCACTCAATGGGAGCGAGCTTAAGTGTATGTAAACATAGCCAATACACATGGCTGGTGAGGTCATAGATCCTAGAGAAGAATCTGCTTTTGCCACATCCCTCAACAAATGTAATTTCTTTCTTTATTCTGAATATTCATTGTCATAGTTACAGTCAAGTGTACATCTCACCACTCATCAAAGAAGCTTCTTTTTTGCAACAGATTCCAATACAGAGTTCCACAACTAGCCAGACACAGAGGATAGGTGTCTGTGAAATGCTTAGCCCTAAGTGACATGCCTCCAAAGCAACATCTATACATAAGATGAATGCATCTCCCAACTCTCACCAGAGAAGTTTCCTTATGCAGCAGATAGTGATTAACACAGAAACCCCCCAAGTGGTCAATGTGCAGAGAACACGAGGCTGCAGAGCACTAATCCTTGAATAGGACACTTGTTCCAAACATTTGCCTCCCAAGACTCAGGAATCATTGTAGAAGAGGGGACAATCAATATGACAAAGTGTATTTGTATACTAAAGTGAAACCAATGTAAATAGGGAAATGGCCGACCATTTTGAATTTTCTGGAGACTAATTGGGGACTATTTTTTAATTGCTGCTATTATTATGTAGATTTCACTCAATTATAGATTTTTTTCAGTATTGTTTTGCTTTTTTTTTTAAAAAATGATTTATTTAATAACAACATACTTAGAAGAAGCATATCATTACAACACAATTGACATATTCAATAACGTTTTCCTGAGGTAGGATGCATCTCTTTCAAAACTGCCTGTAAATTTTTAGGTTTACAGTTGAATTATTACAGTTATACAATATTGTACTCAGTATAAACCCTATAAGACATAAAAATGAATGAGGTTTTAATCTTTAAAAAAGATCTCCATTTCAATATTAAAATACACAGTTTCTTACAGAAAAATTCATTTTCAGTGCAATTGACATTAAGATGTTTGCACATGCATCTCTAATCTCCATGTATCTTATTATTACTATGCACGGTCACTTATAATCAGATCCTTGGCATCTGAGTATGGATATAAAGTCATTAGGTAGATTTCAACAGTAATGTTTTTCACCTCTACTAATTAACATGAAGCAAATTTGTATGTTTCTTCCTCAA
>NW_008347536.1:1900724-1915967 GCF_000622305.1 Nannospalax galili | reverse complement strand
AAAACGTTCTGTTCAGCTCCTTAGCCCATCTTTCAATTGGGTTGCTTCTTGTTTTGGGTCTCTGTTTTTTAAGTTCGTTATATATTCTGGTAATTAAACCTCTATCAGATGTATCGCTGGTGAAGATTTTTAAAAAACCCTTTATTGGGTGTGTGCTTACATGTGTACCCACATGTGCTATATCATGCTTGTGGAGGTCAGAGGACAACTTTCAGGAGTCTGTTCTCTTCTTCCACTGTGGGTTTCAGGGATCGAACTTAGGTTATCAGGCTTGTGGGGCAAGCACTTTTACCTGGCCCTGAGCCACCTGCCTGACCCTTGAATGTTTTTATAGTGCTTGGATGATCCTTTCAAAGTGACAAGAAGGATAAGAATCATGGGAGTTTAGAACTACCAAAGATGAGGAATTAAATTCTTTGCTGTCAGAAATAAGACGCAGAGGTCATTCAACCTGGAGTCACAAGAAGAAGGCCCAGGCATCCATTGAATAGGCTTCTTCACAACACAACCTACTTTCTGCTTGGAGAAGCTCTGTGGGTGCTTTCCACAAGGAAACACTGGTGCGCATAACACAGTTATTTTTCACGATCACATACTTTGGATTAGAAATTCCAACTTGTATCGTCTATGCTCTGCAATGTCTGGTGCCTGAGCTGCAGAGAGAAAGAAATGGGAACGGAATGGAGGGAGAGGGATGATTCCCTTCTCAAATGGCTTCTTCACTCACACATCTGTGGCCTGGGCTGGGATGACTTGAAGGCTCTCAGTCTTCTGAGTGGCCAGTAGAATACCTACATTTGGCCTTTCCCTGCAGTTTCCTTCACGGATTTCTTCCATGACAGTTGAATTTAGAAAAAGTGTCAGAAGAGTTCCCCCGGAGAGCCATGTTCCAGGGAGCCTTGCCGAATACTTGTAGACCTTTTCTACCTTCGGAAGTCAAGTGGCTGAGAGCCACTTCTTCCATATGTAGTTTCTCCAAGCAGTCTCTAGCCTATCTGGATAGGTTTCACCTCTTGATAGCAGGGATGTCAAAGAAGTTTAGGCTGCATTTTAAATCATAGACACAAAACTCCCACCATACTGGCAAGTGTTTCAGTCCACTGAGAGATGAGAGAAACTCTGTAACCAACATACAGTGAAGAGTGAACTGCGGTATGCTTGGAGGAGACTTCCTGCAAGAGCAGCAGCTGGGATGAGGCACTTTGTTTTGTTTTGTGGTTATTGGGGATGAATTGCAGGGCCTTAGTCATCCTGGGCAAGCTCTCTACCATTAAGGTACATCTCTAGCCCTGCCCCTCATTTGATCTTTTATTTTGAGTCATGGACTCATAAAGTTGCCCAGGCTGGCCCTGAATTCACTCTGTAACACAGGTATCCCTTGAGCTTGTGCTCTTCGTGACTCGGCCACCAGAGTAGGTGAGATTACAGGCCTACAAGACATCAGGTGGGGTTGAGTTTTAAGAACCAGGAATAAATAGTGAAAGAAGAGACGTGAATGGCCTTTAATGACGAGCCTATGGGTCTGCTACAGCGAGGCATAATGGGCTGTTTCCTACGGTCTCCTACTCCAGTGTCTCATGAACAGGTTATTAATCCTTTTTGGGAACTTGAACAGTTTAGCCATCTTCCAACAAAACTCCTTTCTGCTTCTAGAGACTTGAAAACCCATTGGACACAGTTTTAATTACTAACGGTAGAAGAATTGTCTAGGAAACTCTTTTGAATTCTCATGGCATGAGTAAGGTTGATTTTGTGGACAGTGAATTTCTGGATTTCAGTATTTCTTGCTGTATTTTCTGATTTCATCCCAATGCAGATTCGTTTCCTCTTCCCTCAAGCTTACGCTTTGCCTTCCATTCCAACCTTATGTGGCCTCACTCCCCCTCCTGCCATGTAGTAAGATGCTGGCACCTTTCTTTCTTACTCGTGGTCCATCAGAACACTGTAGTTTCAACTGCGATGTCTTGCACACAGCTCTTCTTTGCCTTCCTCCCCAATGCCTCAGAATTTGGATTCCACAAGGGAAAGGGTGGTGTATGAACAGTACCTGGCACATAACAGGCTCATGGCAGTGTCCATTGAATTATCTTCTAACTGGAACACATTTCCCTAACCAATCCCCCTGCTTGCCTCTTAAATAGAGCTTTAAAAAACAAAACCAACCAACCAACCAATTAAATGACAAAATAACAACAAAATGTACTTATTCCTCGCTCCAAATTTTCCAGTGGCTTATCTTAGCCCTAAGATCTTCACACTGACAACCTGGCTGACATCCCAAGATAGCCTTCAAGTTCTGTTTGTGTAAACTAGCCCTTCCCCTCCCAACACACACACACACACACACACACACACACACACACACACGCGCGCGCACACACACACACACCCCTACAGCCATTCTTACTGTTTCCTAGACTCACTGTGTTATTTTAACCTGTTCCTCTGTTTGGAATGCCCTGCTCTTTGTAACCTGCTGAAGTCTTGTCCGTCCTTCACGTCCTTGGTGTGCCTTGAAAGAAGCCCCTAAGTTTCAGCAGATTGTCACCTCTCTTCCCCCTCACAGCTTATGAACCTGTTTAGCCACCTATGTCTTATATTTTGGTCAAAAATAAATATCTGAGCACAAGTCGGTTAATGGAAGGAACCACTGCTTGGTAACTTTAATCCCTTATGCCTCATTCAGTGCATGGCACAAAGGGAATGCCCAATATTTGTGGCGAGTCGGGTTTGATGGTGATACTAACCTTATTGTAACTTATGTGACCATGATAATAGAAGGACCAACTTGAACAAAGCTTAGAGAGGGAAGAGTGCAGGACTTCTGGAAAGTGATGTGTAGATATGATATGATATGTAGACATGATATGTGCATCATTAGAGTAGCTACTGTGAATGTGATCCCCAGTACATAGGTACCTCCTGGGTTCCTCCTGGGTTTGGTCATATTGTTCATTCCAGATCTGGCCACGGGGTGGCACCTGTGCTCCGCAAGTGCTGGCCAGCTAACAAGCAAGCATCAAATTATTGTTTGGGAGGCTGCATGGAGGCACCTGCCCTGCCAGGTGAAGGAAGTCAGTGAAGCACCACTGCAGTGTCCCGAGTTGGGTGAGTTCCAGGGGCCACACAGCCCAAGCTATAGATCCCCACTGTGCCTCCATGAAGGACAGCCTGCCAGGCTCCTTACTCTTCCCGTTGTGTAGACTTCTGTTCACTGTTTCCTGTAGTATAGGGGCAGGATGGTGATTAGGAAGTGCTGAGGAGTTTCAAATGTCAGCTCTCACACAGTGAAATTGAGTCATCAGTTCTCTCAGGCATCGAGTCAGCCCTTCCTACAGCATATACCAAGAGTCCCAGATCTTTAAATGTACTCCCAAGCACCCTTCCAATGTCCTGCCTCCCCACACCCACTCCACCCTCAGAATTGCTACACATTTGCCTGTCCCTGTCATCGGTGACCCAGACACTGCCCAGGCAGCATATGGCTTGCCAGGAATGGATGTCACAGTAGTTTGGGGGAAATTCAAATGTCCTGGGAAGAGGTGACAGATGTGCTCTGGGAGCCTCTGGGGCTCCTGCTGGTTTGGCCACTGGAGCCATCAAACCTCTGGGAACTTCTTGGGTTAGTTGATCACCATAGCACTTCTTTCCTGCTGAAGGGACTGAGCAGTGTGGGCACCCAGGCCTTATTCCTGAGTCTTACAGGTCCGCGGCTTCTGGCATGCCATTCCTGCTACCTACTTCCTAACTGAAGGCTGTTGAGAGCTCTCACTTCAGATGTAGATTTCTTTCTTTAATTGCTTATAAGCTTATGAATAGAGGGTTTAATTTGTTTCTATTTTGAGATAAAATAGTGTTTAGAACCCTCATATCTCTATGTATTTGGGTATTATATCAACCACTCTAATGCAAAGCTCTGGAAGAGATGATGTCTTTGAAGTGTTGATATGGTCTCTATTATACAATCTGTGTCTGACATCCATGCACCTTGTTACAGGGGAGGAACCAGCCTATGTACCTTCTGCCTGGAGTTGTGGCAGCAGGGAGGGACTGGAGAAAGGTAGTGGTAGGAAACCATTAAGACTGCAGGTCACAGCCAGGAGTTGGCTCTTCTACCTCCACCCCCACCTTCTGTACTAAAGGAAACTGGAAGGATTCAAATTCATCCAGAGAGGAACCAGGGAACCACAGCATAAAACAGAAGCAGAATTATGTTCGGTGGATTCTGGGCCTTGAATGCTGAAGGGAGTGAGTCTCCCTGAAGATCTGAGGATTATTAGCTCTTGACCTAAATGTCAAGAAAAAGCACCCGTAGAGGCAGCCCAAGCAAGTACAAAGGGCAGCCTAGGAGACTGGCAGAATTCAAGGCCTGCTGGTAAAATGGACCTCAGTGTTGTCTTAGAGACAGAGGTGTTTGGAGGTCTTGAATCCCTTGGTAGGGAGCTGGGAGCTGATCTTAGAACCCAGCATTTACTTGAGATTATGTGAGCTAGGTGGATGCTAATCCAAAATGTGTCCTGAGAAACCAGAGTCAATCCAATCCACACAGCCTTTCCTTCCAAATGAAAGAACCTCAGATAAACCAGTTGCTCCACATACCTGCCCCTCATATAATGCTGATTTTCTAGGTTTCATGATTTCTACAGCCCTACAGGCTGTCCGATAAACTGAAGCAGGACACCATCTCTGTGGAAGAGTTGAGGCCTGAGGAGCAAGAAAAGAAGGTGTGCCTCTTGCATCCATGACAAAGGGAGCATCCTCTGCTGAGGCAGCTCCTAGAGGTGGTGTGTGTCCCCATAAGAACACGAATGAGCAAGCACTTTTCAAAGACTGAAGAACTACTGCTATTCTCAGGTAGGGTTAAACTTAGATTCTTGTTCCAAGGGTCACATGTCAACCGGAAGGGGGTTTGGGGCTCCTCATACTATAGTTCTCTTCCGCAGAAGTTCAAAGCTATCCAGGGAGTTCCAGAGCTTTCTAGGTGAGCTCATCCTCTCATGAATGTTCTGACTCCTGATTCTGAGGTTGGAACTCAGCTTCTTCAAGGTCTTAAAGCAAAATCACACTCCTACAAAATGTGCATGAGGATGAATTAATTTGCTAAAGATTGGGAGAGATGAGAGAATCCATGTCATAGCAGTGGAACACTTTCAAGCCTAAACTTAGGCATACTGTTCTCACAGTTTGCTGGCTAGGAACTATCTCTCGAGTCCGGGTTTGGGCTCTACCTCACACTGAGGAATACCAGTAACTTGGACTTCATTTTAATCTACAGACCTCCATTGATTTCAGTTCTCTCACTCTTTCCTCTCCTTTCAGGCTCCATCCGTGGTTTTTTATACCCTTCTCTCTGCAGAGCAAAACAAATTGGGTTTGCAAAGGTGTGCATTAACCAGGGGCTTTGTAGCTGATATTCTTGTCAATCAACTCTCACCTCTACCCCAAGGTGCTTGTCAATGCATTTTCCAAGAACAAAGGCAGTGTCTTTCCTAATAACTCTGGAGCTAGTTGTTAAGATAACATTTTCACCTCCTAACATTTATCATAACAAATTCCAAAAATGCTTTCAACAGCTTTGATGTAGGGAAAAGTTTTAACTCAGGAAAAATCCCTACATAGTTAGAAATGGAATTATAAAGAAAATTCAGAATGACCTGGAAGGGATAAAATTCTCCTAGATATCCAAATATCTTTTTCTAATAGCTAGAGTAAGTGGGAAGCAGATGTGCTCTACTAAACACCTAAGTCTCCTGTTCCTCCCAGGGCCTGCTGGTAAGAGGTCTTCTGGTATTGAGCTCCTACAAGCAAAGATTCCTGGAAGAAGTGGAGTCAGGGCTCACTCTGGATATGTAGGGACTCCAGGGGCTCTTGTGGAACACTGTTTTCTGGGCATAGCATAGTTATTACCATCTCAAAATCAGAGTAGTACTCCAGTCATGAGACCCTCGCAGTGGTGGGCCTATTAATATTCCTTCATAGAAAGAGGGACTAAGGAAGCCACTTATTGCCTCTTGCCCTTCTGGACAGCTGCTTGTAATATTGCCAGATGCAAGTAGTCTTTGGGAGAACCAAAGTATAAAGGAAGTAGAAAGTTAAATGAATGGGGGACTCCATAATGATGCTTTCATGAGGTCATCACCCATGATGGGATGGGACACAGTGATACATCTTCTTTTAAGTCACCCAGTCTCCTGTAAGTAGGCTCTCACCCATGCTTTTGTAAGTAACCCCAATAAACTCATTGGTTCACCACCCTGGACTTGGATGGGGTCATTTCGTTGTCTTGGTGCCATACCTGGAGTGAATGGATGTTTGTTCACCTCAGGAAAAGCAATGCAACAGGGACAGTGGGGAAATGGCATCTGGAGACACATCTAACTGCAGAAAGAAGGAAGAAAAGGAGCAATGAATGAGTCTCCATGGGCTGGCTCTGAGGCTCTGGCAAGCTTAAAACCTCTTTAAACTTCATTTTCTGAACTGATTGGGAAGAGATGCGTATTTTGAAGGGAAGTGTGATGACTTAGTGAAAAGACCAGAGGCATTGGAATGTCAACAAGACCAGGAGCCATCAGAATCAGGTCAGCGGTTCACAGGTGTGGCACCAAGGCCAACCATGTTCCATGACAGGAGCCCTTGTTCTTTCCCAGAAGATGCCGGAAATGATCAGCTTCATGTTCCTGGTGACTTGACTTGGAATAAATTGGGAGCCACAGAGTGAGTCTTGTCTAGAGCCAGCTTCACAGGGCTAAGGCTGCTATAGATGTAGGCCCCATAAGCCCCTGCTCCCTCCCAGCTGGAAGAGAGTGCTGGGTGGAGGGGTAGTGCCTGAGCAGGGCAGGTGTGGTCAACAAGGAGGAACTAGAGGGCTGTGCTTGCTAATTTTAGAAGGTATTTTGACTTTATACTCTAGGGCTCTGAGTTCATTCAAATAGAACCCAAATGTAAAGAAAATAAAGCTTGAGGCATTCACATTTTAAATTCTGGCCACTTGCTTATACCTGTTCTCTTTCCTTCCCCTCCTTCCCACCTATGCCACGTTTGCCCATTTATTGCCACTGCGAACACCAGATTCATCCTGTTTTTTCTTCACAGAGCAAAAATCAGCTGACTTGATATGCAGGAGAGACTGGACGTATGGATGGCTATAAGTGCATGACCAGGAGACCAGAGATCCAACAGGCCAATGGGTGCTACTGTCCGACATGATTTACCTATTACCTACCCACTACAAGACTTACGTGTTATCTACCCACCTTTCAGTCTGTCCTCCTGAAGTCTACACAGCTGCACATGGAAAGGCCAGACCTGCAGCACCTGTGAAGAGGTGGTTCTTTGTAATGAGACTCTCTCTGTGCTGCAGTCTCTTCAATGGGAAAATAGGAGTAAGGCTTAGCTAAGTGGCAGAGCCCTTGCCTAGCATATGCAAGGTCCTAGGTTGCATTCCTAGTACCATGCAGAGAAAGAGAGAGAGAGGGGGACAGAGACAGAGAGACAGAGACAGAGACAGGGACAGAGAGAGAGACAGAGAGAGAGGCAGAGAGAGAGGAAGGAAAGAGAAGGAAGTAAGAAGAAACAGGAGGAATACTAAGGCCTTCCTCACATTTTTCATGAGACCCCAAAGAGTGCAGGGACTAGGTGCTTGGTGAAGGATAAGGGCTCACCACATAGGAACTCCACTACTCCACTGTGGGGAGAGGGGAGAGCAGCAGCCTCCTTCACCCCTCTACTCCCTCTCCCCACTGACTCTCCACCTCCTGCCCACTCTTCCCACACTCCTGGTCTCCACTCCAATTCCCATACACCTTTTCTTCCTTCCCCTCCCCACACTTCCCACTCTTGCTGCTGCCCCCACAGTTCTCTTCCCCTCAAACTGTTCTTCCTCCACACCCTTCCTCCCTGCACTCTCCCCCCTACCCTTCCACTCCCCTCATACCCTCTTCCACACCTACCCTCCTCCCATATCACCCTCCCCCCACATCCTGCCCACATTCCCTTCCACACACATTTACCCTCCATATACACTCCTCCAAACACACACACACACACCCTCTAAACATGTTCCCCCTCCACACACAAATCCCGTACACATTCACCCTCCATATACACTTCTTCTCCACATATATCTCTATTGGACGATTGAGATTTTTTTCATTATTTCATCCAAAGTTTCTCCATAAAATATTACTAGACACTTCCACAGGCAATAACAGGCCCATGCTTTTCTACTTTCATGAAAACTACCTGCTGCCTTCTGAGAACAGGCTTTCATTCCAGCCTCAACTGCTCACAATGGATAATTACGTACCTTTACACTCTTGGCAGAAAACTGGACCTGGGATTGAGTTCTCAGTAGGTTTTAGCTCACGAAAGGTTTTTCAGTGTTGACTCAATATTAGTGACTCTCCAGGGAGTTTCTAGGTTTTCAGTGCCAGATTAGAACAGCTGAGCTTCCTGGATGGGGCTACTGCCCAGGTCTCTACCTCTCCAGCATGCTATTGTAGTATAACTGTTGCTGTATTACTTAGTCCCCTCAGTGTCAGCCAATGCAATTACTCCCTCTACCAGTTCTGTTCCCCTAGAGAATCTTGCCTAACACAGTCCCAAAAGATTCCTGCCCACGTTAGATGTCAGTACAAGATCCATATTGTGTGTGGCCTGTGCTTCTGACTAACCAGTTATAAACTGGGGTTCTGACAGTCCCTACTCAGATTCCATTAATACGCCAGAGTATCATACAGAACTCAAGACAATACTTTTATTATGTTTTCCCATTTATAATACAGGCTACTACAAAGCACATAGATGAACAGCCAGCTGGAAGAGGTGGCTAGGGCAAGGGTGGCATTAGGGGGTGGTGCAGAGCATGGGGGCTTTCTGCCCTTCAGGCCCTTCATGTGGTCAGCAACCAGGAAGCTCTCTGAACCTGTACCTTGAGATATTTATGAAGGCTGCATTGAGTAGACAATTAACTATATCATTGACCACTGTGAATCAATTTAATCTTCAATTCCCTCATCTCCCTGGTGGTGGAGGTGGGGATAAAGATTTGAAACTTTTTTTGGAGGGGGGTCTTTTTAAGACAGGGTCTCCCTGTAGCCCCAGTTGGCCTGAAACTTGCTGTATAGACCAGGCTGGCCTTGATCTTTCAGAGATCCACCTGCCTCTGCCTCCTTTCCTGAGTGCTGGGATTAAAGGTGTCTGCCACCATGCCTGGCTTAAATTTTAAACTTTTAGTGGCACGGTTGGGTCCTTTGGCTTCTAGCTACATCCTAAAGCTAACCAGGATCCACCTGGAGCTGCCTTTCTAGAACAAAAGACTCTTTCACCACTCAGGAAATTCCAGGAGATTTAGGAGCTATGTGTTAGAAACTCCTACCACTCAGGAGGTTACAAAGAAGTGTATTGGAAACTTGGGTCAAAGAGTAAATATTAGAGCAAAAGATTCTCTTAGTGCCCTCATCTATAAGGTATAAGAGAACCTGGAGATGAAACACATTTCCTCTTATATTTCTTATTATCTGTGATATCATAGCCTGCTATCACATTTGACTGTCCTTATTGTCTAGCAATCCGAGTACTTCAAGGTCAAGTGGTCTCAGTGCTTCTCAACATACTTGGTATGCAGCGGTGACAGGCATAGGATAATGGGAACAATCACAGTTAGAAAAAAGTTAGGAATATGCCCTGGTTGCTGGTCTGAAACTACGATCAATCTTCATGGACAGGATTTCCAAGGACGTCCTACCATCATAAGAAGTAAATTCTTTAGTTATCTCATTCATTGTCAGGCTCCTTTTCTGGTCTCTGGAAGGAACTCCCTTATTTGTTGACTCCCGGGTTGCCAGGGCCACTGTCAGTCTCTACCTCTCCTTCATATAATTAGTAAATGTGATCCTCTAGTGGCCGCAGCTTTGCTGGTCTGTGGTTTTGGCAAGCAGCCAGTGTCTTCCTGCTAATGAAGAAATGATAGCTCTCCTCCCACATTCATGCTGCCCAGTACAGGCCAAAGTCCAACTCTGCTTGTCCCTCAGCTGGGTGTCTGAATTCACACAGTGTACATCTCCAGGTGACCCTGTGATCGGCCTTACTTCTCTCAGGAGTTCTCTGCTCATAATACCCTGTGGACGTGTGTGGGGTTGTTTAAAGAACAGGAATCGATCTCTGGATCAGACAGCTTTAGCAGCTCTGATCCAGTTTCAGGGGACCTAGGGATGTATGAGAGATCTGCCATGGTAGAGCCAGGAAATGAATGGAATGACCCAAGAACTGTGAGAAATAAGAAGAGAAACCTAGATTTAAGAGGCTAGCCAGTGTGTAGGACTATGACAAAATACCTGACATAAGCAATTTAAAGGAAGAAGGATTTATATTTCACTTCTGGCCTCAGAGGCTCCAGTCTATGGTCACTTGGTTCTGTATTTCTGAGTCTGTGGTGAGGCAGTGCATCACGGCAGTGGGAGTGAGGGGTAGAGGCTGCTCAGCTCATAGAAGCCTAACCCAAAAAAGAGACAAAGAGGGGCCCAGGTCAAACACAGCCCCCTCCAAGGACCTAATTCCTCTGCCCAGGCCTCACCTAGTTACCATCACCTCACAGTAGTTGGCTCAGGTTTAAAATTCACCAGTGGATTAATCCATTCATGAAAGCAGGGCAGGAAAGAGCCAATCACTTTCCTGAAGCCTGTCAACTGGTAAACAAATGACAGTACTTGACCCCATGTGGGACATTTCATATTCAAACCATAATAGTTAGAAATGAATAATCACTAAAGAACACCAGGAAGGCAGAATGAAAGGAAGTCAGGTGAAAGGAAGGAAGAGCGGTCACATGAAAACAAGACTAAGACGCAGCAATGGAGTGACTCAGTACCCAGAGAGAAGCTTAAAGTCACAGAGGATGAAAACACAAATGGCCTTTGACTTCTCATTCTATTTTGATCCCTCTATGGCAATTCTCTAATTTTATCTTATAGCCTTGGGGTGAGGGGCGAGGGAGAGTGTTTATTTCTGATTTTCCAGGTCAGGCGGTGATCCCTGCCACTGTTTTGTGCCATTTTACACCATGGAGCAATCATTTGATCCTCTCCAGGCACAGCATAAACTCTCTCACATGAAGTCAATGGCTTTGTTCCACATGCACCTCTTGAGGCTGTACTGTCTCACTAGATACCCAAAAGCAAAAGAGCTGATTGATTATGGACCAAACCCTTCGAGACACTCATTTGGGATCCAAGTGACATTTTTGTCTTACAAGTTAATTAGATCAGGTATTTTTACAGTAACAGAAAGATAACTAACATACCTGTGCCGCTCATTGACAAGACATCTCCCCCAGAGGTTTCAGTTCTTATGATGCTGGCTCTATATTCATTATTTCCTGTATCACTTCAACTACAGACATGTTTAAGACATGCCCATTTGGATGCCAATAGGTTTCTCAAATGGACTGAATTAGGACAGAGAGGAAGAAAACAAAGTTCTTCATATAGCTAGTAATTCCAAGCTTTCTAAACTGTAGACCCCGAGTTCAGGGTCTCAAATTTTCTGATTCTGATTTATTTATTTCTTTTAAATGTATTTATATCCTTTGGTGCCTTCTTTGTCTTAGCTCCAGTCAGACAGACTTTCTCCACATAGTGGCAAGATGGCTCTGGCAGCAAACACTTACATGCTACCAGCTTAGTAACCTCATCTAACTGAAGAAAACTTTCTAGAAAAATGATTGCTCACCTGCTAAGGGTCACAGCCTGTTGCTGATCCACTTCCCATGGTTGGAATATGATGACTGACCTATCAGAGTCACATGTAGCATACTTAGTGACAGTAAAAAGGACACAATTAGGACCTCAAGCCATGCTCTGTGGTTGCTGTCTTCCTCCAGCTGAAAAGAATCATTTCTTTTTCCACTATTTCCTTGAAATGCCTTTGGTCTCACTATTCTTTTGCCTATGATGTCTTCTAGCCTTTATTCCAGATTCTTTTCCTAGCCCATTCTTACTCAGCCTTTAGACTTCAAGCTCTGTTGAATGAGAGCCTCCCTGTAGTGATTCCATGTAAGCCTTGGTTTTCTTGTATGTCTTTCCTCTGTTTTGTGTGATCTTTCACTGTCAGATACACAGTCTTCAATTGTGTATCCTTAGCATCTATACTTAATGGATGGTGAATTGGACTGAATCAGTGGCTGAATGTCAAACAAGTATTGGAACATATGGTAATCAGTCACATCATACCTGTTAATGAATACCTGTATGCTTAGCTGAAGGTCAGTAAGGATCTCCTGAGACAAGGTTCCCATTTCAGAGCCAGCTCAACGGCTGTGTTAAGAATGGATAGTAGACTTACAATGATCTCAGATAATGGATTCACCTACCACTATATTTTTTTTTCATTCCTGGGCAATTTCCTTAATTATCTGAGCCATGGGTCCTTATTTATAAAAACGAGAATAAGTAACACCTACTTCATCAAGTTGTTGTGAGGATTAAAGTGAGAGAAAGCCTGTGTAAAACAGCTGGCAGAATCGTCTGCAGGCTCTGCAAGTGTGGTGCCCCTCATTTCTGGTTCTCCTTGGGGCAGTCCTGGGTACAGCTGTTGTGGCCTTCTGTTGCAGTTATTCTCACTGCACTCTTCTACTCAAATTGGCATCCTGATCAGGATGTTAAATTCCATTGTTACCCTATTAATGAGCCCTGACATACTATCTAGCCAGCTGCCGACAGTGTAGACCTGACTTCTGGTAAAAGGACAACTGGGAGCCATATTTCCAAGTTAGACAACTCAAGCTGAGGAGAAAAGACTCCTTGGGACTCTGAAAGCCATTATCCAAGGGGGATTCTATACCCAGCAGCAGCACTGTAGCCATTCTTAAACTATATGATCTGTGGGCAAGTCCAGATGTCATCGGGGCACTCAGAAGCTTTACTTTGGTAAACAGGACGAAGAGACTTGTTTATTTATTTTATTCTTGGATGGTTTGCTTTGTGTGTTTTTTTTAATACAGGTTCTCATGTAGCCCAGCCTGTTCACTCATTGTATAGCCGAGGATGACCTTGAACTCCTGATCTTCCTGCCTCCACGTTCCAAATGCTTTATACCACCACAGCCAGAGCTCCTAGAATTTAAAGTCCCAACTCCAGGGGCTGGAATGATATCAGTGGTTAAGAGCACTTGATATTCTTGCAGAGAACCCACCCAGGTTTGGTTCCCAGTACCCATGTGTCAGCTTACAACCATTCCAGTTCCAGGGAATCTGATATCCTTTCCAGGAGTGTGAGGGGAACAGGTATGCATGTGATACATATAAAATCAAAATAAATAAATCTTTAAAAAATAAAATTAGGGACTGGATATATGGCTTGATGGTTAAGATCACAGAAATAGAAATATGTGTTGGGGGGCTGCAAAGGTAGCTCAGCAGTTAGGAGCACTGGTTGCTCTTGCGAGGACACAGGTTTTGTTCCCAGGACCCACATGGTGGCTAACAACTGTCTAGAACTCCAGTTCCAGGGGATCTGATACCCTCTTCAGATCTCTGTGGGCACTGTATGACATGGGTACACTTACCTACATGTAGGCAATATACTCATACACATAAAATAAAAGTAATCAATATATTTAAAAAATAAAAAACAAAAGACCAAGTCCATTTTCTTTCATCCAAGCCCCCTCCTCTAGAATCTCATTAGTCTGCTACATATTTCTAGTCCAGGAACAAAATTACTCCACTCAGCACTCATTATTTGTATAAAAGCACTTAGGTTAAAACCCTGTTTGATCCTAAAAGAAGTATCCTACTGATTACAATGTAACATTGGTTGCTATGCTAGGCTGTCTGAATTTCTCAAGAAGGGGGCCATGCCTTGCTGCCATAGTACCCATTACACAGCACCAGCGCCTGGCACCTACCAGATACTTGACACCTCTGCTGAATGGATAAGTGATGACTGAAAATGAGTTGGCCCAAAATGTCATTGCATGGAATCAATTTGCCACACTGGTTCCTGTTACTGAGGGATGGACTCATCTCTAAGCAATTTCTAAAACTGGGTGGCCTTGGCTGGAGATCTCTGAATGAACTTGTGAAGATTTCTTTAAGCTTATATCAGGGAGTAAGCCTTTACTGCCAGGAAAGAAAGCCATTAATTATCCAAATGAGATCCTCCTGTAGAGGCCAATATTAATTTACAGTTGTTTAAAGAGAAAGATATTCTCATCTGTCCTGAAAATAAAGAGGAAGAAAGAAACTTGATGAATGTGGGAAGAACTGAGGAGCTAAGTGGGAATGCGGTAAGTGGGAAGAACGTTATTTGTTCAAACACAAATAGATCACAAGCCTGGTTGGGTCATCTGACTTGAGTCAAACTTTGCTAGCATTCCTAGTGCTTGTGGAATCTCAGGGAAACTTCAGTTGTGCATTTTGTTGTATGTGGCCCATGTTACTCAGCTTGCTTAGGACAAGAGCCATTCTGGTTATTTCAGTTAGGAAGATGTCTGATAAAGAAAATTAGAGATTGTGCCGGCACTGAAAGCTGGAGATTTCTGCGTTCAGGAGTTCCCAAAGTCAGAGGTCTTAAAGCTGCCCCTGCTGCCTGAGCAGCTGCAGCACCAAAGTAAGAGGTTCCCCAAAAGCTTCCACAAAGCTTCCTCAAGGTGCTAGGGTCTGTGGTTATGGTTCAAAGTTTTAGAGCACAAAGAGTTCTCAGGGTGACATCCCAAACATTGGCCTTCTGCTAATGCCCACCTGCCTGTATGTGGAATAAAGACAGTGAAATAAAGACTTCTTTCCTCAAGTCTTCCAAAAACTTGTTCAAGAGCTTCTCTTTATTAGAAATAGCATACACCCATACTAAAAAGGATTTCTGGAAAAGAAATTCTAGAATATTCCCCTGAGTGGACAGGGTGAAGATTCTTTCCTTCCATAAACCATTGATGAAGCCCAGTTGTGCACTAAGGTTGCAGTTGCTCCAGTCTTATTTTTCTACGACTTTTGAGTACAGGTCTAACTCTTTTCTGTCTTCCACATTTGTGTTGCAATTCAGGGCACATAACTAGATGTACCCTGATTGTATGTTGCCATAGCTGCTACAGTTTGCCTACTATTTTCATTGAAAAAGAGTGGAGTGAGAAACAGAACATACATCTCTGTCTATACTAACAGATATTTATGCACATGTTGTGTATTCTTTAGTATTGTAAAAATCACTTATTTCATCATTGTTTTATTTAAACAATTTACTAATATGTTTG
>NW_008347536.1:1873938-1899670 GCF_000622305.1 Nannospalax galili | reverse complement strand
TTGTAATTTTTCCATTTTATCTTTTATATAGTATTACCTTTATAATATTTATTAATATTTTATCATAGATATGTGGGTATTATGTTCAAAATTTTTAATAGCTGAAAAACAACCACATAAGTGGATTCATTGTTATTTATACGATCACTCTTTGAGTATTGAATGTTTCCATTGATTCCACTATTTGGTGCTGTTTAACTGCGTTATTTTCCATTGGAAGTTGTTTTTTAGCTTGGGTTCTGGGGGGTATTGGGGCTGTCTTTCTCTTTCTCTCAGTCCTTGATGTAGGTAAGACTCATGGAGTATACTGTGAAGACACCATGTAACTCAGTTTTTGGTTTTGTTTGGCCAGGCTAGATTTACTTGCCCCAACAACCCATTCCTTACTTCAGTGCAGAAGAGGGAATCCAGGGCTGGGTGACAAAGAGGAAGGTGGGTTTCCATTCCTTGCTTTGCCACACAGCTTCTGTGAGACACAGGGCACATGGCCTTACCTCCTCTTCGAGCTCCAGTTTTCCTTCCTATGAATGCCTCCAGCTCTGCTGGTCTTCACATCTGTCTCCCTCCAACCGTGCCTTCTTCTGAAGAGCTATCAGGCTGCTCTCCTTCCATTCTGCTTTGCCAGGCTCACTCCTTTTGGATGTGGCCTGTGACTCAACTCAGGGTGGAAATGCCCTTCTATACCTTCCTGGCTCTATCTGTGTCATTTTTATTTCTTCTACTTGCATTGCCTTTCTTCCCAGCTCCGAGATGGCATTTGTGCAATGTGCCTCCTCCCAGTTCCTGTTTTGCTTTCTTCCTACTCATGATGTGGAGCTATGGCTCACAAATTCTTGCCTTGAAGAGTCTCTGATATGACAGGGCTGCTGTACTCTGTAGACTTAACACAAAGGTTTTTTCTGTGCTGTTTTCTGCTGTCTGCTCTTCTGAATCCCTTGTGGCATACGTTGTGTCATCCATAGCAAAGTACCTGGCACATGGTAGGTGTTCCACGACATCTTGAATAAGCAGATAAAAGCATATTGCTGAGAAGAGCAAGCTTGCTTTGTGCTGATAAGTCTGAAGTTGGCAGAATAAGCACAAGTCCACCTTCCTGAATTGAAAAACAGGAAAGTGGCCTGGAGATATTTCCTTTCTTTCCCTTGCAGCACAGGATACACATTTTAGTGCAGAGTTCCAGACTACAGGGTTTTACCTTATCAACAATGTCCATTTCTAGCATCTCTTGATATGTTAATTAAAGTTTCTCTCTTGGGCTATCTGGCAGAAGGATCCAGTTCCATTCTGAATGATCTTCTTCTTCTCTGTGCAGTGAGAGTATAACCCAAATGCCGCTGAAATCCTCTGGTGATGCTCTGAATTCATAATCATCTCACTCAATTCCCTCTGCCCTTGCATCTTGCTTTGACAAAAGATGCCTCCTAGTATAGCCCCCACCATACATAAAGTCAAGTTTATCCTCATTTGAACATATGGGGAAGATGAGACTGGAGAAATTTATTAAGTTATCTGAAGAACAAATGAATAAATGTCACAAAGAATATACGAAGAAGTTTTGAACAAAAGCCTGTGTACAGGCCAGAGAAAATCAGCAAGTGTCTTCCATTGTGGGCTTCTCAGGCCAGGTTCTGGGCAAAATGTTTTGAATCTTGTCCCAGTTTCACTTCTGTTGCTGTAACAAAAGGCAATTTAAGGGAGGAAAGGAGTTTATTTTGGCTTACAGTTCCAGGTTACAGTTGATCATTGAGGGGAAGAGGCAGGAACTTAAGCAGTCAAGAGCAAAGAGAAATGAATGGACCCACACTGCCTGTTTGCTTTCTGCTTATGCTTAGCTAACTTCCTTCACTCTTATACAGTTCAGGTGTCCTGCCTAGGGAATGGTGCTTCCCACAATGGGCTGTATTTTCCCACACTAATTAATAACCAAAACAACCTCTCCCACCAACATACACACAGACCAACCCGATCTAGGAAATTCTTCAAGTTAGGTTCTCTTCTCAAGTGATTCTACATTGTGTCAGATTGGCAGTTAAAACTAACCAGTACACATGTATTAACTCCTACTTAAATGAACCCCAACAAAACCTTCTGAAGCAGAACATTAGTCCCACAAGAAGGTAGAGTTTGCATGAGCTCAAAGGACAACTGTATAATTTCACTTTAATGTCTGACTCATTAATTTTCATAATTTTTCCTCCTCAACCTAACCTCCCAGAATTCTTGCTTCTCTTCAGCCCATTCACTACATGCTGGTCAATGTGATTATGAAATACTTTAGAGTTCAATTCATTGGTTGATTTATTGACTGGTGTGATGGTTTGAATGAGAAATGGCCCCAAAGGCTCAAGTATTTGAAGTTTTCATTTTTGTCTTTATTTTATTTTTTTTATTTATTTATTTTTTTGAGACAGGGTCTTCCTGTGTTTCAGCTGGCCTGGAACTCCCTATGTAGGCCAGGCTGTCCTTCAACTCACAGAGATCTACCTGCCTCTGCCTCCCCAGTGCTGGGATTAAAGGCATGTACCACCACCACTGGCAGGCTCAAGTATTTGAACACTTGATCTGGTGGTGACTCTGTTTGGGGAGGGTCATGGAACCTTTAGGAGGTGTGGCCTAGCTGGAGGAAGAACGTAAATGGGGTGGTTTTGAAAGTTCATAGCCTGTCCTTCTTCCAACTTGATCGCTCTGCTTCCTGGATGTGCTTGAAGAAATGAGCTCTTAGCTTTCTGCTTCCTGCAATGCCTTCCTGTAATGGTAGATTCTTATCCTCCTGAAACTATAAACCTAAACAAACTCACCCTTCTAGAAGTTGCCTTGATCATGGTGTTTTATCATAGCGACAGAAAAGCAACTAATGTAACTGGAAAATCTGGGGAGGTTTTGGTGCTTAATTTTTGCAGTGTCTGTAGTGTAGCTGGTAAATATTTTCTCCCATCTTATAGGCAGTCTCTTTACTCTGCTGATAATCTTCCCTTACTTTGCAGAAGGTTTTTGATTTTTGAAATCATATTTGTCAGTTCTTGGAGTTATTTCCTTTAGTAATAGTCTGTTCCAGAAAGTTCTTGTCTATAAGTATATCCTGAAATTCTTTTTCTATGCTATCTTGTAGCAATTTCAGCATTTCAAGTTTTATATGAAGAACTTGGAACCATTTTGAATGGATTTTTGTGCAGGGTGAAAGCTATACATCAAATTTCATTCATGTATATGCAGATGTATAGTTTTACCAGTACCATTTGCTGAAGAGTCTGTCTTTTATTCAATGTATATTTTTGGCACCTGTGTTGTAATTCTGATGACTGTAACTGTGTGAGCACATTTTTTGCCCCTTTATTCTGTCTCTTGGTCTATATGTCTGTGTTTGTGCCAAAATGTTTTTGTCACTATGGCTGTGTAGTATAATTAGAAGTCAGTTGCTTTGAGAACTTCAGCATTATTCTTTCTGGTTAGGATTGCTGAGGATACTTAGAGTCTTTTGTGTTTCTGTATGAATTTTAGGTTATTTTTTTTCTAGTTTTGTGAAGGTTGTCCTGCTAATCAGAAGGGCTATCATCTAGAAAACAGTTGATTACAAATACTGATGAAGATGTGGGGCATAAGGAACAATTATTCACTGTTGGTGGGATTCCAACCTTGTACAGCCACTATGGAAATAATGAAAATTTCTCAAAACACTAAAAGTAGAAGTACCATAGGACCCTGCTGTACCACTCCTGGGTTATATCCAAAGTTTTACCACAAAGATATCTGCACACTCATGTTGATTGATGCACTATCGACAATGTCTAGGAAATAAAACAGCATAGATGATCATCAACAGATAGATTGATAATGAGAACATGGTACATATACACAATGGAATTTTATTAATCTCTAAAGAAAAATGAAATCATGACATATGTAGGAAAATGGTTAGAACTGGAAATTATTATCACTATAGCGAAGTATCCAAGATCTGGAGAGACAAATACCATCTTTTCTCTCATATGTGAATTCTAGATTTTAATTTTTATAAATGTATATGTGCACACGTGTGTGTAAATACATAATGAAACTAGAAAGGGGGCTATAAGAGAGAAAAAACAAGCCTTAAATGGAGGGTTTGGGAGGAGGAAAAAGAAACGTGTAACAGAATATATGTTATATGGAAGAGGAAACAGAGCTGGTATATGTATAATGTGTAACAGAATATATGTTATATGGAAGAGGAAACAGAGCTGGTATATGTACGAGTGACCAGTAGGAAGAGGGCAAGAGGATGAGAACAGAGAGAGGAACAAGAATATCACCCCATGAGTGTCCCATGGTGAACGCTATTGTATTTTATACTAATATGAAAAATAATGACAAAACATAATAATAAAATAAAAGAAACAACAACAGAATGTAGGGTGGGTGGTATCATTGATCCCTGGAAACCCTTTCCTGGTCCTCCACCACTCTTAGGGTATTGACCCAACTCTTTAACTTCACTGTTTCATGGGAGAGCCATCATGCTGGGCACCAGTCATACTGATCTTCAGGTCCCTGATTTCCTCTCTGCCACTGCTGGCCTCTTTGTTCATGGTTTTTCTTTATGCTAAAGTATGCCCTATGACATGCCATGCCAATCCATGCTCATCTAAAAAAATCTTTCCTTAAATATCCCTTCCTCAGACAACTGCCACCAACTTCTGCAGATCTAAGTTGACTTCTTTTCTCATTCTTTGTATGTATCCTTCATGTTATTCACCTTCATCATAACATGTTTATCAGGATATGCCATGGTTCAGCGCTGCATTGGAATGCCAGCTCTGTCATGGGACAGAATTCCTCTTGTCATGAACTCTCAGCACTCTGCATAAGTGCCTGGTAGGACCTTAATGTTCTATCACAAATTCATGCTAAAATATAATTGTCACTATGTCAGTATTGAGATGCAGAATCTTCCAGTGGTGAATAGGTTGTAAGTAGATAAAGGGCATTCCTTGGTGTATAGAAATACTTATTGCAGGAGTTATCAATGTTATAAAAGTAAGTTCGGCCTCTTCAGCTTTCCCTTGCCTCCATCCTCTTTTTCTTTTATGAGTATTCTCTAACATATTACAAGGCAGCCCAAAGTCCTCTACCAAATTCTACCACCTAGGTATTAGATTCCCAAGACTGCAGAATTGTGAGCTGAATAAACTTCCATTATAACTGTATCATTCAGTCTGAGGTATTGTATAGGCAAATGATTAGAAGAGACACTTTACAAAAGAAAAAATGTCAATAGTGAATAAATACATGAAAAATGTTCAGTATTTCTAGCCATCAACCAAATGCAAATCAAATCTATACTGAGAGTACATCTCACTGAATTCAATATGCCTCTCATCAAGAAAATAACAAACAGCAAATGTGGGCAAGGACGCAGGGGAAAGGAACCTACATGAACTGTTGGAGATCATGTAAATTAGTATACTATGCAAATCAGAATGAAGACTCCTTAAAAAACTAAAACTATAGGGCTAGAGAGGTGGCTTAGTTCTTATCAGCACTGGCTGCTCTTGCAGAGGGCCTGAATTCAATTTCCAGTACCCACATGGCAGTTCACAACCATTTGCAACTCCAGTTCCAGAGTTCAACACCCATCTGGCCTTCATGAGCAACAGTCACACACGAGGTCCACCTCTAGACATGCAGGCAAACACATGTAAAATGAAAACAAAAGTAATTAAAAAAAAACTAACAAAATCTAACTACCAAGTGATACAGTTATCCCATTCCTAGATACAAACCCAAAGAAATCAAACCAGCATAAAGAGAGATATTTGCATACCATGTGCATCCCAGCATTATTTATATTAACCAAGATGTGGAATCAGCCTCTATGTCCATCAGTGGTCCTACAGCCCTGCTCTGAGAGGCAGTTGAGGAAGTGTGGGTTTTGAGACCTTAATCAACTTATACTGTGGACTTGCACCTTGAAGTCTGCTGTCACTCTTCTTTACCCTTAGGAGAAGGTGAAGAAGAGAGGGCTTAGATTTCAGGGGTTTAGTCTAAGTGAACAGATTTTTACAAAAGTCTCATGGCTAATACACTGTCCATGCAGTTTTCTTCATTTCCATCTTTAGCTTCTGGTCAGGGAAAACGATACTGGGCATGAGGACTCAGTCCTCCAAAAAATGGATTGATTAGATGCAGAATGCTGTAGTTAAGCAGCAAAGTAAATCTGTATGCATTATGAGTCTATTTGTTTTTCTTCACTCGCTAGCCTAATGTTTCTTGACTGAATGCTGTACAAATGGGAACCAGACTGCATGTGTCCTTGAAGCTTGCAGCAGGAGAGTGTGGTAGAAAGCACCCTGAACCAGGCATAATCATGAATTAGACATGCTGCAATAAACTATAACTTGCCTGTTACTATGTATATGGTCTTTTGGGCTAGTTAGGATTTATCAAACTCTTTCTTAATAAAGGGATTCAAAGCAGAAGTCCTGCATGGCTCTGAAGGTGTTCTACTTCAGTTGCTAACGGTAGAGGCAGCACTCACAGACAGGAAAGTGGACCTTGGAAGGCTTTAGGCAGGAGGGAGAGAATTTCTATTTCTCTTATCTCTTTGTTCTACTTTTAGGGTGTTGGGAGGCCTAGCTTATCTGCAGGCACTTACCCTGCCAGGTATTCTTAGCAGTGCTTTTAGTATTCCCAGCTATAAGAAAGCAAGAGAGAGAGAGAGAGAGAGAGAGAGAGAGAGAGAGAGAGAGGAGTCAGATGAGGAAAGTGTGGGTTTTGAGACCTTAATCAACTTATACTGTGGAATTGCACCTTGAATTCTACTGTCACTGCTCTTAGGGAAAGAGAATGTGAATTGTATGTGAGAGAGAGAGAGAGAGAGAGAGAGAGAGAGAGAGAGAGAGAGAGAACTATGGGGGTAAAGGGAAAGAAGGAACTTGAGAAGGGGGACAATAGGAGACAGGTATTATCAAGGGTGAAATGGGGAAAATGGGGTATTTAACTGGGGAGGGAGGAGGAAGGGTTGGACAAAGAGAGAGAGAGAAGAGAAATAAATAGTGCCTAGCTGGTGTGAAAAACCAGAGGGAAATGTATTAGTTCAAAAACCTACTGAAAAATTACACATACAATATCTATGCAGCTGAAGGTTATATAACAAGAAACAGTGGCAGACAGGAAAAACTTCCCTTCAAGTTATTGGCCAGGGCAGTCCAAGAGACTCCCAAAATTACACAGGCTATTGCCACAGCCCTTGATTTCCTCTCAGACCTTGAAGATAAGATGCTATGGGTGAGGATGAGACATACTTCAACACGGATTTGGAGAAATGGAGGTAGAGCTGACCTGGAAGCCACCTCCCTCAAGGCTAATTCTCAGAGTTTTGGACAAAACTATGTAAGCTTCTAAGACAGAAAGTCAGCTGATGGTCCAACCCTAGCTGTAAGGCCTAATAATCACAACAATGACCAGTACAGCAAACTATATTGGGACAGTAGGATGCTTTTATCTTTGGGATAATCAACAGATACCTAATTGAATTTAAAGCCCACTCAAGGGGAAGGATCTCAAGTGTGGTACTGTAAACGTAGCCAAATACACATGGCTGGAAAAGTCACAGATTTTAGAAAAACTCCAAAGCTGTCACATCCCTAGACAGATGTAGTGTCTTACTATGCGCTAAATAAAAATCCTTATATTTACAGGCAAGTATGCCAGTCACCACTCATCAAAGAAGCTTCTTTTGCAACATATGGAGACTATTACAGAGTGCCATAACTTGTCACATGCAGAGATTAAGTGACTGTGAAATGTCCAACCCTAAGTGGCACATCTACAATGAAACCTCTACACCAAAGGCTCATGGGACATAGTGGAACAAGGGGTAGAGAGAACATTAATCCAACTTTCACCTCTCATCAATGATGTGTCTTCATGCAACAGGGGGCAATAAACACAAAGGGCCACAAATGACCAAGAGTAGAAAATCAAAGTGCAGAGTGTGGGTCCTTGGTCAGGACTCCTATATTAAATTTCACCCACTCAGTGCTCAGGAACCATTGCAGAAGAGGAGGAGGAAAGATTGTAAGAGCCAACGGAGGAGGTGCATGACCATACGGAAACAGAATCTTACAGGCTTCTGGGATCTTGCTCATATGAACTTAATGCAATGTTGAAAGCATGCACAAGACCCATGCAAACTCAAGCAGACAAAAACCCAACATGGAACTGTGGAAATGGTCAGCAGGGCTGCATTTTAACCAGGGAACTATTGGGCAACTGATTACTGCTGGGTGAGGAAGAACTGATCGTCTTCACAGGAGTGACTCTAATAGTCTGACTAGACCCCAGGGGATGAACCCGCACTGAGGAATGTCTGAGGACACAGACTTGACTTACCGTAAATGAGAGGATATATGAAATTGAGTGTGGGGTAGGGGTGCTATGGGAGGGTGCCAGTGGGGAAGGGATATAAAGATGATTAAGATGTGTATGAAATACATTAAAATTCAATAAAAATATACAAAAAAGTAAAGGATTCTAGAATCCCTATCAAGGCCTTCCTTAAAACAGTCTACACTTTTATCTGTGCATCCTGAGTGGTGGGTGTGATACTGTTTAATGATCAGTCCTCAATAAGTAAGTAGACAAATTACTTCTTACTACTTTCTGTATAGGGTGAATTCCTTTACTGTGACCAATTTCAAGCTACTGACATCATGACATTTACTAAATAAGGAGGGGAAGGCAAGAAGCTGGTATGAGCTGGCTCTCGCATCCCTCTGGAGCAGTCACCCACACCTTAGAAACAAGCCAGATGCTTCTATGAGATGGAGGCTGCAAAGCCTGGAGAGCAAAATCTGTTACTGAGATGGATGAAACCTTAATTGTTTGTAGCTAGAGATCACTCTCCTTTCTTCTCTTTCTTCAAGCCTTTAATGGAGCCCTAAGCAAATGCCTTTTATTGTCTTTCATTACAACAAGAAGCTCAGGAAAAGGAGAATTCTTCCTTAGCACCATCAGTATATGGCGGTGGTAGCCATGGTAATTAGACCCAGAACAGGAACCATGAAGGACCAGAGATCACTCTTCTCTCAAAAGGCCTTTCCATAGTTAACCTTTGATAACTTAAGGGAGATAGAAAGTTTTCCCTAAATAAGATTTGGAAATGTCCTCTGTGATTATGAATCCTACCTCCATCTTTTCCCCATGGCCTCTTCAGTTTTAATATAACCTTATCATTACACACGATTTCACATAATATACGATTTCCCTTCTGGATGTGATTCTGCCTGTGTGGGAATTATCTGTGTCTTTGAATAAAGTGCAGGTTTCAGGTTCAGGAATATGTATAAACTCATGAAAGCACTGAATGAGCCTTTCAATCAATGATTAGGCTTGATGTTCATGAACTGTTCTCCAAACCACATTTTTAAAATACCTTTAGCAGAACTATACCTAATAAGATCACTCCCTCAACACACACACACACACACACACACACACACACACACACACACGAATGTCTATGCACACATGCACATGAATCGAAAGGAAGCTCTATAGTGCGATAGGCAGAGAGCTAATTTTCTTAGTGGCCTCTTTCTGTATAGCCTTTGGGCTAAGAATTTTTTTAAAAATTGCTTTTATTAAATTTTGTTGTATTTCAAATAATATCTCAAAAATCTGAATCATCTTTATAACCTCATCCCCACCAGCACCCTCCCATAGCCTCCCCCCCACGACTGGAATCCATATGCTCTGATCTGGGTGTTAAGGCCCACTGTGTCAAATCAGTCCATATTTGGCAATCAGGTTCTGTTGAAACATTCACTGTGTTGTAATAGGATTCTTTATCTTGGTCAGGAATGGTACTCCTTTCCTCTTATCCCATGCATTCAACTCATTCTTTCTGTCTTGCTGTGCATGTCTGCTGTCTTCTCTGACCAACCTGCCATCTCTTCCATCAATCTGAGTTCCCATCAGAAGGCTTAGAGCACTTACTGATTGCTCAGTAAAATCTCACTTTCTAAAACTCTTAGGAAAGGAAGGGTTCCAGAAAATAGTATTTTCTGGCTATAGGTAGTATTACAATTTTTCAAATGTAAATATGAAACATTATTTAGCCTAATGTTTAGGACAGAGACCCTTTGGAATATTCTGATTAATTCACTAAGTATATAGTGAATATTGAACACAATTTAATCTCATCTTCATAACATGGCACAGGAAGAAATGATTTCATAGAAAGACAGGAAGATTTCTGTTCTGGCTCAGTCCTACCACTAATAAGGTGGGAACACAGAGAAGTTCATATTCCACTCTGTTATCCAAGACCTGAGGTTGTTGGAGAGATGTTCTTTAAGGTTCCTTACAGCTCTAACATTCTGGGATGTTCTGAGATTAAAAAATTCTAGGAACAGGTTCAGTGAAATGAGCCAAGGTCACTCAAGTCTATGTTAGATTTATATCTGATGATTGGTTGTTGGGTACATATATCAGTTATTTCCACATAATGATCACATATAGATTTTTTAAAGCATTATAGCTGATCCCTAATTCTATTTGGTGGTGGACCAGACTCTTGTCTTAACACAACAGCAGGCTAAGAATCAAACACTTTCTTAATCCTGTTAAGTACATTTTCTTCTTCGTGAGTGAGTTGGCAAGCCTTTGATCATGGACTTAGACAGAATATTGGTATTATAATTTTTTTTAGAAAGCCCCAGCTGTCTGAGGAACTCTGCCCTAGAGGTCTCTCAAATCTTATTTGACCACTCTAAATTTACTTCCCAGATAAAGCTGTTGGCTGTGGGAGTGAAAAAAAAAGTTGCTCTTAACTTCACAGGAGGTCATAAACTTCAATTTTGTGGATTTCTGTTTATTGACTGATGCCATTGGTATGTGGATTTGTTAGACTTTCACTATGCCACTAAATCCTGTCATCTCTGACTACTTTCCATTGAACTGTGAGCAGAAGCTGCTCTAGAAAGTTCTGTGCTCTCCTCAAATTTCTGTGAGAAGTTGGCCATCTCTGAACCAGGAAACCGATCCTCATCAGACACTGAGTCTGCCAGTCTTTGATCTTGGACATCACTTCTAAAAGTGCAAGAAATAATTCCCTGATCTTCCTTAACTACTCCTCTGTGGCATTCTGTTCTAAGAGACTGAATGGAATAAAATGTCATCTGACTTTTAGTGCTTTTAATCTAAAACCTTTGAGTCAACATTTCTTTGGCTTGCCCAACTATGGATATTTAAGAACCATTTTCTTTTTTCCCATTACTTTTTGAAACTCCTGAAGGTTCATTTTTTCTGTGACTATATATGAATATGTAGTTATTTTATTTATTATTATCATGTGTCTGGGTATGTACAGCTATAGCATGCATGTAAAGGTCAGAGAACAGCTTTGTAGAGTTGGTTCCTTCCTTTTACCATTTCACTTGTGTTCCAAAGATCGAACTCAGGTCATCAGTCTTGACCAGTAATCTTCACGCCTCAGGCTCCTGAGAGTTGCCATTACAGGTGTGAACCACCATACTCAAATCCACTTTATATCACATTCTTGTTTTTTGTTAAGACAGAATACCTCTTCTTGCTCTTCTCCTTTCCCCACATCCACCCAAATTTGCCATTCTTGAGTCTCTTTTTCAGTGACTAACACCATCATCTGTAGGTTAGAACTCGCCCCTCCATCCTTCACATTTGATTTAGTGATTCTAATTCTTTCGTAATTCGCCAATTCATCCCCTCACATCCAGCTTGATAGATTTTATTTTATTTAAGCTGTTATTTCTTTTTTGGTTAAATGCAGCACCCACTAAACTGATCTCTTGGCTTTGGTACCTCTGCTGCTGGGTGTTCCATGAAATGAGCACCGATCCTTTCATGGCCCTGTGTAAAACTGTCACTCTTTAGAAAGCAGATCGATTAGTCTTAGTAGGAAGACAGAGATTTATCTGGAGAAAATCAGATCCCATCTCCAGGAAACTGGAAATGGACCTCAGAACCATAAACCAGCCTCTTTGAGGTAAAAGTTGCTGTGTAATATAATAATATGGGTAGGAACCTTTAGAAAAAAGGATGTGGTTAGCCTGTTTTCAAGTGCAATGAGAAATTGCTTTGGGGGGGTGAGGTGAGAGGGGTCTTGGTCTGTGACCTGATTTTAAGAATGTATGTTCAGCTGAAACACCAGACATTCCTGGGCCCTGTCTGCACCATCTATCCTGGAAATCCTGTTGATAGTATTGATTATTCTTATAACTGAACACAACAGAAAAACAAATGTGTTTTGTTTACAATTACTCAAGTAAGTCCTAGTCCTTGTATCTGAAGAGTCTTTAAATGGAAGAGTGATAAAATCAAGTGTATATTCACATTGTTTAACCCTAAAATCTGGATTTCCATGCTTCATGGTTTGCACACATATCTCAAAGTCATGTATTGCTTAGCTTGAAGCAGATTCTAGCATGTTCTGCATGGTTCTCTGTTGCCCCTCCAGTACTGTGGGCAACGACTGGGGCTGACTTTCAGTGTGTAGAGGGATCTTTTTCCATAAATTGCTGGATATTGTTGCTTTATAGAGCTGTTGATGATGCCAGAGGTTTTATATATTTCTGTAGATGTCACTGTTTCACAGAATCTTAGATACTCATTCATTTAAGAGTCTTTTGATGAACTAGAAGAATTCATAATTTGGAGGTATAAGAGTATACAAACTTAACTCCCCAAATCTCATATCATTGGTGATGAGTCTTAGGCCTAGAAAAGGGTTTAATCAAAGATATAATATTAATCTCTCTGTTATTTTCATGTTGAATAGCTATCCTGTTGGGGCACTAAATCATTCTAAGTCTTTGGCTCAATTGAAACGGACACTGGTGGTAAATTAGTTTTGCTTTATTAACTTCTAAGGGAATATGGACTCTAGCTTTCTTGGAAATTACATAAGCATTAAGATTGCCAACCATTAGGCCTACTTTGGGGAATAACCAATTGAGTTATACAAGGTCATCCTACTTAGAGAAAAAATTTTTTAAAAATAAGCAAAATGCTTTCCAAATTGCCTAATCAGTTGATTTCTGGTAACTGTAAAACACAATAACTGGATCAGCATTAACATGGCATCAATCTTTCAGAGGCCACATGAGACTGTTATACTTGTTGCCCTGAACTGGTACTATTTATAAAATATGGACAAAGTATATTGCAAAATGGAAACAAAGTGTCAGCAGAGAGGGCATGAGAGATGCCAAAGGGGTGGTTGGAAGTCCAGAACCTACGTAAGACTTGCAGTGGTGGGGAGGCCAGACAGCTGGGAGGCATGTTGGCAGTGATCAGACTGTGCCGTGGGAATCCGCAGACTGGTGCTGAACTGCCTAAACCTTCAGAGTTGGAAACACTCTCCTGAGGAGGCCTTCTAGTTGGAGAAATTGAATTTGCCCAAGAGATAAGGTTATGATGGAAAGAGCAGCTGTGTAGGTCAGGCTTGAAGAAGCCAATGAAGAGGATTTTGTTGTGTAGGGAAAGAAGCAATAAAGATTGATGTATAAAATGAACTGTCACAATCATGTGCTCAGAAGACTTCAAATTATTACTGGAACTCAGAACTACTGCAAGACTTCAGCTGCTGTTACTACTTTCTCTGTGGAGATGCCCGATGTTCCAGGCCTCTAAAGTTTGTATAAGCTGCCACAATAGAATGCCCCACTGAGTTCTTAGAGAACAGAAAAAAGACCTCCTAGTTTCTTTGGGAGTAATGGCTTGGTAACTGCTGACCTAGTGCTCACAGTCACTTTTGAAACACAACTACCACAAATAATGACAATCAGGAGATTCCACTCCTGTGTGTTTATGTATGTGTGCATGGATATGTACTTACTTTCTCACAAATGCAATAATATATTTTGAGAGCTCTTCTTTGCCTTGATTTTGTTTTACTTAATATCAAGTCTTAGAGATTATTTGATAGAACTATGTAGAAATAGTCCTTATCTTTTAGTCAACTATACACAGATGGGTAGATGTACCAGGTATTCAACTAGTCCCCTTATTAACATACATTTATTTTTCATTTATAATTTATTTTACTTAAAATCATACATTTATAAATCTGTGTACCTGCATATACCCTTTTATATTTTCAGCAGTGTATATTTGCATTAATTCTTATAAGTCATATTACTAGGACAAAGTACAAATACTACATATGTAATTTTATTCAATGTTGTCAAATTTCCCTACCAAGGCTTTTTCTTTTCTGTTCTCCCATTAGCAGAGTAGTGCCTATTTCCCATAAATCAAAGATCTTCATGTCAAATAAATGTGATATGGCAATCTGATAGGTGAGAAATAAAGCCTAGTATAGTTTCTTTTTTTTTCTCTTAGGAGTGAAGATGAATGTATTTAAAGACCATTTATCTTGCGGTTGTTTATATGCTTGTGCTGACCAAAGGAAGTTAATTTTCAGGACACATGGGAAAATCATAAGTGCTTCACAACCAGAACGCTAGAGGCCTAGAGTACCATACATCTCCACAGAGAAAGTAGTAACAGCAGCTGAACGCTTTCAGTAGTTCTGGGCTCCAGTAATAATTTGAAGTCTTCTGAGCTCATGATTGTGATGGTTCATTTTATGCATCAATTGGACTGTTTCAAGTAATACCCTGATGGTTGGTCAACCATTATTTCTAGATGGGTCTGTGAGAGAATTTCTAGATAAGGTAGGCATTGAAATCTTCAGACTGGGTAGGAAAAATCCACCCTTATCAATGTGTATGGGCAGTATACAGATTCCTGAAAGTCTAGAGAGAGAGAGAGAGAGAGAGAGAGAGAGAGAAAGAGAGAGAGAGATCCCTCTTTAGGGAGCTCTTGGATATCAAGCCTTCTGACTTGGACAGAATTGTCACTGACTTTCGTGAAGATAAAGTATCATGGGACTTCTCAGTCATCACAGTCACATGAGCCAATTCTCCTAACATGTCTATATATCTTTTATAGACATTCTCTGGGGAATCCTGACTAATCCAATGTTATGGCATCTTTACCTGTGTATGTCTCTATTAGCCTCATTTTATTACAAATTCACTCAACCTTTTATTTTTCACTGCCCCCTGGCTATTATTAACTCAAGACTTGCATAGTTTGTGGATTTTTGTCTCTTGTTTTCACACTGCCTCTGTACTTCTGCCAGTTACGCACTCTCCTCATTACTTTGTACATCAGATTTGAAAATTCTCTGAATGGGTTTAGCCAGTAACCTCAAAGCATCTTCTTTGGACAGCTTTGATGGGCCATTCTAAAGATAGCCTTCTTGAACCAGGTACTCATCCTTAGTTCTGGAGGTCTTGGTTAGAATCTGAAGCTATATACAGAAACCTAGGAAGTTCTCAGGAGGGAGATGTGCACAAAGCCTCTTAGCATTGGCTTGCACAATTTGGTGTCAACACAAGGATGAAAACTGTTATGGAACAGGCCCATTTTACAGACTAGGAAATTGAACTGCTTACTGGTACCATACCCCTGGATCTCAGCCAGGATTCAGGCATTGGACTGAGGACCAATACATTTTGATCTGGTGATGTTGACTCTTATTGAAACTCCATGGGTATTTTGATCTGGTTGTTTGACTCAAGATATTTACCATCCATATTTTTGAGGGTAAGTATCAAAACTTGGATTATACCTTAGTGAGTATAAAAGAGAACTTTTTCTTTTGAAGAGTTCTGAACTAATCCAACTTAATTCTTTGACTGATTTCCTGTCCAGTGCAGTTAAGCTGGTCCTAGTTTTCTATTTACTGACATTGAACTAGGTTAATTATTGGTGCGAACATTGTATAGTACACTTATATACAAACATGAATGTACCTTACTGTCTTTTGTTACATCATAGTCAAATTATATTGATTAGCATATCTTCCATTTCCCCTTCTTTCAGCCTTTGCGGTTGCTAAGTCAAAATTTTCAGACAATATGTTTCAAAGGCAAATTTTGCAACATTTTATTCTTTTGGTAATTTTCCTGAATGTGGTTTTAACTGCTGATAGTTTTATTTTGTTGTTATTGCTGGTTATTCATTCTTTCTTAAATAATTAATTTTTCCAGTACTAGCTCAAATATGAGGTAGCACATGCTGGGCAAACACTGTCACTGAGCTACATAGATATTCCTATTTCTGAGGAGACCCTCTGCCATATTGATTTCCTTTTTTCAGTTTTTCAATATGCTCAATATTGCATGATTCTTCAGTTAGTTTTTATATACAACAAACTTTAGCCCTTAAGAGTTTTCTTTGTTGTCTGATTCAGTGTTACAGATCTTGGTAATCCTTTCTATCACTAACTTTTTTTTATGAATTGGAAAAAAATACCAATAATTTTTTTTATTATAATTTCTTGGAGCAGTTAAAAAATTCACACAAACCAGGCGTGGTGGCACACGCCTTTAATCCCAGCACTTGGGAGGCAGAGGCAGGCAGATCTCTGTGAGATCAAGGCTAGCCTGGTCTACATAGTGAGTTCCAGGACACCTGGGCCTACAGGGAGACCCTGTCTCAAATAGACTAAAAAAAAAAATTCACACAAAAGACAAAGTCACAAGATGTGTGGATTAAAGCATTTTAAAGCATTTTACAGACCCAGGAGTCTGGATGTTGTAGGTATGTGTTCTCTTCTCAACCATGGATATACCTGGCTTTCTTTTCTTTCTCCTTAAAGTGGTTTGCATCCAGCAAGATAGACCCTTTGCTCCACAACACCATAAATGAAGAAGAGGGGATATCATCCTAAATTCACGGGTAAGGACTGAAAAAAACGTCTCTAATGAAACCAGTTGCTCCTGCCTGGGGACAAGCTATTACTCTCCTGACCTTGGCTCCCAAAGCCCATGCTGTCTTTGGACTTGAGCAGGGGCTGGGAAGGAATGACCTGTCATCGTCCTCTGCATCTATCCAAGTTCCCCTAGTTTTGGATCAACTCCCAGGCATTTCTCCATTTCCCCCACAGAACAGAACCTCCCTGTGGATTTTCTTGTCTGAAATCCAAGGGCTGCGTGTCAATTAAGGCTTTTGGAAGTCATGATCCCTTGTCTCCAAAATGCCTCTAACTTCAGTTCTGCGAGCAGTTGTATTAGGTTCAACCCAGTCCAGAAATGATTACTCAGGCCACGGACTCCACTGGGATTTGCATCATTAACAACACCAAAAGAACATGGCCAAGCACTGGAAAACAAGTAAAAAGTACCATAGAGAGGCTGTCAAATTCTGTTATGAATTGAGCATTAAATCTTGTCTGATTCTAGCTCTGGGATTATCTGGAAAGAAAGTGTTCCATGGTCATGTTTCCCTTTAGTGAGTTACAGTGAATAGAAGGTACGCCACTCTTGGTGATGCTTCACATCACTGAGCTTGAGAAAAAGCATCTTCCATTTTCTCATTTTCCACAGAAACTTGTGGTTTAAAATGCTAATCTTCCCAAAAGACCAATAGGCATTTGGTAGCTGTTGACTCTCTGAAGGTGAAGTTGACAGTCTGTTTTCTGAAACTTTGGATCTCACTTCCAAACTTGCATCTACTTTTTTGGGTTCTCTTTTCTTTTCATTTTAGCTTAATCTTTCATATTCCTTCTCAGATAATGATTTCTGAATAACTTTTGGCTGTAAATCATATGATCCTGCTAGCATGGGATGGCTCCTGGTAACAGTTTCTTACACTTTCATGTGGTTCCTGCATTGCTTTGAAGTTCACAGTCACTACTGGGTTTATTCCAACCTTTGATTGGGAACCAGAGGGATTAGAAGGAGTATTTAAGTATTTACAATTTACCTAGCTCTCTGCCTTCCACTGATGGTTCTGTGATATTGTCTTCATGTATAACTGATGAGTATCATTCTGAATTATGTAGCCTCAGAGGAAATAAGGTCAGAGGATTATGAGATCTAAGATCCTACAGTCCTGGAGTAGATTGTTTTCTGTTCTCAGGCTCTATGCTCTTCACAGGTCTGTTCAAAATCACTCAGTAAGCCTGCATTTGTTATTACTAAAGAAAGAGCTACGGGGCCTGATGTTAATATATTACGAGTCTGAACTGAAGACGTGTCATTCATGTCATTACTGAGAAAATATGCTAGATCATTTACAACTGTTGAGTCTTGTCGAGCATGAATGGCTAAGTGACTTGCTATATTCACTGGCTTTTGAGATGAGGAGACAAGTAAGTGGGCTTCTTAATTTGTAGAGATTTGTGTATGGGTCACAGGTTCCATTAATGACATATAAGGAGGAGGCCTGTTTGTAGGCAAGAAGTCACCATTTGAACATCAGCTGATCACCATTCAAGGTCATGTGGGAGACTCTTGGTGCCCGAAGACAAGGTTTCACACACCTAAGAGGGAACAGGACTCTAATCTGTGACGCTTGGAGCATCTCATTAGATTCTTTGACATTTAACATTGACAAAATATCAATCCTCCGCGCCTGTCTTCTATGAAATTTTTTTAAAGTGCAGCAAAGCGCAGTGGTTACCAGCCCAGGAATTGAAGCTGGGCTGATTTTGAGTTCTGGATTTATGCTTTTCTAGTTGATAACCTTGAAAAACCTCAAATATTTCTAATGCTCTTTTTTTTTTTTTTTAATTCACACACGCAAAAATAAATGGCTATGGTAGCATTGACCATGACTACATAAGCTTTCTCTGAAAATGAAAGTAAGTAGTAGATCTAAAATGCTGACTACAACACCTGGCTCTCAGTAAGTATCCCGTGTAGCTTTCATTATTACTAATTATTGAAGTGCATGGTAACAGTGTTTCATTCAGACTCTGAGTGTAGGGCTGAGAAAACATAAGCAGGAATTTAGTAGGAATTTATCCTACTCTCTGGGTCCTTTCTAGACTTGCCTAGATTGTTTCTTGTCACCATACTCATTTTGGTTGAAATGGAATGAACAGAACTCCATTCCTGGCCATCATAGAGCACAAATGGGAATGTTCTGAAACCCAAACAGTTTGAAGATGTCACTTGTGGCAATGACATTCCAGTGTGCCTCTGTAAACATGCATGCTTAATATAGGACTTTGGGGTTATATAACTTCCTTGCAATGTAGGAAGGAATCCAAAGCTATTGACATGGTATACATGAAAATAGCTAATTGTCTCCTCTCACCCTCCTTGAGCTATGATCTTGCTGTGTAGCCCAGGCTGACCTCAAACTTAAGATCCTCCCACCTGTGTCTCCTGGATAGTTGGTTTCTTAGTTTGAAACAGGGTCTGGCTATGTAACATAGACCAGCCTCAAACTCATGGAAATCTTGCCTCAGCCTGAAATTACAGCCATATACCACTCTCCTGGCTCATACCTATTAAAGAAATACCATTACTCATACAAAGAACCTCTTGGGGCAGCTGAGCATATGTAAGCAGATACAGGTTGACCTGAGCAGAGCACAGGGTGTGTTTTTAGGCCACTCAGCTTTTCACTGGCTGAGGAACAGGACTTACACTGTCTGTTGATAAAGGCTGGGGGAATGCTTTTGTATGGAAGGAATTTAAATTTCAAGTGACACCAAAGGGGAGGAAAAGGTCGTGGGCTTTCTTATCAGCCTGTCCAAAGGAACCAAAAGGGATGTGAACAAGAGGCTTGAAAAAAGTCAACAATAAAACACAAATTGGGTGTGGTGGCTCATGCCTATAATTACAGCACTTGGCAGGCTGAAGCAAGGGTATCACCACGAGTTTAAGGCCAGCTTAAGCTACACAGTGCATTCCAGGATAGCCTAGGATACAGTTTGACCTTGTCTTAACAAGCAAATAACAATGCTACCAAATGAGATCAGACTCTGTTATACTTGGTAATAAGTGGCACATGCTAGAGTACTGAATCACTGCCACTGTGCATTGTCACTAATGTATCAATGAGTCAGCAATGTACCATACCTTCAATGACTGATATAGGAGCCCAACACTGGACAACACTCTCATCTCCTTGGCTTTATTGACTCATGAAGAATGACTGAAAATATGAATGGCTCTCCACTTTCCTTTGAAATATTCAAGGTGAAAGATGACATTGGCCTGAACCGAGACATAATGGATATGGAGGCAGGTTTCTTTTATTCATTGTGCTAACTGAGGCAAGCCAAGAAGCCTGTGACACACACAGAGAACCCGTTTTCTAGGATCATTAAGCAAACAATTACAATAGCATTATATATTACAAAGTGTACTTAAATGCTTTGTTTGGAGATGTACAATTATGTGAAGACCCACAGGCAGGGGGACAATGGGGGGAAAGCAGGGTTGGAGATCAGGGGACAGCTTCAAAATATACTACTGAGGAGATGGAAGTGGATGCACCAGTGACTAGTACTTAGAGATCCTCAGAATAATGGGAAACTAGTTGCTACCAAACTTTTTCAGAAAGCCTGGACTCCTGGCTTTCAGTCTCACTGAGAACAAGGGCAAAGAATGACCACTCATAGGTAAAGGGGCCCACTTGCTGACTACAGCATGGCCAACTGACATGAGGGCTGTCCTTGTGATTCGGGCCATCGTGTGCTACACAGATGGTTCTGGTCTAAGGTGAGGTCAGGAGCAGTCATCTCATGCCTTATCCTCTTCTTCCTTAAGAACATGAATACAAATTAAGTAATATAAAATTTAGATGAGAATAAGAAAAGATGTCATTAAACCTATGTTAAAATAAATGTTATATAATTTGGAAAAATAGTGTTTTTAATTATTTAGTTGACAGATATCTATATTTTTTTCTGATTTTTGCTACTCTGTTTTCTTTGTGACAGATTCTTGATATGTATCCCAGGCTGGCTTCAAACTCACTATGCAGCCCAAGGTTACCTTGAATTTGGTATTCTTCCTGCCTAAGTCTCACTTGTGCTGGTGTTACACCCCCTGATTGCATATATTTTTACTAATACGCTCTGATTACCTTTCTATAGGTCAATGACTTTGTAGTATACCTGATGATAGAGAATTCAAATATACTGTATTCTTTTTTTCTTGCATGCTGAACAAAAGTTTGATTTTATTTTTGGGTGTATGATGAGTGCTTTTTAGTTTCACTTTCATGTAAATATTTAGCATGGTCAATTTTGGAAAACCCTTTATATACTCTTAGATAGTGTTATATTAAACATTCCCTGAAATGACAATATTCTGGTTTGTCATCAATGTTTTAAATTGCCATTGTTGGTATGACCCATCAGCAAAAATGCCCCCTTGCCTTTCTATAACTTCTTCCTCTTCTGTAATTAGATAATAATCCAGAAGTCCACTTGCTATACCTATTTGGATTTATGTCATTCTTTTAAGGCTTCACTATTTTTGTCTGTGATCTGAGTTTTTTTCCTGTTATAGTTACAACTCAATGTCAGAATAGTTTCTACTGATTTAATAGATAATTTGTTTCATTTATTTATTTTTATCTTCTCTCAGTTCTGTAAAAAACTCATGATCTACCTTGATCTTATCATCTGAGGAAGCTCTTGAAGATCCTGCAGAGTACTTGATACGAAAAGCCTTTGTCAGTGGCAAGTGTCACATTTTATCTACTGATACAATTCTCTTGTGCTGTATTCCCACCTCCTGCTCACCCCAGGACTTTACAGATTGCATCCCATCCATCATCAGTGTACAGGGAAGATCTATGAGATGAATTATTGGGTGAGGGAGAAGGAGACTCAAGCAATGGTTATTTCTAATCAGGGTCTGTTTTCATCATGTTTCATTTCACTTTAGTATGAACAGAATGAAATATAACACAATTTTCTTTTAAAATAAATTATTGGAAAATATATTTCCAGAATTTTATAATTCGTGAAAGGGTATCTCTGGTCAGGACTTTGGAGGTTTACTGTGTTCTTATTGTGGATATTGTAACCAAGAACCTGAGACTTCTGCTTTCTGCATTTGTGAATTCCTGAAGTGAGATGCCAGGCTGTGCAGGTGGAGGTCGCTCCACTTTTTATCTGTTAATATCCCACCAAGCTTCTTTGATCCCTGAAATCTCTTCAAGTACACCTGAAGGGGGGACTTCCTGTGGTGTGGACAAGCAAACACTTCTGGAGCTAATCTAAAGCAATACAACTTTAAAGAAGTATTTTTCTATTTGCAAAACTCACTTGTCAGGGGTAAATTTATAGTAAAAAAATATGACAAAGAATATTTATGTAAATAATGAAGCAGGGATAGACTTTAAAATACATTTTTGGTATTTCTGTTTGTTTTTCTAAGTGTAGTTAATTAATTCTGGTAATTCTGCAGGGTTCTGTGGTACAGAGTTATCACAGCTCTTGAAAGTCTCCCCACTCTCCAGGTAGAACTAAAGTTTCCTACTTTCTTTCCTGCCATCTACCATTGCATGATGTGTTTACACCCAGCATATTGTTACTGTCAAACTTATTGTCTGTTTCCAGTACTAAATGTGAGCTTCTTGAAGGCAGGGACTATGGTTTTCATCATTCACCAGCCCTCATTCCCTACTCAGTGTCACTAGATCTACACAATTGAATGTCCCTTCTGGCAGGCCCTGGTGTTTCCTGAACTCATCTGAGCATTGGTAGTGGGGAATGGTCCTTTGCATTCTGCCCTAGGGACACAGAAATTACCAGGTGGGTCATTCCCTCTCATCCTACAAACCTAGCTCCTTGCCTGCTTAGCCTTCCTGCCTGGATGGCAGTGGCACTGAAGGAGCCCTCTGAAGAGATGACAGTAGCCATTCATGACAATGCTGGCCATGAGCAGACTTTCTTATAAGTTCAAACTTTTGGGTCCTCACTTGTCCCTTGACAGGGCATTCACCAGGATCATCCTGGAAGGAGAGGCTTATTGTGAACTAGTCTTGTTTCTAAAGATGTCTAACTCTCTGTAGGCCTTTCCCAGACCCAAATGTGAGAATTTGAAGAGAGAAGATCCTAAGACCTTGTCCATGGCCTGCTGTTAGTCATCCTGACTGCAAGGAGAAATGGCACAGCTGTGAGACAGCGATGAATGGCTCTGGAAAACTGGGAATTTGGGCTTGTGGAAAGTTTGTCCCTCCCTTCATCCTCATCATAAATACATACATACATGCATGCATGCATACATATATGCATACGTACATATTGGCCAATAGTTCAACCAATTGATGAAGAAGAGAAAGCCCTCAATTTAGGAAAAGATACTCACCCATGGTGTGTACAGGTCCTCCCCAATAAGAATGCTAAGCAAAAAACATTTTGATTCTTAATAAGCTGCAATTCTGAGACCTCATTCAGAGAATAATATTTATTCTGCCTAGGTGCCTCAACTATTGCCAATCACTAAGTACAGACTTCTGTATCAGAGGGCAAAGGTACTCTCAGGGCTTTAGGCTCTGTCTCTACTGTTACATTGTAGGATCTGCCTCTACCCCTTGGATTCCTGGACCCCGTCATGTGCCTCTCCAGGCATCTCTCACTGTAGTGACTCTCCAATCTCTTATCCACCCAGCAGCACAATATGCTTTTTAAGAATACCATCAACATCATACCATGCATAGTCATACATCCTTTGGTTTCTGCTACTTGATACTGAGTTCCCTTTCCACACAGAAGCTTTTCCACAGTCTTTTTCCTTCTCTTTCTTCAATGTACTGACTTCCTGGCCCCTGGCAGTTCTCAGGCTAGACATAACTTCTTTAGAAAGTTATTCTTGCTTTTCCTTCCTGAATTTCCTTTTCATTATTTTCTGGCAGGGCTTCTGTGCTAGTTTCATTAACTTGACACAAATTAGAGACACCTGGGAGGAGGACCCTCAACTGAGGAATTTCCTCCATGGAATTGACCTTGGCTATATCTCTGAGTTATTTTCTTAATTGTTGGTTGATGTAGGAGGGCCAAGCCCACTGTGAGTGGTGCCATCCCTAGGCAGGTGGGCCTGGGTTGTATAAGGAGGGTAATAGAGAAAGCCAGGGGGAGCAAGCAAGCAAGTAGCATGCATCCATGGTCTCTGCTGCAGTTCCTGCCTCCAGGTTCCTGCCTCGAGTTTCTTCTTGGGCTTATCTTGAACACAGACCGTGACATGGAAGTGTAAGTCAAATAAACTTTTCCTTCCCCAATTGCTTTCGGTCAGTGCTTTTTGTCCCAGCAACAGAAACCAAACTACAACAGTATCTTATGCTTTTCCTTCAAGGCACGTATTAAAATCTGTAATTACGGATTTTTTTTTAACCGTTTAAGAATAGGGACACTGTCAGTTGTATATTTACCGAGTGCTTTTTCAACTATATCGTAGGTTTTTGCCAACCATTTTGCTGAATGAAAGCATCTACAGTAATGTAACTCCAATATAATGGCTCAAATGGCAAGAGCTGGAACTCAGATGTGTCATGTTAAGTAAGCCTCGTTATGTAACTACTTTTTATCTATGAAGTTATGTAAGGGTCATGGACTGGGCCTTGGACTTCCATCTCCCCATGGAGTTTAGACATAATGAAACATTATGTCTAATGTTTCGCAAGAGTGGACTCCACAGAGGCCATCAAATCAGAAGGAGGGAAAACAAGAGTCCCGAGAAAGGAGTCATCCTGAGAATTCTGAATACAAATGCTATTGACATTTTAGGTTGGATAATTCTTTGAGGTAGGGGCTTTCCTGTGCACTGCACCCCTGGCTTCTACCAACTGAATTCTAGTAGCAAACTCCTCTAACTTGAGACAACAAAAATGTCCCTAGATATGGTCAAATGTACAAAACTGTGCTGGGAATTACCCCAGTAGAGAACAACTACCCCCAGAAAACTAGCATAGCAAACAAGTACCGAGACAGGCTTATACACCATAAAGAAGAGCTAGGGCTGGATGTAGGGAGACAGCGTTAGAGGCTTTCTTACCCTAAACTCCTTGCAGACTCAGTTGAATACTGGAAGGTAGACCTTAGGTCACTACTGATTATAGTGTTTGGGGCATGTACAATCCTGCTGTAAGAACTCTCCGGGCCCCAACTAAGTCCAACACAAAGAGCTTTTCCTCCTGGTTTCTAGGGGCAGTGGTTTTGTTTCATATAGGCTGTGGCATTTTGGATACTGACTGCTGTCATGGACCATCTGTGGAGCAGTCAGGATCTTGGGTCATGCTGCTACTTCACAGAATGGTGATTTTCACTGATCCTGAGAATACAAAGCATTCCCAGGAATTCTGCCCTTGCCCCCAAATATTTTGGTAGGTGGATTTTGGAAAATGCATGGTTTCCTGTAACTAAACCATAAGCAGAACGTTCCCACCATCAAAAATGTGAAGCATTTGCCACAGAGTTGTTCACAGGCTGGTAAAGCCCAGGATATTGACATTGCTCCCATATTCTGCAATTCACAGAGCCTCCATGTTCACTTGAATTCATTTGCTATTCACAAAAATCCTACAGAAGCATTAATGTTCTTGATTGGTGCTCATTTCACATATAAACCAACGTCCCAAGCCACCACCCACTGGTCTAGAGGCAGTTCTCTGGGTCCAATATAAACCATGAGATTGCCCTTCCATGAAATCTTTTTTTTTTTATTTAAAAAACAAGACTGCTGATTATTTTTTTTATAATTTTTAAAAATGATTTATTTAATAACAACATACTTAGAAGAAATATATCATTACAACACAATTGACATATTCAATAACGTTTTCCTGAGGTAGGATGCATCTCTTTCAAATTTGGCTGTAAATTTAGTTGTATTTCTTAATCATAGCAACATAAAGGAGTTGTCTTTATGCTAGTGAACCACTGATACCAGTG
>NW_008347536.1:1865066-1873241 GCF_000622305.1 Nannospalax galili | reverse complement strand
CAAAACTAGGAATGGTGCAGTGCCCAAACTAGGAGTAGAGAACAGTGGGGGAGATGGAAGGGTGAATGAGGTTGGGGGAGTCAAGGCGCGGAGGGCTCTGCGATAGACTTGGCCCAAGTGGCCTGAGGATAGGAGAGCAGGTTAGGAGAGTTAGCCGGTGGTGCAGGTTCTGGGAAGCAGAGAGAGGTGAGGGTGGTGCCAGGTCCAGACGCAGTGCTCTTGGAGCCCAAGGAAGGCACTAAGTTGGTCTAGGTGAAAAGGATCAGGAAGCAGTATTGGTTCCCCAGGTGTCTGGGGCCCCAAGACTAGGAATGGCACAGGGTCCAAGCTAGAGTATAGAATGCCAGGCGGGGGGGCAGGGGGGTGGTGGGTGGGGTGGAAGGGTGAATGAGGCTTAGGGAGTCCCGGCGCGGAGAGCTGCACTATAGACTTACCCCAAGAGGCCTGAGGATAGTAGTCCTTCCATGAAATCTTATATCATCTTATGCTCAAGTAGAAGTTATCTAAAGTTGGACAATAGATGTACAGACTGGAGTCTTTTCAGAAATAATAATGCATCCATATGCTTGTATATTGCTACTGCGGGGGAGGGAAGGCCCATCCTGCTACCGACTTATGACTATAGCATAGGGAACCACCTATCCTGGTTTCCCAGCACTAAATGGTTTCAGGGAAATCTGAATCTCAGTATTTGCTTTGTTTTGGGTTGGTTATCTAGCCAGAATGGCCCTTTTACATGTCGAGTCCCAGCCTCCTTTCAGCTTTACATCTAATTTGAAATAGATATTAGCACTGGGATAGCAAATGCAAATGATAGGAAAAGGTGATATATGTCAGATACCAATGTGACTGTAACTTTTGAGTACTGAAAATGGTCAGGGGATAGAGGAAGGGAAATCACTCAGCTTAGTGTTTCTGGGTTAATTTTTTTCCTTTGCTTTCCTTCTTTCTCTTTGCCTCTCCTCCCCCTCCTCTTGAATGTGAGATCCTCTTGCTTCAACCTCTTGAGTGCTGAGATTTAGGTGAATCTCAGGATGACGAGCTTATGTTGCTATACCCAACCTGTTTAACTCCTTCTGTAAAACTGTTTTTATTAAATCCTAGTATTTCACACATGTATGCAATGTAATTTGGTCTTATTTGCCCCTTTTTTCCTTTTTTGACTTCGTGTTATTTATCTCTAGTTTTCCTTTTTAAATTTTAACTTATTATTTTTATTTTATGTGTATCAGTGTATTGTTTGTTATGTAAGTAGGTGCACTCATGTCATGCAATGACCATGGAGGTCAGAGGAGGCCATCAGCTCCCCTGGAAATGGAGTTAAGGATGGATTTTCACCAGCAGATGGGTGCCAGGACTCCAACCCAGGTACTCTGAAAGAGCAGTCAGTGCTTTTAACTGCTGGAGCCATTTCTCCAAGCCCAAGATGTGACTTTTTTTTTTTTTTTTTGAGTCAGGATCTCCTGAAACTCCAGGTGACCTGGAACTTGCTAGGTAGACTGGGCTAGTCTTGATCTCACAGAGATCTTGCCTGCTTCTGCCTCACTCCTGCTGGAATTAAAGGAACTCCAGGTGACCTGGAACTTGCTAGGTAGACTGGGCTAGTCTTGATCTCACAGAGATCTTGCCTGCTTCTGCCTCACTCCTGCTGGAATTAAAGGAATAAAGACTTCTACCGCCACGCCTACCCTTCTGTTTTTGTTTTTTACCTATTGAGTCCAATTTGTGCTGCCTATATTCATGGGGATGGATCCATCCATTGGAATGTGGTCAACCTATCAGAAACCAGACCCTTAAAGACAACTGACTCCCATACCCCAGAAGCCATCAACGGTCACTTGCTTCTCAGCTAGGTTTTGGTGATGGGTCATGAACCTCTTCTCCTTCCATGCTGGAATGTTGGTTGTCTTCATCTTGTGAAGGTCTTGTGCAGGTAACCACAGTGACTATGAGTTCATGAGTGCAACAGTCCAAACTTCTTTTAAAAAAATAATTTATTGAGAATTTCATATATGCCTATAAGGTGTTTTGATCAAATCCATGCCCACTCCCTCCCCTCAAACTCCTCCCATTATCTCCCCATCACTCTTTTTCTGATAACTTCATGTACTCTTTCTCTTTTACTTTTTTTATGGGGCTTTTTGCTACTCTAACATTCCCCCTCTGAAGAGGTAACACTAAAATCTTTTAAGGATTAAATAAAAGCTCCCAAATACTTTTGACGTTTTTGACATTTGGAACAGAGTATGTTGCTAGCAGGCCCAAGGACATTGTGACTTTTAGCCAAGAAACCGGATACTTCTCTTTGGGGTCTTTTTACCCTAATTGCCTAGCCAATTCCTACCTGCTGTTCTTATCACACCATCTTCTGAAGAGGTTACCCAATTTGTGGATAGGCACTTGGATGTAGACCACTCTGGCTTCTTCCATGCTGAACACGGACACAGGGTGAGGCAATTGGGCAGGCTGACTTTTTCCATGCTGAAAAGTCTATCTAAAAGACTCCCAAATTGCATAACTCTTATCTGTAGGGAGAAAAGAAGTCCTTCACTGGTGAATAGGAGATGTGAAGGAGAAGTAAAGGCAAGAGTAATTAGCATTACAAGTTCTAGACAGTGAACTAGAAAAAAGTCAGAACAGGGCAATTTTCAAATGTTCATATGAAAGTCCTTTGGAGTTTCTTGACAAGGGCTTCCAAAAGCATCCCTCTATTGGGTTCCTCCTCATTTTTCTTTTGTCTTCCAAGGCTGGACTTAAGAGTGATGGATTCAGGATTTGCTTTCAGGCATTTTGATAGCTTTTGGAGTGGTTAGAATCAGTGTCAGTTCCCTCTCAAAGGCTTTGAGATAACTGAGGGATTGGTGAGGTGGATGAATGACCTGAGGGTTTGCACACTGGAAAGCCTTTACCCAGCATGAGTTAAGTCTTCTCTTCCTAGCCTTCCCCAGATCGTGTACTTTAACCCTCCCCAAATCCAAGAGACCATGTGTGATTAGGGCCAAATTACATAAAGTTTCCTGGGAAGAGTGGCTGGATACTCCAGTGAGGATCCAATGACCCTGCTTGCCCCTCCTTTAATGAAGGAGCACAACCATTAACAAGCAAAATTGTGACAATGTTTAGCAATCAGGCTCAGCTGAAGTCGTGATGATGGTAGTTATTTCATGCAGAAGAGACTGCTGTACAGCATCATCTTATTAAAAGGACATAGAATTTAAAAGGATTTGGTGCTAGGATTCACAAATGAGGGAGAACATACATCTTTTATTTTTCTGAGTCTGTGTTACTTCACTTAGTATAACAGTTTCTAGATCCAACCATTTACCTGAAAATTTCATTGTTTCATCTTTCTTTACTGCTTAATAGAAAGAACTCCATTGTATAAATATACCACATTTTTGTTAACCACTGGTTAGTTGGGGGACACAGGTTACTTCCATCTCATAGCTATTGTGAAAAGAGCAGCAGCAAACATGGTCGTACAAGTGTCTCTACAATAGGATGAGTCCTTTGGGTATACGCCAAGGAGTTGTATAACCGGGTCATATGGTAGGTTCATTTTTAGTTTTTTAAGAGTTCTCTACACAGTTTTCCATAGGGGTTGCACAATCTTACCAGCAGTGAAGGAGCAGTCCCCTTTCTCCATTTGTTCTCTTGATCCTAGCCAGTCAGATTGTGGTAAGGTGATACCTTAGGGTGGTTTTAATTTGCATTTCCCTAATTACTAATGATGTTGAACATTTTTTGAGATGTTTCTTAGCCATCTTTATTTCTTCCTTTATGAACTCTCGGTTTAGATCTTTAGCCTATCTTTTAATTGGGTCATTTGGTTTCTCACTTCTTTGTTTTTTGAGTTCTTTATATATTCTAGATGTTAAACCTCTGTCATATGTGTCACTGGTGAAAATTTTTTCTCATTCTGTGCGTTTTCTCTTAAACTTTTTGATTGTTTCTTTTGCTGGACAGAAGCTTTTTAGTTTAATGAGGTCTCACTTGTTGATTGCTGACCTTAATTCCTGAGCAACTTCTGTCCCATTTAGAGAATCCTTTCCTACACCTGTATTTTGTTACTGCCAATATTTTCTTCTAATAGTTTCAGGGTTTCCAGTTTCACATTGAAGTCTTTGATCCATTTGGAGTTGAGTTTTGTGCAAGGTGAAAGATAAATATCTACTTTCATTCTTCTACAGGTGGAGATCCAGTTTTGCCAGCACCATTTGTTGAAGATACTGTCTTTCCTCCATTGTGTGTTCTTGGCACCTTTGTGAAATATCAGGTGGCTGAAATTGTGTTTACTCTGGCTTGGATCTTCAATGATGTTCCATTGATCTATGTGTCTATTTTGTCTATTTTTGTACCAGTACCATACTATTTTTATGACTATAGCTCTGTAGTATATTTTGAGATTTGGTATAGTAATCCCCCCAGTATTGTTCTTTGTGCTCACGGTTGCTTTGGCTATCCAGGGTCTTCTGTGCTTCCACATGAATTTAAGGATTTTTTTTCTAATTCTGTAAAGTATATCATGGGGATTTTGATTGGGATTGCATTGAATCTATATATTGCTTTTGGTAGGATGGTCATTTTCACAATATTAATTCTTCCAATCCATGAGCATAGGAGGTCCCTCCAACTCCCGATGTCTTCCTCAATCTCTTTCTTTCATGATTTAAAAATATCATTGTAGAGATCTTTGGTGTCTTTGGTCAGATTTATTCCAAGATATTTTATTTTATTTTATTTTTTGCAGCTATTGTTTTTGTTAATGGTTAATGGGAGCATTTCCCTGTACTCCTTCTCCAATTGCTTGTTATTGGTATATAGAAAAACTACTGATTTTTGGAGATTGATTTTATAACCTGCCACTATAGTGAAAGTATTGATCAATTCTAGGAGTTTCCTGGTGGAACTTTTGGGATCTCTTAGGTATAGTATCTTGTCATCTGCAAAAGTGATAGTTTGACTTCTTCTTTTCCGAGCATTTCCCTGTACTCCTTCTCCAATTGCTTGTTATTGGTATATAGAAAAACTACTGATTTTTGGAGATTGATTTTATAACCTGCCACTATAGTGAAAGTATTGATCAATTCTAGGAGTTTCCTGGTGGAACTTTTGGGATCTCTTAGGTATAGTATCTTGTCATCTGCAAAAGTGATAGTTTGACTTCTTCTTTTCCAATTAGTACTCCTTTAATTTCCTTCTCCTGTCTTATTGCTCTAGCAGGAGTTTCAAGCACTATGTTGAAAAGGAGTGGATGTAGTAGACATCCTCTCTGGTTCCTGATTTTAATGGGAGTGCTTCCAGGTTTTCTCCATTTAGAATGATGTTGGCTGCGGGTTTGTTGTATAAAGGTTTAATTATGTTGAGGTAAGTTCCCTTGAGTCCAGGTCTCTCTAGGACTTTGAACATAAATGCATGCTGAATTTTGTCAAAAGCCTTTTATGCATCTATAGAGATGACAATATGTTTTTTGTCTTTGAGTCCATTTATATGATTAATGACGTTTATTGACTTGCAGATAAATGGATGGAACTAGAAACTGTTATACTAAGTGAGTTAACACAATCTCAGAAAAAAAATCGACATATGTTCTCCCATTTTGTGGGTTTTCTGTTTGCTTCCTTGGTTGTTTCTTTTGAAGTACAGAGCTTTTTAGTTTAACGAGGTGCCACGTGTTGATTCTTGACCTTCTTTCCTGGGCAGTTGGTGTCCGGTTTAGAAAATCGTTTCCTACACCTATATCTTGTAGGTTATTTCCAATGTTTTCTTCTAACACTTTCAGAGTTTCAGGCTTCACATTGATGTTTTTGATCCATTTGGAGTTGACTTTGTGCAAGGTGATAGATAGGGGTTTAGTTTCATTCTTCTACAGGTAGAGATCTCATTTTGCCAGCATCATTTGCTGAGCATGCTGTCTTTCCTCCATTGAATGTTTTTGGCTCCTTTGTCAAATATCAGGTGGCTGAAATTGCATGTACTCATATTTGGGTCTTCAATTTTGTTCAATTTATTTATGGGTCTATTTTTGTGACAGTACCATACTGTTTTTATGACTATAGCTCTATGATACAGTTAAATATCTTGTATAGTAATCCCCCCAGCACTGTTCTTAGTGCTCAGGGTTCCTTTGGCTATCTGAGGTCTTTCATGTTTCCATATGAATCTTAGGGTGTTTTTTTCAAATTCTGTGAAAAATGTCGTGGGGATTTTGATTGGCATTACATTGAATCTATAAATGGCTTTTGGTAGGATGGTCATTTTCACAATATTAATTCTTCCAATCCATGAGCATGGGAGGTCCCTCCATCTTCTGATGTCTTCCTCAATCTCTTTCTTTAAAGATTTAAAACTTTTATTGTAGAGGTCTTTAATGTCTTTGGTCAGGTTTATTCCAAGATTTTTTTTTTTGTAGTTATTGTGAAGGGGAGTGTATCCATGTACTCTTTCTCTGATTGCTTATGATTTGTATATAGAAAGGCTGCAGACTTTTGTAGATAAATTTTGTGACCTGCCACTTTACTGAATGTGTTAATTTCTAGACTCTTTTGTGGTGGAATTTTTGGCGTGTCTTAGATATAATATCATATCATCTGCAAATAGGGATAATTTGATCTCTTCTTTTCCAATTATTACTCCTTTAATTTCCTGCTCTTCTCTGATTGCTCTTGCAAGAGTTTCAAGGTCTATGTTAAGGAGGAGTGGAGATAGTGGACAACCTTGTCTGGTTCCTGAATTCAATGGGAATGCTTCCAGTTTTTCTCCATTTAGAATGATGTTGGCTGTGAGTTTGTTATATATGGCTTTAATTATGTTGAGGTATGTTCCCTCCAGTCCAATTCCCACTAGGACTTTGAACATAAATGCATGTTGAATTTTGTCAAAGGCCTTCTCTGCATCTATTGAGATGACCATGTGGTTCTTGTCTTTGAGCCCATTTATATGATTTATGACGTTTATTGACTTATGTATATTGAGCCATCCCTGCATCTCTGGAATAAAGCCAACTTGATCATGGCGGATGATCTTTTTGATGTGTGTCTGTGTGAGGTTTGCAAGCATTTTGTTGAGAATTTTTGCATCTATGTTCATTAAGGATATGGGTCTATAGTTTTCTTTTTTGGTTGTATCTTTACCAGGCTTTGGTACTAGAGTGATGCTGTCTTCATAGAAGGAATTTGGAAGTTGTCCCTCCATTTCTATCTTTTGAATAAGTTAAGTAGTATTGGATGTAAATCCTCTTTAAATGTCTGGTAGAATTCTGCTGTAAATCCATCTGGTCCTGGGCTTTTTTTAGTCGGGAGGTTTTGTATTCTTATTTCAATTAAAAAAGAATATGGGTCTGTTTAAGCTTTTAATCTCTTCTTGGTTTAGTTTTGATGGTTCCCATGCTTTTAGATAACTGACCATTTCTTTTAAGTTTTCAAATTTAGTAGCATATAGGTTTTTAAAGTATTCCCTTATAATGTTCTGTACCTTTCTGGTGTCTGTTGTGATGTTTCCCCTTTCATCTCTGATTTTGTTGATTTGGACGTGTGCTTTCTGTCTTTTGGTTAACTGGGTAGTGGTCTATCAATCTTGTTTATCTTTTCAAAGAACCAGATCTTGGATTTGTTGATTCTTTGTATTGTTTTCTTTGTTTCTATTTCATTAATTTCTGTTCTGATTTTTGTTATTTCTTCTTGTCTGCTGGGTTTGGGTTTCATTTGTTGTTGCTTTTCAAGTGTCTTGAGTTGCAATGTTAAGTCACTTATTTATGTTCTTTCCAATTTTTTAATGTAGGCACTTAGAGCTATAAACTTCCTTCCCAGGACTGCTTTCTATGTGTCCCAGAGGTTTTGTTGTGTTGTACTGTCCTTTTCATTTAGTTTCAGGAATACTTTTATTTCTTTCTTAATTTCTCCTTTGACCCATTCATCATTCAGGAGTATGTTGTTTAATCTCCATGTGTTCATGTGGTGACCTGGGCTTCTTCCAGTGTTGATTTTAACCTTTTTTGAAGTGTGGTCTGAAGGAATGCATGGAACTATTTCAATCTTTTTGTATTTGTTGAGGTTTGTTTTGTGCCCCAGTATATGGTCGATTTTGGACAAGGTTCCATGGGGTGCTGAATAGAAATTATGTCCTTTGGTGCTTGGGTGGAATACTCGGTAGATGTCTGTTAAGTCCATTTGATAT
>NW_008347536.1:1858196-1864999 GCF_000622305.1 Nannospalax galili | reverse complement strand
CAAGGACAGTCACTGTTTTTATGAAGTTGGGTGCACCAGAGTTTGGTGAATATATATTCATGATTGTCATATCTTCTTGGTTTATTGTTCCTTTGATCAGAATGAAGTGGCCCTCTATCTCTTCTGATTAGTTTTAGTTTAAAGTCTTTATCATCAGATATTAGAATTGCAATGCCTGCTTTTTTCTTAGTAGCATTCTCTTGGTATATTTTTTCCCATCCTTTCATCTTAAGGTAGTGCCTGTCCTTGAAAGTGAGATGAGTTTCTTTCAACACAAAGATGGGTTTTTGTTTCTTAATCCATTCAACTAGTCTGTGTCTTTTGACTGGGAGTTCAGTCCATTGATATTTAAAGTTATTAATGAAAGATGTGTATTCTTTCAGGCTATTTGTGTCATGGAAGATTTTTCTTTCCCCTCAACTATAATGGACATTTTTGCTGGGTAAATTACTCTGGGCTGGCATCTATTTTCTGTAGAACTGCAAATGCCTTGGTCCAGGCTCTTCTGGCTTTCATTCTTTGCATTGATAAATCAGTTGTAATTCTGATGGGCTTTCCTTTGTATGTGATTTGTTTTTCGTTTGCTGCTTTCAGTATTCTCTCTTTGTTCTGTACATTTAGTGTTTTTACTATGATATGCCGTGGGGAGTTTCTTTTCTGATCCTGTCTATTTGGTGTTCTATGTGTTTCCTGTATTTGTATGGGGATGTCTTTCTTTAATTTCAAGAAATTCTCTTCTACAATTCTAACATCTGGTCAGTATCATTAACCTGAAATTCTTCTCCTTCTTCTATGCCTATCATATATTGATTTGGTCTTTTCATGGTGTCCCACATCTCTTGCATATTCTGTTCCTGTGTTTTTAAAATTTTTTCCATAATCTTGCTTGGGTGGTCCACTTCTTCAACTTTATGATCCAGCGTTGATATTCTGTTTTCCATTTCATTCATTCTAGCGGTGAGGCTTTCCCCTGTTGTTTCAAGTTGGCTTATTGAGTTTTTCATCCTTCTTCATTTCTGCCTGAGTTTTCTTCAATGTTCCTCTCTCTTTTGTTCTGCCTGAATTTTCTTTAATGTGTCTCTTTTGTGAATTCATTCAGAAGTCTATTCCTATCTTCTTTTAGTTGTTTGATTTTTTTGTTCGTGTTTTCTTTAAATTCGATGAATTCCTTGATCATGTTTGTGATTGTTCTTTTAAATTCAGTGTCCTTGGTTATCTCTAAGGGGTTCTCCTTGTAGAACTTTTGTACAGGATTGGTGGAGTTTGGTGGGGACATAGTGTTTTGGCGTTCCATTTTATTATTCTTTTGTTGTGATTTTGGCATGTGAATTTCTTTTGTTGTTTATGATTCCAATATGAGAATTAAGTTGAAGTATGCTTCTGTTTGTATTATCAGGGTGCCTCAGTCCTTTCCTTATTGGTTATGTAAAGCTGGTTGGTAAAGCTTTCAGGTTCTCTCAGGTTTTATTTTTGGAGGGAATTTATGGCTTCAGATCAGCTATTCAGGAGCACCCATAGAAGCCCAAGTCAGGTTCCAGTCAGGTACACTCAGACTTCCTTCTAAGATTGGACCCCTATCAGCAGGAACTCAGAGAAAATTTGGGAAGCTCCCTAAGGGGTGGGGGCAATTATGGGATTCTCAGGCAGTCCCCTGTGTTCTCAGCCCCTATGACAGTGGGAGGCCAGAACCAGCACTCTCTGGTAGTTTGCTGAGATCATAGCCACTACACTCATGGAGGTCAGAACCCGTCCTCTAGGCTGTCTGCTAAGATTTCCAGTTCTAACATCTTAACCTTGTTCTTTTCCTCTCTCTACTCCTGTTTAATGTTTACCTATTCCACCCTAGATTACAGTTTTATTCCTCTTCCCAGATGACCTTCCCTAAGTGTCTCTAGGCTAGAGGAGGTTCTCTGCTTGTGTTCCTCTACTTTGCCTTTGATATGCACTTTACACCTATGTTTATTGGCTTAATGGTCTATGTTTTCTGTTTCAAAAGAAAAGGTTAGAATATTCGCTACTCTGATATCAACATAGTGACTTGTATGTAGTTGATACTAAGTGCCTATTGAATTATTTCCTTTTCACAACCCATCTTCTGCAGAGTAATATGTTGGGAAACTTGGTCAAAGAGCAGGGCTTGTACTTAAATACATATGAGATGCACTTTCAGCAGTTTTCAGGAGCTAGGAGTTCAAGTGTAGGAAATGGGATACGGAAAGTAGGTAGTCCTAACTGATCGAAATGAAAAAATATAATTGTAATAAAACTTAAACACTGACCGTCAAAGGTTATTTTGCACTATGCTTTTATGCTTCTATGCATTTATTAAACAAGCATATGTTGAAGTGTTTCTCCATGTCAAGGGATGGACAAAGGATTAGTGACACAAAGATGCCTAACCTTTGCACTTTGAGCTTGAGAACTATGTCCTCTAATGTTCATTAATTATCTAGTATGTGCTAAACTTCATTCTGGAGCCATTCCCCAACAGATGTGAAAAACTACAGCTTTCATTTAGTGATAGATCAAGAGTTTAGATTAATAAGAGCTATGATAACTGTACTACAAACTCTGTTAGATAATGGTCCTCTAGTCCAGTCTCGGGAGTGGTCAGGGAAGACTTCCAGTGCATGCTGAAGATTAGACAGGAACCTAGCAATACATTCTGGTAGAAAGCATCGTCCATGAGACCATGTCATGATGCTCCATTTACCATAGAGAAGTGAGTGTGTGATTAGGTGTACTTATGAGACACCTCTTAAAATTGAGCTTAAGGGTAGTTGGGTGCCAGTGTGCCCTTCTGGAGAGAGTATGTGGACCCACTGAGTAGGGATGGGAGATAAGCAGGGACAGCAGCAGTAATGAAAGCTGGAAAGTTAGGTCAGGGCTGCACCACAGCGGTCATGAATGTTGAGTTGTTGTGTTTGCAGTTTCTTTCATTGGAAAGGGGCTTCTCCGCACAGATTTCAGCAGAGAAGTTTCTCTGACTAAGAATATTTACATCATGCTAATTAGTAGAGGTGATAAACATTACCATTGAAATCTACCCAATGACTTTATAGACATACACAGGTGCCAAGGATCCAAGTGCAACACTGATTGCTGCTAGATGAGGAAGATCTGAGCTCCCTAAAACAAGGAACTCTAGATAGGCTGACAAGATTCAGTGGATGGACGAGCACTGGGAAATGGCTGGGGGCACCAACAACACAGTGGACAATAACAGGGATGACAAAGTATACGGGTCCATGGAGGGGGGAAAGTTTATGGGGGCTGTCATTTGGGATGTGGGTATGTAGATGAATAAGATTGTTTGTGATGTTCTGTATGAAAAACACAAAAAATCAACAAATAAAAAATTTGTTATATTTGAGGAAGAAGCATAAAAATTTGCTTCATGTTAATTAGTAGAGGTGAAAAATACTACCATTAAAATCTACCTGATGACCTTATATCCATGCTCAGGTGCCAAGGATCTCAGAAAGTAACCGACTCTGACTAGTAATACTCAGGTACATAGAGATTAGAGATGCATATGCAAACATCTAAGTGTTGGTAGCATTAAAAATGATATTGTTTTCTGTATGAAACAATATATTTTAAAATGAAATGCAGATGTTTCTTAAAGGTTAAAACCTCATTCAATTTTATGTCTTATGGGCTTTATACAGAGTTCAATATTGTATAACTGTATTAATTCAACTGTGAACCTAAAAATTTACAGTCAATTTTGAAAGAGATATATCTTAGCTCTGGAAATTGTTATTGAATATGTCAATGCTGTTGTAATGAAATGCTTCTTCTAAGTATGTGGTTATTAAATAATTAACAAAAAATAATAAATTAAAAAAATGAATATATTTCTGCTCACTTTGATCTCCTTTGCCCCATACCTGCTACCCAACAAGCCAGTACTCACAGCACCATGGTCAGAGCTAATACTGTTCTCATTTCCCCCTTTACTTCCCCTTCCTGTTGTTTTTTTCTCTAGTGAATGCTCCTCCATTTGTCAAAGTTAATACATTCTGGTAGAAACAACCACTTGGTAATGATTTTCTGGGAGTAAAACAACTACCCTAGATAGCAGACTGTTGAGTTCTTTGGCTTCTGTGGTAGGCCAAGATGTCTAGACTGTGAGATTAGGGTGTAGAGGACCCTGGTCTCTGACCTTTGATTAACACTGGTTGAGAACATACAGATTCCAAATTCTGCTAACATTATTAGTTCCCTGACCAGCAATCCTGAAGAAGGAGTGGGATTCCTGAAAGTGAAAAGGTGCAGGCAATTTCCCTGTATCTGCTGGGTTTGTAGACTCCTGTACAGGGGAAATGATCAGTGCAGGGTCTCAGGTGTACACACAGCTCTTCTCCTGGAATCCAGGTCTCTGTCTCCCAATGAAAAATCCGTGCTTAGCCTCTCATGGTCTTTTTAATGACTTAGCTCAGTTGTTCCTTTGAATTGTTTATTTTTTTCCACTAAAAATATATTGTATATCTCTACTGTGATATACAGTTTAAGGATACAAAGGAAAAGAAACAAGCAAGTAAAAAAGGAATGTCAAATCTCCACTCTAAAGGGTAAAATAGGCAATAGTGACTGTACATAAGTGGAGAATGAAGCCACTTCTCCCTCCAATGCAGGGCAATTGGGTCCAAATTATTTTACATTTTCAATGGGAAAAGGCTACTTTAAACTTAATGGGGTGCCTTATTTGCAGCTTCTGTCCCATTGTTCAGGGATACCCTCTGCCCATGGTTTCTACATCAATTTCATGCATATTTCAGATTCTGCCTTCATTTGTGAGGAGGACTCTGACTCAAGGCAGGCCGGAGCTGCTTCTCTTTCAGTACTTTCCCAATGGATTATAATGACACGTCTTCCTTGAGCTCTTGACGACTGGAAGTTTTTTTTTTTTGTTTGTTTGTTTGTTTTTTTGCCTTGAGTCTTCAGCTCCCAATCACAGATCTTGGTACACAGAAAGTGCTTATTTTAACTTATTAGCACCAATGGAAGGGACCAAAGCCATTACTGTGGGCACAGCACACTTTACTTTTCATGTCACTGGTCACATGCAGAGACCAGGAAGGAAGGTATGTTAGGGAAACAGATATCTTTAAGTAGTATTCTGAATCTTGGGGTGGGAGAACTAACAGCATCAACCGCCAAGAATCCATTCTCCTTAATCTGATGGGAGAATGAAAGAACATTTAAAATGGGACAGTGCCACCTAGTGGTGAGAAAAAGACCTCCGCGATGCTTCCCTGCCAAGATGGACTTCCAGCTCAACCTTAAGGGGTTGGGACTCTGTGCTGACAACAGGGGCACCTGCAGCAGAATGTGTCTTGGCCTAGGCTCACACAGGGGCCTGTTCTACTGGTCTCTAGGGTGGATGGTGAGTTCATGATGAACAAAACCTTTGTGCCTATTGTTAATATTAATTATACTGTGTTGTACACTTAGCTGTTTGCTAGAAGGATAGGTAGACCTCTTGTTAAATAAATGTTCTTACTACAGCTATCACACATACCAAAGAAGGAGGAGGAGGAGGAGGAGGAGGAGGAAGAGGAGGAAGAGGAATCAAAACTAATTCTAGTCTGATTTTTAAAAACAGACAATTTTAGAGACCCAATCATCAACTGTTGCTGAGCCCAGAGAGGGACAGAATGAGTACAAATTAGTCACTGAGCCAGGATCAGAAACCAGATTCCTATATCTTCCCTTCCCTCTCCAGTGGGCCTTCTGGAAGGCTTTGATAGAGTGTGGGCATTCTGCTGTGAAAAGTTCCAGGGAGGAGGTGCATGACCATATAGAAAGAGAGTCCTATGAGCTCCTGGGACCCTGCTCATTTGAACCTACAGCAATGATACCAGCATGCACAGGACCCATGCAAACCCAAGCAGACAAAAACGCAGTATAGAACTGGGGAAATGGACAGAAAACCTCAATCTTAGCTGAAGAAATATTGTCAGCTGATTACTGCTAGGTAAGGAAGAGCTGATCTTCCTGAAGTGAGGGACTCTAGATAAGCTGACTAGACCTCAGTAGATGAACTTGCACTGAGGAATGTCTGGCAACACTAACTTGACACAGTAGGCCTTAACATAAATGATAGAATGTGTGAATTCCAGTGGGGGGGTCTATGTGAGGGTGCCAGTGGGGACAGGATTATAAATATGATTAAGACTGGTTGAGATGTTCTATATGAAATACACAAAATTCAATAAAATCAATAAAATTTAATAAATTCAATAAAAAATTTTTAAAAAGAAAGGTAATCTCAGAGAAGAGTCAATTGACACAAAGGGAAACTTGGCTTGTTACTAAAGGGCCCATGTCTTCTTTGCCTGGAGCACAGAAGCAGGAATGGACCGAGTCCACCGATACCTCCATCTTCTCCATGCTTGGCCCTGACAACACAGCTATTCCACCCAAGAAGAATAGGTTGGACACTTCACACTAGCAATATGCAGCAGATGACTCTCAGTAAGGGCAGCAGTAGAAAGATCATCCGAGGGTCCCAGACCCTTGTAGAAATTGTTTTGTCTGCAGTTGTCCGAACTACAGCAGTAGAAGCCTATTAATAAGACTTTCCATACTGTGATACAATACCTGCAGAAGTAATTAAAGTTAGGAGGAACACCATGGTGGCATGACCAAGTAGAATAAGCTACTCACCTTGAAGTGGATGAGAGAGAGAGAGAGGGAGAGAGGGAGAGAGAGAGAGAGAGAGAGAGAGAGAGAGAGAGAGAGAGAGAGAGAGAGAGAGTATATGCGCGAGATCGTTCTATTTTTTTTTTTTTTTA
>NW_008347536.1:1844055-1858159 GCF_000622305.1 Nannospalax galili | reverse complement strand
TGTGTGGAGAGTCTCTCGGTTTGAGGGGGGGGGGGGAGAGAGAGAGAGAGAGAGAGAGAGAGAGAGAGAGAGAGAGAGAGAGAATATACCTGCGATCCTTGGCTTCGCCTTTTTCTTCTTTTATTCATTCCAGCTCCTAGCCTAAGGGATGGTGCCATCCACCTTCAGGCTGGTCTCTCCACCTTGGTCAATCTCTCTGGAAAAGCCCTCACAGACACACCCAGAGTGTGCTTTGTTAATGTTGTAGTTGCTTCTTAATCCGCTCAAGTTAAGAATACGTATTAACCACAACAGGAAGGAATTGGGGCCATTTGTAATGAGAGGAACCTGGGAGAAGTGCTGATAGGAAGCTCAGCACATTTCAAGGACTCTGTCAGCAACAGACTACTCTCTGTAGTGCAGTGCTGCTTTGAGGAGATGTCCCAGGACAGTTGTCACCGACTTCCATGGTGTGGAGATCCAGTTCCTCCTGAAAAGTCCAGGCAGCTTTCCTCTTTGATTCTAATGTAAAATGACTAGTTATTGTAATTAGCAAACAGATCTATAGATGATTAATTTATATAATAGGAATTGCAAGTACTTAGGGAATATTTTCTGGGTCTTGAACTGTGTTAAATACTTTATTATTAAATACAGTACTCCAAGGCAGGCAATTTTTTAAAAATCACAATTTGTGGTTGTGAAAACAGACTCAGTAGCTTGGCCAAACTACATAGCTGGCTGTCAGTTTCTAGAGAACCTGGTTTTTGTTCTGTTTCCCATGGTCTCTGTTTGCTCAGTGCAGAATTCTAGACATAATGGGGCTACACGAATGCTGTTGATCACATGGGGAGGAAATGATGGTAAACAATGCTTTCTTAGAAGAAGTCTTTGAAGCCATGATTTACTCCTTTATTCTGTCCTCAAATGTAACACAGAAAAAGATATTCCCATTAGGGGCTGCAAAATATGTCACTGTCCTTCCAAGTGTAGGGAAGATGATGACCTTTTGATTTCTTTTGTCACCTCAGTTTCCTTATCTGTAAACTGGGAATAAAAACATAACTTTAGGTGAAGTGAGACATAAGTGTTCATGATAAATGGGAAAACATGAAGTTGTTAGTAGATATGGGTGATGCTATTTCCATTAATTCTCTGATGCTCAAATTGATAATAATGTTCACACCTAGGTGAAAGGTGGACCACTACTCCAGGCAAAAAGCAAAACTGTGGTCTTACCTTCCATGCTTGCATCTTGGTATTTAAATGATGGCTGGGAAGGTCCAACTTTAGCTTTTCTTCCTTTCTCTTGGCAAAAATTCACTTTCAAGTCTCCTTTCTTGCTGTGGATGAAAAAAACTTCTGAATGTCAGAAGCTGAATGCTTCATTTCAATTCTGATCCCTGACAACAGATGCGTGGGCTGAAAATGTTTCTGTTATCTGTTAACTGCTACACTAAAATGTAGCCATGGGGCTACCACTGACGCTTTGTTGCTAGCCTGTAGAAAGTCAAAGTTAAAAATTGATCTAAAGATGTTGGAAAATTCTACATTTATTTTTATGCCTGTTAAATCTAAGACTAAAAAACAGTGAACTTAATTTTGTTCTTTTAATTTTACAGTATTTGATTTGTGTTTCCCAGAAATGTGATTAGAAATTAAAAAAAAAATGTTAACTAATAATTATTGGTGAAGTCTTTCTTTGTATCTAAAAAGGAGGGAGTAGTGGACTTTTAGGCTTTTATGTTAAGGGTTCTTCCAGACCCTGAGGAAATGTGTCCACCTCCTTCTCAGGGACCACATCATGCAGTATTGTGAAGGACTTGACTTCCATAGGCTACAGGCTAACTCAGACACTTGCCATAGGGCATGAAGTACGAGCTCTTTCCACTTACAAACTCAGAAAGGTCACACAGTGATTATTTTCCCCAACAATAACAATTTGCTCCATGTTAATTCCTGGCTTTTACTTAGGAATATAGAAGCAACTAGCAACATTGTAAATATATGACTCAACAGGTAGACCTTTATTGTAAAATTATGAAACTACCTTAGGCACATACTTTTTAAGGCTTAGAACAGATTTAAAAGCAGGCCTGTTTCCCCTAAGAGCTCATGATCTTTACAGTACTATTAGTTTGGAATGATATGGCCGATTCCCAGGGTTCTGCAAGATATACCACGTAATCTTTTCAGAGGGAACTGAGGGGTCTGGAGGAAAGGAGAAAGAAAGACCATCCCACATGGTTGGGGGGATGGAGAAGTGAGGGTGACCAACAGAGAGAGGCATTGCTGTCAGACATTTTGACCCTGGCTCATATGGTGAAGTCCTAACTTCTAGGAACTCAGAAGTAACTCTGTTTGGAGACCAGGTCTTAAAGGCTTTCAGGTGCAAATGAGATCATGGAATGTTGTCTTATCTAAGATGACAGGTGTCCTTATTGAAAGAGAAATTTGGAGGCAGAAGTAGGGGAGATGAGTGATTCCTCAGTAGGGAGGTGACCATCTGTAGCTGAAGAGGAAGGCCTGAAAGAAATCCTTCCCTCACAACCTTCAGAAGAACCAACCCTGCTTGCCTCTTGATTTTGAAATTTCAGCCTTCAGAACTGTGAGAAACGTTTCTGTTGCTCAAGCCACTCAAGCTATTGTACTTTACAGCAGCCCTAGCAAACTAATACAGAGAGCTGTCCTGGAAGGAAAGAGAATGTGACCGTATCACTAAAGATTCCTCTGTGGGAGCTTGAGGAGCCCCTGCTGCCCAGATTGAGGCTCCACCATTGATGTTTACCAACCAGCCATGGCAGAGAGAGTGGGCCTTTCTTTGCAAGACCATCACATATCTAGTCCGTGTCTGTTCCCACTGTCCTGCTTTTTAGTTTCTGGTCATGGGCCACTCATTCTGGCCTGATAGCCCTAGTCCTGTTACAAAGAGTTTTCATCAGGCTCATTTCCACCAATGTTAAGTATAGTTTAAGCTTTTTGCTTTTTATTGGCACATACTTTTGAATACATCAATAATGCTGCCTTGGCTCAGGCCCCTCTCCATCTCCTTCATGGGCAAAGTGAGCAGTCTTCTGTATCTTTTACTACAGAATTACCCTAAGTTCTGCTGGAATCAAATGACAATCAGCAAGCTGCTTTGGAAGGAGCCATCTATGTTCCATGGAGGAATAGGCTACATGGGCCATGGGAGGCCATGGAATAGAAAACTAGGGCACATTCAAGAGATTTGACCTGGAAAGGAGTGTTTCATAGTGTTTCATACATTTGTCTGGATTGGGTTTGCCCTGACTGTGTGTAGGGGCTTTCTAAGCTGTTCTGGTGGCTTCTTGGGGACTTCCTCACTCACCGTATGAAACAGTCAGTTTAAATTTGGGGGTAGAAGCATATCTTTGGAGGAATATTTCTATTTTTTTTCAGTCACCAAGGTGGGCATTGTCAGATGGTGTGCAAAGGTGGTAACAATTGTCCACTACTATTTTGCATTACATTCCCATTGACTAGTAAAATTAGAATCACCTTGTTTAGGTAGGAAGCATGCCTGGGTTCCAACCTTTGGGATACTGATTCCGGTGTCTGTGTGTGTCTAGAAATTTTTATTTTCATGTTTTCCCTGTGTCATAACATACAGCCTAATTTCTACATTGCCATTGTACATATCAAGCATATAATACTTATATACGACATTTAACTTATATAACATATATATGCATTGACTAACATTCATTGAGCGTTTTCCCTCTTCTGGAAACTGGGTAAACACTAAAGCATGCAGGCATCAACAGCATGCCTTTTGTCCTCAGCAGTCTGAGGGAAAAAATTAGACTGATAACTGACGCTTATTGTACAGTGTTATAATTGCTTGCACAGAATTATGCCCAGGAGGGCTGAGAATGTTGAATCTGTTTTTAGATTGGGTGTGGGATTGGTTTTCACTGAGCGTGATTTTGCCCCTGAGATATTTGGGAAGGTCTATAGATATTTGTGATTATTCCTAGTTGGGAGAAGTCCTGCTAGAATGCAGTGGCCAGAGGCTGGAGACTAGTGCTGCTAAACATCCTATAATGTACAGGAAAATGTCCTATGTAATGCATCCTCTGGCCCAAAATTCCGGTAATCATTGCCTATTGAAATTCTGGGTTTGTAGGGATTGAAACTGGCTGGGAAAAATCGGGAGTTGGTGATGGAGTGGTTAGCTCACAACATTTCTGAAGGCCTAGGGATTCTACAGACATATTTGGGGAGCTGTGTGTGCAAGAAGGTAGTGAAGTTGAACAGGATGTGGTTTTCTGGCACTGGGGAGTAGACATCATCCTCAAGGTTAGAGAAAGTCACTGAAGGTTAGCTGCAAGAGAAAATTGAGGTTTTAGAAATATGACTCTGAGATGAATTGGAGTGGAGGGTCAGGATTTGGGAGGGCTAATGTCTCTGAACAAAGAAATAAACCTTTCTGAAGCCTGATAAGAACTGAGGGAAGGCGTTAGGTAGAATAATAGCTAGAGAGAACCTTAAGTTGCATGACAACTTTTGGCAGACCTGGAAATTTTGGCAGATGATATTAAAGTTAATGATACACTGTAACAATTGTTTTATATTGTAGGGCTCTAGAATCAACTGCTGATGTTCCCAAACACTACCTGTAGTACAGTTTCCCCACTGATGGGAAGAGCAGACAGCCACTACTACTGGGATAAGTTATTGTTTTAATCCCACAATAACCCAAGCATTTATGATATCCACAAGTTATATTTGAAAACTGAGATGCAACAAGGTTAACCACATCGATGGTATAATGGTTAGCTATTGCTACAATCTCTCTCACCCTCCAGTCAGTGACTTTTTATTGCTCATGCGTTTACAGGTAGCTGAGTAGCTTTGTTGATCTTGGCTGCATTCTCACACGTCTGGAGAATTGACTGAGAGAACTCAGCTCTGCTCTGCGTGGTCCTCTTGGGGTGACTTGAACATGTTCTCACGCATCGGATGAAGTAGAAACAAGGGAGCCTTCATGTAAATCTCTGCTTCAAATTGCCTGATTGTCCAAAGTAAGTCACATTTCCGAGGCCACAGTCAGAGTAGGAGGGAACTGTAGGCTCTAAGTCAAAGGGCACAGAGGTTAGGAAGCTACTAGTTAAGGCCATTTTGTCATTCTGCCTTTTCAAGCACTAATGACAGCAAGGATTAGAATTACATCCTTCAGACCCAAAATGTATGTTTCTTTTTCTATTAGATTTTTTTCTTTAAATTTTATTGAACTTTTTGTGTATTTCATGCAGAACATCTCAAACAATCTTAATCATCTTCAAGAACAATATACATTAAGACTTTACATAAATAAAATCACTTTCATATATACCATTTTAATCAAGGATTAAAGAAACCCTGTGAAGATAGCAGGACTAATATTTCTATTCAAAGGACTATTTAGAGATATAACTGGCTGGGGCTGGAGAAATGGATCAGTGGTTAAGAGCACTGGCTACTCTTAGAGAAGATCCAGATTCAAATCCCAGGATCCACAGGATGGCTAACAACCATCTGTAACTCCAGTTCCAGGGGTCTTCTGTCCTCTGTGGGCACTGCATGACATGGGTGTGCTTATACACATAAAGTAAAAATAAATAAATAAAATCTTAAAAATATAAGTGGCTAATTTCCTTAATAAACAGAGTATTTAAATATTTTATTTATTTATTTTCATTTTGTATGTATGAGTGTATTGCCTGCATGTATATAAGGACGTGCTGTGCAATGTCCATAGAGGTCAGAGAGAGTGTCGGATTCTCCTGGAGCTGGAATTACAGATTGTTGTTAGCCGCCATGTGGGTGCTGGGAATCAAACCCAGGTCCTCTGCAAGAGAAGTCACTGCTCTTAACCACTGATCCACTTCTCCAGCCCCAGCAAAGACCATTTAGGCATCACTAAGAAAATAAGACAACAGGGAAGTGGGCGAAGGCCATATGTAGAAAAATCTATTGAGAGAGAAATGTAAGTGGGTTTGAGAAACACTAAATGAGTCACAACATTATACCAAGTGAAAGAAATGAAAAATGTAAAAAGATACTATATCAGCTCAGTGAAGACTTTCAGGTTCCATGGTAGGCAGTGTTGCTGAGAGACAGAAGAAAGGGCCGGAAATAGGAGAACTTCTATGCTGTTGGTGAGAGAAAAAAGTAATGTGATGTATTTGGAGAGTAATTTGGGCAATGGTGATAAAAATACGCATGTAGAATTTGACTTAGCAATTTTATTTTTAGGAATTTATCCTAAATATGGAACACGTAAATCTGCAAAGATGTATAGAGGGATGCTCAGCGCAGTATAGCTTGTGATAGCTAAACAATTAAAACATTGGAAGACAACATTAGAGAATGGATTAAGAACATTTTCTTTCATAAAGAAACTCATCATATATAGTTAATAGATATTAATTTAAAAACTCAGTCATCTTTGTCCAATGTGCAGTGCTAGGTGTCAAGAAGAATGAAGTAGGTCTCTATGCCCTGACATAGGGCACTCCCAAGACACTCTGATGGCCAAAGAATAGCAAGCCTGTGAAAGAGCTGTACAATTTTCATTTATATAAAATGAAGAGATTCTATTCATGCTTGTGCCACCCTAGAATATTTCTCATAGTAGATCTGGGAGCTACTTAACAGTGACTTATTGTGAGCAAGAACCAAAGCGGTAAGAAAGAAAAGGAAACTTATGCTTAACTCAATTTTCTACTTGAGTATTTGAATTATTTCCTGTGAACATTTAGAACTTTCATTTAAGAAAACAGAGTAAGACAACAGAGAACACAGTGGGATGAGGTCATTAGAATCTGCCTTGTTATCAACTTCCACAGTTGGTCAATTTGCTTAGTTAGCAATTCTTCTTCACCTGTCCTCATGTCCATCTATTAAGAAGACCTTGTTCTTTCTCAGCATTGATGCTTAGAATGCCTAGGAATTCTTCCCAAGAAAACTCATCTACAACAAAGTGTTATTGGGATAAACTCTTAATAGGCCTAGATAGGGTCCTGTTTCTTAGCAACTCACTAATTTTTTTTTCCATTTTAATTAAAATTATATACTTCCTTAAAAACTTGCTTATAGCAAGATATGAAAGATCATTTGTTTCTGCTCATGAACATAGCCCTTGAAAAATGGCTTTCATGACTATAAATTTCAAAGACATCCTCCACCCAAAGATGAACTATTTGTCACATGCATAGACCATTCACCATTTTCTCCCCATCTCCAGTGTACCCAATCTGCTCCTCACTTTTGATTTCCTCAGGTAAAGTGTATGAGAGGTGGTGATAGATTCCTGATCGCTCTATACAATCTAGGTATCATCTTTTAAGTGACATGTGTTCAAAACAGATGGACTTATGTCCTTTCCCACTAAATATTGATAGAGTTCAACCGCTGTTTATCACTGTGCTCTGGGCAACCTAGTACTATGACAGGGCTGTAACACAACATGAAACATGACATTCTGCCTGGAATGAAGAAATATAAAAACATACACACCATGAGAGGAGCATGGTGGTGTACACTTGCCAGCATTCTGTAACTCCTGAAATGATCCACTGGGAAGAGAAACATTACTTCTATGATATTTCTAAAACAACAATAGCAACAACTAAAGAAGGTGCATTCCAAATATAGTCATGAAGAACTATCAAGTATACAGGAATTGAGGGACATTCAACCAAGTAAATAAAGACTGAAGGACCGAGAACAGTTAAGGAACTAATGGAAGCATCATGTCATATCCCCACAATTTCTATTTCAGATAACAGTCCGGGAGGATAATCTTCCTGATGCTACCAATAGAATCTTCAGAAGATTTGTTCTTGGTGTGTTCTCTGAGACTATGACCCTACATCACACTGAGAGGGAAAGAGAAAGGTGAGAGATAGTCCTCAGTCTCAGGTGAAGATACTGAGTTCTATGAAGACTTAGGTTAGGAGGGAGGTTTCCAGTAGCTCCAAGGTTGGACAGAAAGGAGATTGGTGCAACCTCATCTAATGAGTTTCAAGACCCTGTTCTCTCAGAAATGTTGAACAGGCTTCTGTCCAATCATTGAGCTAGTGCTCATGGGGCTCCTTTCAAACACCAGATGCTGTCCTTGGTGCTAAAGCTATAGCCGTACTAGAACAAAGATGCTCAAATCTAATGGGGAGGTTAGCATGAGAAAGAAAGGTGAAACTATGTCAGAAAGGGCACAGGGACAATGGGCATGAACATCAGAAGGTCCCACTGGTGAGAGTTATGGAAGGCTTTCTGTAGGAAGAGACAATATCTGTACTGAATTCTAAAGGTTAAATATGGATTCTGCAAGAAACCAGAAGTGGAAACTTCCCCATCAGCTAAGAAATATGGTTGAATCTGATCATCATCAGTATTCCTGCAGCTCTCCCCATCTTTGATTTTTATTTTATGAATCCTGCCTCTCTTGCTTTAAACCCTGTCCTGCCATGTTGGAACCTGGGGAAGACAAAGACTGATTTCAATCAGATGCTCTGGGTCTTCCTACTATGAACATTCTGGCTGATGGAGCATCTCTACCAGACTTCTGTTGATGCAGCTCTCGGTGTGGATGGATCATTAGTTCTCTATACTCTCATAGCTTGAGGGTGACCCTTTCTGAAGGTTTTGGGATCTTGAAGACCCTGTTTCATTAACCATTTCAGGGTAAAGGAAGCTCTTAGATGCTAGCAAGTCAATAATGAGTCCAGAGTTGTTGAGACAGATGGTGTTAAATGAATTTTCTCTGAACAGAGTTTCCTTGAGGCAGAATGCCATAGGCTTGCTCTATCTGAGAAAGAGCTGTCAGGCTCCCTTGTTGGATAGCAGATGGTGAAGTCCTGGATGCTTAGGGAGAGAAGAATAAGAAACCACTTTGAGCCTAGTTGGAAAGCTTCAGGGCCTAACTATCACTATCACCCACTACTACATTCTCACATAGAGTAAGTTTTGTCAGTACAAGAAACAAAGGGAAGAGATTTATCATGATATGACTTAAGAGAGGCACAGGCCAGAATTATGATGGGAGGGGAAAAGAAAAGTATGACTTGAGTTGCCTAGGTTTGGAAACCAATTAATCTAGGTCATTAATATCTACAAGCCTCAGCTTGCTGATCTGTAAAATGGGGCTTATAATAAAAGGTTCCTCAGAGGATTATTGTAAGTTAGTGATGTTTAACATTATCAACTGGACAGGATCTAGAATCACCTAAGAGACAAGCCTGTGGGCATACCTGTGAGGGGTTACTTAAGACAGGTTAGCCTCTAGGAGGCTATGAGGATTATCTACATTAGGTTAATTGATATAGGGAGACCCACTCTGAATGTGGGTGACACCCTTTCATGGGCTGGAGCCCCCCGGACTGAATTAAAAGGAGAACATTAACTGAGCGAGAGCATTTTTTACTCTCTGCTTCTTGACTGTGGCCACAATGTGACAAGCCACTGCCTCAAGCTCCTGCCACCATGACTTTCTTGCCATGATGAACTATACTCTTAAACTGTGAACTAAACTAAATCCTTCCTTCCTTAAGTTACTTTTGTGAGGTATTTTGTCATAGCAACAAGACAAGTAACTTGGGCTGGAGAGAGAGCTCAACTGTAAAGTGAGCTTGCTGCTCTTCCAGAGGATCCAGTTTGGATCCTAAAACCCATGATGGGCAGTCCATTACTGCCTGTAACTCCAGCTCCAGGGGCTCTGACACTGTCTTCCGGCCTCCATGTGCACCCCTACACATATAGCGTATGTTCATGTTGACGCATATAGACTCATACACAAAAGTAAAAAGTAATCTTAAAAGATAAATAATACAGAAATTAAATAAAATAATGCAAGTGTTAGTGTTTTCTTTGGCACCTAGTAAAAACATAAGAAGTGTTAGCTACTTTCGTAAAGTAATTATGATGCATTAAGTACATTCTGTGACAAGAATTATGATAGGATAGCAATAAAAAAAAATCCTTAAGCATGGCAATCAATGCACCTCAAACATACACACCACAGTTACAAATGGAAAGACCTATCAAGAACACCAATTTGGAACTTCAGTTTCTGCAACTGTAAGTTGAGGATGATGATCCCATCAGTTAATGAACATTAACTAAAAAATGCTGTTTCTAATACACAGGGCTTTCTCACAGTGGTTGGAAGCCAGGTGTTTTTTCAGATAGACAGGTCTTACCTGAACTGAGGAGATGAGGCAATCAGGCACAGGAAGTGGATGCGGTAAAAGGGGTATGGACAGGGAAGAGCTATTGGGAAGGAGTCCTGCCCAGCATGAGGATGACACTCTCAGCAGTTTGGGTAGCTGCCTCGAGGTTTCTTTAGCTTTATCTCCGCCCAGACAGGAATTCAGAAGTTCCTTTTCTTTGATCATGCTTCATAAATTGGAGTTACATATTGTCTTTCTTGCATAAGCCACACTTATGTCACATTATCTATTTTCTCCAGTATCAATTCCTTTAAGGATATATGATACTGGAGAAAATAGATAATAAACCCATCTGAGTTTTTCATCCTGTGGATTTTTAAAAATGATTTCTTTATATTTTACTATTGTATTTTCCCATACCTCAATATAATTTTTTCAATGTTTTAAACTTATTTTTCATAGAAACAAGAATTCCATTTCCTTTCTCATTGGAACACCATGCTTTTACTTCAGAATGAATAAAACTATTTAATTTCACACAGGTGGTAATGGAATGATCAGATGTGGGTAGAACAAACCTGATTCTAGGAATTCTACAACTCTGATGGCTTTCACAGTGAGCAGACAGACTTCTTTTTTTTTTTTTTACCAAGCTAGAGGTGGGCCCCACTATGCTCCCTCCCTGATAAGGCTTTGGCTTTGGTTTACACAAACTAGAAGACAGACTATCCTAGTTTCTAATACTTTAGATAACCACATATGCTAATACCCTCTAGGCCATATCCCTATGATGATCTTAAAGTTTGAGAAAACCCAAGGCTGCCAAAAATATTTGCCAAATGTTACAAAATGTTTAAAATTATTAGCAGGATGGCTGGAGATATGGCTCAGTAGTACTGGTTGCTCTTGTAGAGGATGCCAGCACACGCATGGCAGCTAACTACAGTCTGTAACTTCAGTACCAGGGGAATTGGACGCCCTCTTCTGACCTCTGTGGCATTGCACAACATGAGTGCACCCACATACATACAAACAATACACTCAAACACATAAAATAAAAATGATAAATAAAATTCAAAAAATAAAATTATTAGTTGATAGAACTTATTTACTAGATATTACAAAAATATTTACTCAATCAGCACCTGAATGTATGTCTGCTATCTTCCAGTCTCTTGGAGTCAGAATTTCAACTTCAAAAATTGCAGTACAGAAGACACTGATGGTCTGATTGCATTTGTATTGAGTCCCCCCTTGTAGTTTTTCCCTTCTCTGACTCCACTGTGACCACACTCACTCCTTCCTTTTTCCCTCATTCTCCTTTTAAAGAACTTAGTCACCTCTGCCCACACAAACTGACGTTAAGCTCATGCTGGTTTCTTTTTCATATCTCAATAGTTACTGCTAATTACAATCTATCATCACTTTGACTAGTGTCTAGCTTTGTTTTCCACTGGAACATAGCCTACTAGCATGAGCCCTGAAGCATCATTGCATTCCCTGAAACCTTTCACTGTGCTCCTTTTCACTTCTTGTCTTCCTTATCATGCCTGTGAAGATGACTGAACTACAGGATGAAAGGTGGTGGGGTTTCTGCTTTTTGCCTTCTTGTGATGGCTAATCTTGATTGTCAACTGGATTGGATTAAAATATGGCTATATATGCAGCCAGCCATTAATAGACTATCAAGCCTTCAAGGATGCAAGCCAATCTAATAAATCCATTCATCAGTCATTCACACGCATTCATTCCACTGGTTTTATTCCCGTGAACACATACTTATATGAAAGTAAACATCCCACTCTGACACACTTATGGGTTATTCCTTTATCACTTCCACTAGTACTTGAGCATCTTGGTGGCAAGGCCAGTGTCATATTCAAATTCATCTTCTTAGCACCAAACCCAGAGCCTGACTCAGAGCAGTTTTTTAGTAAAGATTTTTTTGAAAGATACGTAATCATTTTAAAGCAAATATGTGTATGGTCCAATCTCATAGTGACGTGAAAGACTAGGAGTCATTGTTCAGGACAGAAACTAGCCCAAGGTGCCTATCAGAAAATGTCAAGTGAGCAGAACTACATTGTTTAAAACTTCATTCTTTTTGTAAAGTTCACACACCTTATTGATACCTGGTTTCCATAGTCACTAGCCTGGGGACAAGACCATGGAGAATGTCATATGGATGCTGTATGTGGACCAGTCCTGGAAATGGCATGTACTACTACTTGTGGGCCTTCTCTTTTCCAGCTGAGACTGAGTCTGGGAGATGTGTTCCAGCTATATTCCAGGAAGAGTAAAGGACTGGGCCGGGGGCTATGCACTGCCAATAAAGATCCAGAGGATGATGGAGTGTGGTGTAAACAGGAGGGTTGGAGAATAGCGCACACAGCCCATAGGATCCAGGAAACACTGAGCAAGAGGTTGCAAGAGGAAAATGGTAGGTGAGATTGGCAGATGGGCTGGGCTCAATGCAATGGACTTGAGAATCATGGAAGCCACTTAGGATTCTCTTTTTCTCTTTCAAAACAACATAACTATTATGGGGTCTTAAGCAGAGAAGCTACTTGGTTATATAGTCTGCAGGATGTGTAGAAAGATAGAGTAAAAGCAGAAAAGAAGAAACCACAGGAGGATGAGGTAACCAATCTTCATTCCTTCTCCAGGTTAAAAAAAAAAAAAGCTTGCCAAGTGTGGTGATGCATGCCTTTAATCTCAGCACTCGGGAGGCAGAGGCAGGCAGATCTCTGTGAGTTCAAGGCCAGCTTGGTCTACATAGTGAGTTCCAGGACAGCTGGGGCTACAGGGAGACCCTGTCTCAAAAAAAAAAAAAACCAAAAAAAAAAATGCCTTGGTTAAGGGCATTTGCTGCTCCTCCAGAAGACTCAGATTGAGTTCCCAGCACCCACACTGGGTGGCTCACAACCTCTTGTAGCTCCAGCTTCAGAGAATCTGGCATCCTCTTCTGGTCTCTGCAGACACTCCCACACATGTGGCAGACACTCACACAGACACACATACGCATACACACACATAAATAAAAACAATAAATCAATCTTTTTTAAAAAACCTGAAATGAAAACTAGAGTCATAATAGCATGAGAAAGAAGGAAAGGGACTGGCTGACACAACATACTGTTCAACTTATGCTTGGGAGGAGGGTGGAAATGATGGGACTTCAGTGCTATGGGTCATGTGCTAGATAACTTGACTGAAAATTTAAGATCCCAAACTCTGATAGACTCGTAATTCTCAAATGGTGTTGCATTTTGTCTCATAAAGTGATGGGACAACCTCAGGATGATACTGAAAGTACCCTTTTCCAGCATGTATTCCCCATAACTTATAAACCCTGTCCAATCCCTACTCATGTCATCTTTCAGGATAAGAATACTGTTGACCAGCTGCCTCAATCTATCTTGAGGTCCTATCAGAATTAGTAGTTGGGGTGAGTTGAGGAGCAGCTGTCCAAAGTACTCTGTCACCTTGTGCTATTTAGATTCCGTCCATTTACACATTCTTTGTGGATCAGGGCCACTGACACAAGATCTTGTCTTTGATGAGAAATTTTGTTTATTGCTTGTATGTTTAAATTTAACTCCCCAAACTCAGAGATTAAAAATCACCATGTAAATAGTTTCCATTAATCACTGCGGGGAGCATGTCACTGAAGGCAATGACAAACTCTTCTGGAGACTGGTGGGCCTTCATGTGCTGTCAGCATCATTTTCTTCCCTCACCCAAACAAACATTTACCCTGTGTGACCAGACTGAAATGATTCCCCAGCCTCCACAAATTCATCACTGGCTAGCTCACTGACAAGTGTATTATTTGCGTGAGATTTATTTCCACCCCTAGTATTTTTGCCCTCCATCTCAACTAAGAGAAAAATTTCCCTTTCCTTATAATCTTTTAAAAATGTGGAGGAGGAAAATGAGAGGGTATTTGTTTT
>NW_008347536.1:1838985-1843882 GCF_000622305.1 Nannospalax galili | reverse complement strand
TAAAAAAAACTTTTTAATTAAATTTTTCAGTTTTATACTATATAATTTGATGGTATTTAGAACCCCTAATCCATACCTTCCTTTACTGCCCTCCCACCTAATTTAATGTACTCTAATATATATATAAAGGCCTGTACAGCCTAATTTGTATCCCCAAATGTGAAGACTTGACTTTGATCGTCTCTGAACTTGGGCAAGACATACATCCTCAGTTTGGTAATTAGCCTAATTAATTAGCCCTGCTAATTTATAAGCTATATTATTATTAATAATAGTGTCTCTGGCTTCCCACTCCATGGTGTGTTTAGATCAACTTCAATAACATTAGAAAAAATGGTTTGCAAATTGTAAGACACTATATAAATGTCAAATATCAGAATTATTCAATGACATGACAACACAAATTTTAGTCTCCAAAGGAAATATCTATGTTTTTCTATTCTTTTTGATCTGTATACACATTTATTCTTCCTTAACTTAGAATATTTATTGAATACCTATGTAAGGATGGAACTATACCAGAATCATGGTTGACAGTGGATATGACAGAAAATCGCTGACAGTCAAGATAAAAATGATTCTGGGACAAGAAAAAATAGTATTAAAAACTGCTTAGAAATAAGCACAGTTTTATGTCGGTTATGCTAAAATGAATGGTGCACTGTGATGATTCCTTATCTTGGTTGGATAGTAGACTATCCTGGGGAGCCTGTACAAATACGGTTCCTATTGAATTAGCACATGTGGAAATAGACTGGGATATCTCTGGTCTGTTTTTTTTTTCATTTCTTCTTTAGAAGAAAACTGACTCAGAATTCTCAGATAGCTAACTCTGTCTGTTCTTTATTGGAACCATAGTCACAGATACTGTAGACACATGTACAATGAAGATAGTGCTCAGTGAAGTCTAATGAGGTCATCTTCATGAGGGTTGGCTTCCTATGAGGAGGGCTTGAACCCAAGACTCTTTCCATTGCCTTGACCAAACTGGCCTCTATGCCTTTAGGGTTCAGTAACAATTCTTCTGATGAGGACTTTCTGATGCCACAAGACAAGGGGTAGGGATATCTCTGAGCTTCCTTGGCACCCTGTGCTTACTTGTTTCATCACCACTTGCCATGTTACTTTATAGTACTTTGTTAAGTTACTTTGTTTCCCCACTGGAATAGACACTCTGGAATAGTTGGGAAGGTGTTTTATCTGTCCTTGGCACTGTGTCTGGAACACAGTAAGCACTCAAAACATTTTTCCTGACAAGGTAGAAGTTGAGAGCATTCTGGGTATGGGACAACAGCAAATAATAAGGTTAGAAAGTGAGATTTGGCTTGGTATAGTTGAAGCATGTGAGCAGACTGCAGGAGGAAGGTCAGTTGTGGATCTGAGAGAAATAAGATTGGTTGCATAGTAGAGCTCTGGAACCACACTTTCACCAAACACAGGTGGAGCACCTTCAATGTACCAGGCATTGGGTGATTAAAAAACCCCATCACCCTCTTCATAGTAGAAGAGTTGGATTTCTGAATAAATGTTATGTACTTAGACAGTAAACACTAGGAGCAGCGAACAGCCCAATGTGTGGTCACAGCCAAATGAGGATAAGAAACATGGCTGAAAGGTGTCAGGACAATATGGCTGAGGGCAGGTGACCCTGCTCATGATGGAGATCTCATAAGGCAGCAAAAAGACAGGAATCACAGAGGCCTTTCCATCTAAAACTGCACTTGAAGCTTGCATTTTCTATTTATGATGAGATGATAACTGAGCACCTTTAAAGACAGAGAATTTTGTACCTCAGGCACAGCAGCATATTCTGCTTTAAGTGATTCACTATGTTAGAACAAAGGTTGGTCAGGGAGACCCAAGACTTTTCATGGGGTATGTGATTATTCATATGACTTATTCTGATCTTAATCCATGTATGTTTTTTAAAAAATATATATTTTATTATTTTTATTTTATGTGTATGAGTATATTGCCTGCATGTATGTGAGTGCACCGATGTCGTGTAATGCCACAGAGGTCAGAAGAGGGCATCAGATTCCTCTGAACCGGAGTTAAGGACTGTTTGTAGCCACCATGTGAGTGCTGGGAATCGAACCCAGGTCCTCTGCAAGAGCAGTCAGTTCTCTTAACCTCTGAGCCATCTCTCCAGCCCCTAAGCCATGTATGTTTGCATGAATACTCTGTCATATTTCGATAGTGTTTTGACCTTAGAAGATATTTGTTGTAGGGCTGGGGAGATGCCCCAGGTGGTGTTGGTCACATTTTTCATTCTGTGAGTTGGGCAGGTTCTTTGAACCTCCAGACTCCCCAGATCACACTTTCTGGTGTGGCCAATATTCTAGCTGGGGTTCTATCCCAGGTATATGGAAGTATGAGAAGCATGCACAGCACTGTAATCTGTACAGGTTGAGGATCTATCTTCAATTTTTCAAGACCTCAGGATTGTTAGCCCTGCTGAAGGAATTCAGTTATGGATGCCAAGTATTGCGTTGGAGCTTCAGAGTTCTTAGGCTTTATAGCAGTGAGTGGCAGGCCACTTCAGATACTTATCTACCTCAGGGCTCAGACTATCAAGCTCCAGGGTTATTCTCAGTTGATGAGATCTGCTCCCAGCCACTAAGTGTTGGGCTGCCTTTTCCTCTGCATTTCACTGTTTGGGCCAAGCTTCCTGCTCTCTGTACCTTTTGGCATGTTGGCATTTGGTCCTGTTCTCCACAACAGCCTTCAGGGCTGTTTCTCAATCCTGGCCTATTGCAGATTAAATTCAGTCTCCCTGGATTGTGGTTGTTCCATGTCCTCAAGGACCTGTGATAATTGAGTTTTAAATAATAGATTCTCTCTCAAGTTGGTACGTAGTTACTACCTTCTGCGTCATATCGAGTGACAAAATGAGGTTCCTACCCAGTGCAGACCCCTTGGATACAGAAACCATTGTCCAGCCAAACTTACAACTGGACTTGAGGCTTCTGCTTTGGAGGGTTGTGGGCTTCTCTTGAGGGTAAGGCTGGCCAGTCTCTTTCTACCAGAGCCTTGAGGCCTCTGCTTCCCCTCCTCGATCAGGGAGTTCATGGCTGGAGCCCTATTCAGCCTGGTTCACTTCTTTGTAGTGCATCATCTCTAGTTTTCTCTGCTCTTTTCAGGTACCCTAACATTACTTTTGTGAATTTCTAAAGCTCTTTCTCTTTTTCTGTGTTTGGAATAGAGTGGGTTATTTTTCTAGAAAATTAAATTGCATTTATTTATCATTTCTGTCTACATATGAATGATATTGTTAATTCTTTAAAACCCTTGAGGTTAATTAAACTTTTTGATTTATTTATTTTTATTTTTATGTGTATGAGTGTTTTGTCTGCATGCATTTAAGTATCCCTATATATGTAATGGCTGTGGAGGGCAGAAGAACGGTTTGAGGGCATTCCGTCTCTGATGCTGTAGAAAGTATTGTAGAGGAATATGAGGCAACTGGCCACATGAATCCAGCATCAAGAAGCAGAGTGGTGCTAAGCTCACTTTCTCCAGTTTTTCCTGTTTTACTCGATCCCACCCTGTGGGTTGCTGCCCTTTGCATTCAGGGTGGCTTTTCCCTCCTTAGTGAAGCCTTTCATTCAGGTTTAACACCCTAATAGACACACCTGGAGCTGTGTCTCCAGATGAGTCTAAATTCAGTCAAACTAGCAATGAGGATTATCCCTCACAACATTTATAAACAAATTCCATCATTTGGTCTATTTTCTAGGTCCCATCCTTTATTTCTACTTCCAACTATTGTATTGAAGTTGTATTTCTGCTATCATGCTTTTAATTTACATTATCTTCATCTTTTTTCTCTAATGCTCTGTTTGAAACATTTTCTACAAAACACATCTTAGGATTCTTCTTTATCTGTATATATGAAAACATAAATTCTAATTTTCTAAAATTATCTTGCATTTTGGTTCCCTTTAAGTTTGTGTTACTTTTCAATGATTTATTTTTATCTTTTTTTCATGTGGAGGCCTTTATGCAAATGTCTGGTAACCCTTATTTGCCTTTAGAATCAGGAGTAATATCCTACCTATACAGGTCATTAACTATTGGTGCATGCTTTTCATGGTGGGTTAACTTGGTGGAACCAGCCTTTCTGTGGGAGACTTTTCTAAGTCTTGGCAGTGAGCCATTTGTTTTTTTTCCAGGGAACTAGTCTCTTGTCTGGAAAGAACACTCTTGGCTGCCAGCATCCCTGGGAAGTGAGGATACTAGAAGGGTGGGATACTAATATGTAGATTTTCATTTAACTCTTTTTTTCCTCTATAGCCCTTTTAAGCGATACATAGAGAAATCCAATAAGGAACTATTTCCTCGCAGTCTTCAACATTGCACTCCTCCAGTTTCTGCCTGTGTGGAGAGGTAGTTTTCTGACTTTGAGGAAATGGGGTGGGTATCTGAGATTTTGATTACTTTGTAAAGAGATTTTTATTAAGCCTCATTCCCCATATTTGACTATTGTAGAGACTGACCTTTTCATGCACCAGTCACCCTAGAGCTGTGCAGCACGAACAAGCCATGTCTTCTTCATGTCCTTTTCTGTATTCAAGTCCACTAATGTCTCATTCCATTTTCCATTTTACAAAAACTTACTGAAATTTATCTCTTGATCTAGTCTTTTCCCCATCCATTGTCCTTGTAGGTTTATACTCTTTCAAAACTTGCAATACAGTTTTAGAGAGGTTTAGATGGAGAGAACAGTGATAAACATGATTTCAGTCTACAATTTAAAACCAAAAGCTCAAATGAAAAATTTTATAGAAGTGATTTTATTCTAACATGCCTGAGATAATTTTTACTATATGTCAGTTTGTAATAAAAAGTTTAATCATAAAATAGAATTGTTTCCTCTGATAGCTGAATCTCTCCT
>NW_008347536.1:1832801-1838868 GCF_000622305.1 Nannospalax galili | reverse complement strand
CTTCCTTCCTTCCTTCCTTCCTTCCTTCCTTCCTTCCTTCCTTCCCTCCCAAGATTTTAGGTTCAAAAATGAATCCTGAATTTGAAATAGAGCTCCAGCTGATTCAATTTGAGCTGCTGAAATTTGGAAGACCTAAGAGCATTTTCTGATTCTGAGAAGTTTATTGCTATTCTGTCCAACTATGAACCAGAAATTTCACCCAGAGCATCCTGTTCTTTTAAGTCGGGCCATCTCTGCACTGATCTGTTGTTTCTTTTGTGAAGATATTTGTGGTTTATCAGAAGTGACTTGAGAAGGTTGTTCTCTGTGAATACACATGAATTATAAGTTTGGAAACAGCATGAAGAAACAGCTCTGCAAAAAATAGAGACTGTATGATTTCAAAATCAGCATGGAGGTTGCTCAAAAACTAAAATAGAATTGCCATATGATCCAATTCTACTAGTGGTGGGCATGTACTTGAAGGAATCAAGTTGGCATGCTACAGAGATAGCTGCATGTCAAGATCATTTGGCCCTATTCCCAATAGGTAAGCTATGGAATCAGCTCAGGTGTCCATAAACAGATGAATGAATGAAGGGAATATGGGTTCACATTCATAATGAAATTTTAATCAGTCATGATGAAGAATAAAATGTTGTTTGTAGGAAAATGAATGGTAATGAGATCATCATGTTAAATAAAATAAACCAGGGTCAGAAAGACAAATATTGCTTGGGTGCTTTCAGATGCAGAATACAGATGAATAAAACAGTCATGAAAGTAAGAAGAGACCTTATGTGAAGAGGAAGGGAGAAGCAGATGGTGAAGGGGATGACGAGAGGGGGTAATGGGGTGAATATGACCAAAACACATGACATACATGTGTGAAAACAGCAGAGTTGAACCCATTGTTTTGTATAATGAATCTACACTAACAAAGAAGAAAAAAATATTAAAATGAAACAACAAAAGTAATTTTCAGTTCCCATAACAGCAGTCAAGAAGTTTTTACCTTCAAGATTTCTGTTGACTGATAAAAGATGCAAAAATCAAGTGCAACTGATTCATTTGCGGCCCCCAATGCAACTGGGATGTTTAAGGTGCCATCCAAACTACCAAGGGAGAGTATCCAGAGGCCATACAACCTCCTTCGGTGCCATTATTGGGGGTGAATTAGGATGGTTCTGAAATGCTCTTCCTGATCTGAGAATAGAGTACTTACACCACATGTGACCCCCTAACACCTGGTGCATCTGTCAGTTCACCATCTCCATCTGAAAATTTCCTTTTGTCTTTCAAAATAGCATTAATTGCTCTTCTTCTATTATATATTATATATTTATTGTAACATATAGATTTGTAGAAAAATCACAAAAATGCTGTGAAAAGAGCTTGCATGATGCACAGCTGTGAGATAACCAGCATTTTCTATCATGCAAGTACACTGTATTTTATAGTCAGCTGTTTATGGGCGTATGATTTTGTGATATACTGCTATCTTTTCATTTGATATTGTATTAAACACATTTTTAATTTTCATTTTTCATTGAAGTCTATACATTATTGTGTGCAGGTACCAGTGGAGGTTAGAAGAGGATGTCAGATCCTCTGGAGTTAGATTTCCAGGTAGTTTTATACTACCAGACTTGGGTGCTGGGGCCTGAACTCAGGTCCTCTAGAAGAATGGGAAGTACTATTAACCTTTGGGCCATTTTTCCAGCCCCCATGTATTTTCATGTCATGAAATATACTTTTAAACCACATTTAAAAATATGTATTTGTCCAATTAGGGCATTCAATCCTGAACTTGAAAAATGCATACTTTTAAATTTCTGGCCTTGGCTAAGCTCAGTGGGTCACAAAACAAAACAAAAGACATGAATGTGGGGAAAAGATTTGATAGTGAGGAGGAGTCATAGGAGTAGAAGGAGATGAAAGAGGGATGGGGGTGACTAGAAATGACAGGATTAAAAATATATATTTCTGTATTTCTCTTGCTAAAAATGATGACTTCTGGTTTCAGCTATGACATGCAAAGTGCTTGGAAGTCACCCTCCCACCCTCCTAACACCAAGCTAACAGACAAAACAATGGTGGTCTTTCACTCTTCTGAGAATTGAAGTCTCAGACCAGGTGGAATATAACAATTCAGATTTGAGATCAGCTTAGCAGAGACAGAACTAGAGAAAATAACTGGTAAGAACATTTAAAGGACAATGTAATAAGTTGTCAGGGACTTAGTGAGTACTAATTTGAAAGTTAAAAACTCCTAAGGATTCCATAGCAGGAAGATCCCCAAACTTTCACAGGTTTTAATTTTAGGGACACCACCAGTTTCTTTCAGTGAGGAGTTTGTGGGGGTGAGAAATCACCTCAAGTTATAGGAAGAAGAAAAGGAAAGTTTTGAAACACACTCAAACCAAAGGCTTGTATTTCAAAGGAGTCTGCTTTACCAACATTTTCTCCAGTTTGGGGGAGAAATGTACCCTTTCTGCCTAGATTTCCCAAGAAACATTTCAAAAGGTCATGCCCCAGTGACAAGGGCCACTAAAAACCTGACATTTAACTGTACTATTATAGAATACTTCCCTTTTCAATATCGTAGCATCACATGATAGACTCCAAGATAATAATAGGGCTTCAAGAATCAGACTATTGCTTAAGAAAGAAGTTGCAGGGAAAAACCAAAGACAATTATTACCAGATCACAGTGAACTTATACTGGAAATCAGCCACAAAAAAGATGCTTGTAAATTCCCCCATACAGTTGCAGATTAAACGGCATACTTCTAAATGACACACAGGTCAAAGAAGTCTCAAGAAAAAAAAAATTAAATATCTTGAGCAATAGGTTCTTAGCATCTAATTCTGGTGGGTATTCAAGAGCAGGGGTAATGGCCAGAATTGTGTGTGTGTGTGTGTGTGTCTCTCTCTCTCTGTGTGTGTGTGTGTGTGTGTGTGTGTGTGTGTCTGTGTAAACCAGAGGACAACCTGAGGTGCTATTCTTTCTCAGGTACCATCCACCTTGTTTTCTGAAACATGGTCTTTCACTGACCTGGGATTCACAATTATGCCCGGCTAGCTAGCCAGCAAACCCTAAGGATGTGCTTCTCTCTTCCTCCTCAGCTCTGGGATTGTAAGTGTATGTCATGGTTCTCAGTGTTCTCACAGATTCTGAGGACTGAACTCGGGTCTTCATGCTTGTATAGCCTTCACTTCACAGAGTAAACTATCTCCGCAGCCCAAGAATGTGAATTTTTATAAATTTGTGTCTTATAGTGAAGGAAATGAATGCATAGCAAAAATGTTGATGCCCCTCCCCCAAATAAAGCATATCTTTAAAATACAATTAACTTAGCAAAACTTGAGATGCAGTAAAAACAATGTTTAGAGAGATTCAGAGCACTAGATACAAATATAGAAGAGGAATTTAAACAACAATGAATTATCACTACATGACTGCTAGGATGCTTACAATCCAAACCACTGACAAGAACAATTCTGGTCAAGATGTGGAGTAACAGGAATTATCATTTGTTGCTGGTGGAAATGTAACATAGTCCAGCTACTTTGTAAGACAATTTTGTGTTCTTTTATAAAACTAAACATACTCTTCCATATGACCCTTGGTGTTTACCAAAATTATTTGAAAGCTTATGTCCACATAAAAACTACAGATGTTTATAGCAACTCTATTCATGACTACATAAATTTAGAGCTAACCAAGATGTCCTCCAGTAGGTGAATAGATAATCTATAGTGCACTGAAGAAACAGTGTTATTCAGCACTCAAAGCATAAATGAGCTATCAACATAGAGGAACCTTACACATATATGTTAAATGAAAGAAGTTAATATGAAACAGTTGTGCATTATATAAATTCTAGTTATATTACATTCTGGAAAAGACAAACTACAGTAACAGCAAAAGATCTGTGGATTTTCAAGGCTTTGTGGGAAGGTAAAATGAATGGGAGAAGCACAGAAGATTTGAGGTATGGTAAAACTCTCTTGTAGTCTATAATGTAGAATATATGTCATTATACAATTGTGAAACCCCAAAGAGCATGCAACACCAATTGAAATATATATACTTTGAATGGTAATGACTTGGTAATATAGATTCATCTATTGGACCAAATGTGACACCTGATGTAGGGCGTTTGCAGAGGAGAGCTTTGCGCATGTGGAAGAAAGAAGTATGGGAACTTTTACTTCTGAGTTTTTCTGTGGACCTAAATACATTGCAAAAAGAAACCTTGTTCATTAAATCTTTTGTTTTGTATCTCATAAGGTCAGTGGAGTCAATTATATAAAAATTTAATTTTTTCTTGGGGATATGTAATTTTTTAAATTGAGACAGTCTCCAACTGCAGTGTACCCTGCTTATGCCTTTTACCCTATACCTTTTGGTGTAATTAGTAGCACTGCAATGAACCTCCTCCCATATAAGTTTTTTCACCTTTTTTTTATACATTGTAATTACCTGTACTCCCTTTAAACTATCATTTCCTTGCATAGAAGAATACATAAATCTAATCTTTATCTTGATAGCCTGGTAAAGTGTAAGGAACCTAGTAGATTCTTATTACATATTTCTTGATTAAGTGAATACAGTTTTATTTTTCAGGTAGAATGACCTCATAAGATTTTACACACACGTGCACACATACACACACACACACACACACACACACACACACACACACACACACACACACACACACACACACAGTGACTTTAAACTTAGACAAGTATCTGAGAAGATGGCAGCATTAATTTATGTACAAAGTATATACTGGCATATAGCTCGATTTCAAAGCATACAATGTGGTCTATCATCTTGAATTACATCTTTTTCTTGTTCTTTTTCCTTCTTTTCTTAAAGTATCCATAGTATCCAAGTTTGAAAAATACATGAACTACAGGCATGCTTTAAACGTCAGACTCCAAGATCACTATTCTGAGTTGCAGAAGGCCAGAAGAAGAGTGGGATCAAGTGTTAGAGGGTCTTTTCTTCTAGCCCTTTCCTTACTAGAAGAATTCCCTACCCAAAGAGGCCACTTTAAAATTCCTTCTGAGTAAATTCCAGTCTATAAATGGTGAATGTGTCCTGAATATTGTAATACAGGTAAATAATATACTCTCACTTTCTTGAAGAACTTTATAGATTTCTGACATCTTCATATAGACAAATTCTGTGTGATCTTTGTTTTAAGAAAGGGCAAGCTTATCTTTAATCCAAAGGGAGATTTCTGTGGAGGTCTGGGGAATTTCCTTGGGCTTAATTCTACTGTGTAGCTTTCCTGACTTTGAGCCTCGATACAGAACAGAATAGAACTTTTTTACTCCTCCAAGCTTTACAGATATTCAAAGAAAGAGACCATGCTCTTTAATTCCCCTTTCTTTGGGCACCCCTTCTCTGATCCTTTTACATTTCAAGTCCTCTTTACATTTTAGTCACTCTCTATTGGTTTTGTTCTCATTCATCGAAGCCTAGTGATTTGGCTGTGTTTTTTGTGGAATACAAATATGTCTTTTTTATGAGTGTAAACCATCAGTGAGTTTGGCATTTTTGGGAACCAATATACAATTTTGATTCTCATTGAGATTATAGGCCAGAAAGCATTCCTTTTATGAACTGCTAATGATTTCTGAATCATAAGTTCAGGAAAGAACCCAGGTCCTCTCTCTGTCTCTCTGTCTCTCTCTCTGTCTCTGTCTCTCTCTCTCTCTCTCTCTCTCTCTCTCTCTGTGTGTACCTATATCTATATATATTGTTATACACACATTATGAAATGGCAAAACTAACACCATTTTGTTTTAGCTGACTTATGCTTTACCTTGTGTTTTTGCCCAGTCATTCCCACTGCAGCCAGCCAGGCAGAACATCTCATGCAGTTTCAGAGAGTACAATGTTTCTATAATACTGGGAAACTTACAAGTAGCCAGGTAGCAAGTCTTCCCACCCAGGCTAATTGAAACTTATTGTTAACTGAAAACCTCTTTGTTAACTGATTTACTGATCTGTCCCTGGTTTGATGTAACTATGGTGATATGATATGCCTTTGGTTATTGTCTTTAC
>NW_008347536.1:1792574-1832679 GCF_000622305.1 Nannospalax galili | reverse complement strand
AACTCACTATGTAGACCAGGCTGGCCTTGAACTCACAGAGATCTGCCTCTGGGATTAAAGGCGTGTGCCACCACGCCGCCTTTATGTATGTTTTTAAACTTTTTTAGAAGAAGCATTTTATTACAGCTTTAACATAATAACAGTTTCCAGAGCAAAGATACATCTCTTTCAAAAGTGGCTATAAAATTTTTAGGTTAAGTGTTATAAACCCTTCCCTGATTCTCCTCAGGGTTGAGAGTTCTTTGGAGCATTAACCCCCTATCTGACCACTAGCTATTAATAAAAGACTCCTAAGACGCCTAATTCAACCGTCACTATGTGGATTGCATTGTGCATTCTGCTTGCTACTACATTTGGAGTGACCCTCAAGGTGGCCACTCAGGGACTCAGCCTCCTCCTGGATCTCCCTGGCTTGATGAATGGTTACAGGGGAGGTGCCCCTGGAGATATTCCAGGGCCCTGTGACTCTCTCATCAGAATCTAGATTCCTGGAATGACTGCTTCCTTACCCTGAAACCAAACCTGATTGAGTCCTTCTGGTCCTTCTAGGAGGTATTTCTGGTTTGGAGCTCTATTCTGGTCTGGTTTGGTCTGGCCTATTAATAATGGGAATGTGATTTCGATGGGGAACTTCTCAAGGCCTTTCTCAATAACCAAGATGTTGGCTGAGGAGATCATCTGGTAAACTGGTGCACCACTAGAAACTGGTTACTCTGGTCTCTGTTCTTATCTGTTTTGTGTATATGAATACTTGCATGACTAGGTGAATTACTGAGGAGTCAGACGGTGTGAGTTCTGCTCTGGATAGCGCCTGTCCAGAGGGTCCTGTCTTTTGTCTTGTCTATCATAGAATGAGAATGTGTCCTCGTTTGTTTCAACTGCTGCCCTGTGACTTTCACTTTTTCCTTCCTGATTCTCATTGAGGATGGCAGAGCCAGCCTGCCTCCGAGACAGGCTGCCTCTGACAGGCTTGTGGCTGCTTTGTAGCTTTCTGCTCTCCTGACCTTATGAAGCAGTCCCATCCTATGCCCAGGACACCTCCTTTTCCCTTCAGCCAGGCCTGTCCCTGTGGCAAGTCTCTTTACATCCTTGGTGCTTTTCGCTGAGATTTTTCTCTTCTCTGCAAAGTCTTTTCTCTGGGGCTTCAGTTGCAGCTACATGTTCCAAAAGCCCACATTTGCTTCTGAGTTCCTTCCCTGTATCCCCAGGCCCTCTACTACAGGGAAAAGGGGGAGGGAATGGAATGTAGGTCAGGATTTGCAGCCAGGATGCTGCCGACTGAAACCTGCTTCTTCTGTGTTGGTGAGACGAAAGAAAAAACGGTCAGAGGATTTCAGTCAGGCTGGACTGCCCTAGTCTGGGATTTATTTCTTTTCTCTCCAAAAGTAGTGTTCCTGGATGTTAGGACAGGTGATGAGGTTTATGACCCTCTTCCTTGTACCCCTTTCTCCACCATTCTGTGGGCATGGGTTGGCATTTATCTCTAGATGACTGTCCTAAAGGAAGTGCTGTTCTACTCTGCCTTATTACTAGAGAGAAACAAAGGAGCCCGCTCACTTTTTAATCAGGTCAAAGTGTTTATTGATCTTCCTGCCCCTTCCTCAGGTAAGCTCCTCAGGAGCTTGAAGGAAAGTGGGACTAGTAAGACTGGTGTATTTGGGTCCTATATATAGAGGGATGGAATATGGAATAATGTTGTTTACAAAGCAAAATTAGTTTTGTTTAAAATTAAAATGCCTGATTGTACCAGAATATAAAAGGAGACAGAAAAAAGTCCAATTCAAGGGTGTATGGTAAGTTGTAAAAAACAAAAACAGAAACAAAACCAAAAAAACCTGGAAAAAATTCACAAGACAGAATGTTTCTGTTTAAAATTGGATTATATTCTTTAAAAATAGTTTATTATTTTTATTTTATGTGTATGAGTGTGTTGCCTGAAGGTGTGTAAGTGCACCTGTGCCATGCAGTGCCTGAGGAGGTCAGAAGAAGGTGGCAGATCCCCCCGTTATAGAATGGTTATTAACTCCCATGTGGGTGCTGGGAATTGAACCCAGGTCTTCTGCAAGAGCAGTCAATGCTTTTAACCACTGAGTTATCTTGGCAGCCCAGAAATTGTATTCTTTAAAGGAAAGGGGAAGGAGGACTAATGCCCTGCACCATCTCAGGTCTATAATAGTGACTAATTCAAGTTAATGTTAACCCTTACATTGAATATATGCTAGGGAAAATAAAAATTAAAAAAGACTAAAATTCTCCTTACCCGGTGAGGCATGGAACTGTGCCGTTCCTTCTTGTACCCACCTCATCTTAAAATAGAAAAACCCTGAGTAATTACCAATGCTGACTGGTTACAGTGATCTTCAGGGTCCTTCCTCCTTTACTCTGTGGTTGTTCAAAAGCTGCTTCTAGTGCATCTCTGTCTACTGGGAGTGCTTGTCCTTTGGGTCCTGGTCTGAGTCCTGATGTAAGTTCGCTGTGAAGCTATGACTATTCTATGGGCTCCTGTATGTACTGACAGTGCCCTAAACTCCAAGACAGCTGCCTGGAACCTCCATTTGGCCAGGTTTCTGTTACCTTTGTCTACCATAGGCATATCAGTGTTCCCAACTACCCCAAGCTGAACTGTGAAAGATGATCCAGGCATGTCTTCCTCAGTGCCAGTTACTTAGTGCTGTGATGTGTATGAGTGTGCTATGAATGTGTACAGGTGTCCTGCCAAACTCCAGTCCTCCTTTCCATCTGCCTTCTGCCTCAAGCTCCAGTCCTGTCAAGGCCTCCAAGGGAGGACATGCAGGACCTGTGGCTGGGATGGCCACAGAAACTGCTCTGCTGCTGCTTCTAGTACCTTGAAAAGATGCCCATCACATACCTTTCTTTGAAATGAGGGCTCCATTCTGTCTCCCATTTCCATGTATGCTGTAGTGTGTTCTCTCTTCTCTTCCTTCCAAAGAGCTGAGGGCTTCTCTGCTTCTACGGCCCCTGGCTTCAGTCAGTGACCAAGAGGGTCCAAGACCTGGGATCTAGGGTCCCACATTGGACCTCAGGACAGGTGCAGGGCTATGGGGGCCCTATCTAGTCACTCACATCTTTTCTGAAAAGTCTCAGGTTCTGACTGTTCCTGAGTATTGAACACTTTTAGCAGGAACTGGACCCTTTTAGCAAGAACTAGAAGGACAGCCCAAAACTCACAAATCTATTCTAAATCACTGAGTTTCATCAGGGGCCTAAGGAGTTCTTTTGATCTTCTGGTCTCAGAGAACCCCTGAGCTCTAAATTTTAGCCTTTGTTCAAAATTCTTCTGCGATGTTAGGGGAAGCCCTTCAAAAGGACTTGACAAGCTTTAGAACCTCTTATCCTGACTCAACACTACTCCAGTGTGGATGATCTTCTGTTAGCTGCTGCTGCTGCTGCTGACCCACCTACCTGCCTGTGAGACATACCCAGACCTGCTTCAGCAACTCCAGGTCCTGAGGTACCGTGTTTCTGTGAAGAAAGCTCAACTTGGCCATATAGAAGTGTCTACTTGAGATACAAACCCTCTTGAGGTAAGAGAACCCTTGCTGTAGCTAGGAAGAAAGCCATCCTTCAGATCACCACACCCCAAATGACAAACCAGGTATGTACATTCCTAGAGGGAGTGGGATATTGCCAACTTTGGATCTCATGTTTTGCTGAAATAGCAGGGCCCCTGCAGTCAGCAATTGCTGGGGGCCAGTCTTTAAAATGGACAGAGATAAAAGAAGGGGTTTTCCAACAGGCTTGACCCTAACCCAGGTCCCAGCTCTGGTCTTGCTTGATGTCCACTTTTTGTTCATAAAACATAAAGGGGATTGCAAAAAGCATGCTCACTCAGACTTTGGGACCCTGGCAAAGGCCTATAATGCACTCATCCAAGCACCTAGAACCAGTAGCTTCAGGATGGCCCTCCTGTCTACATACCAAGGCACTTACTGTCATAGTTGTGAAAGAGGCTGACAAGTTCATCTTGGGCCAAGATCTAACCTTAATGGCACCCCACTCATTGGAGACCCTCCTCTGGGGAGCAAATGGCTGACGAATTCAGTACCAGAGTCTCCTCCTTGATCAGCCTTGTCTCACCTTCTCAGCCATTCAGAGCCTCAACCTGGCAATACTGATGACTGATGATAACCCAGAGGTGCCCCTACATGACTGTGAGGATCTGTTGGACATCTCCTAGGCCAATGGCCTGAACCTCTGGGATATTCCCTTCCCTGAGGCAAATGCCAACTTGTTCATGGATTAAAGCAGCTTCTTCACAGAGGGGACCTGAAAGATTAGAGCCACCATGACCACCTAACGGTGTGATCTGGGCCCAAGCTCTGTCTCAGGGCACTTTCACACAAAAGGTTGAACTGATCACCCTCATCCAGGCTCTATGTTAGGAAAAGGATAAATGGGTGAACATCTTCACAGACAGCAGATGTGCTTTGCCAAGCTTTTATGCCCACACCATGATCATAAGGAGAGAAGACTCTGACACTCCCATAGCAGAAGGTCGAGTGGCCCATTCCTGTTGCAAGGAAATTAAAAGGCCTCAAAAGATGAGAGACCCTGTCAGAATTATCCCTCCTGTATCCCTTGAATGCCTTCTTGTGGACCAGCTTCATCAGACGACCCACCTGAGTGCTACCAAACTGATTGAACTCCTTTTTGTTATTTGTGGACACACTCTCTGATTGTATGGGGGCCTTTCACAATGGTAAAAAGACTCCTGCAGGAGATAATTCCTAGCTTTGGCCTGCCTCTGTCAATTCGTTCAGATAATGCTAAATTAATCTTAGAGACTGGTGAAAAATGGCCCAACCTCTTGCCTTGCTCTTCCTCCATGTCAGATGTATTCTTTATAAGGAGAGTTTCACCCCATATAAGATTATGTTCAGAAGGCTGCCTCCCCTACTACCTAGACTAAGGGGCCCTATTATGAAAAATTACTAATCAGTCTCTCTTAAAATATCTCTAGTCTTCAACAGGTCCAGGAAACAGCTCATTTTAATGTCTGAAATATCTTCCAGCTTCCCTCCTCTACATCCTTCCCCTAGTTCTGAAAGGAGAGACCAACAGCTCCTGGTTCCATTGCTGGTTTGATTGGAATCCATGGCTGTGGTTGACTACCTTGTTTCCAGGACTAACAAGACCTCTTGTCCTTCTCTTCCTGGGTCCAATGATTGGGCCTTGCCTAATTAACTGGTTGTTACCCTATTCTGAAAAAAATTACAGTCTATTAGCCTCTGTCCAATGAATATACTCGAGAGCCCAGTACAACCTGCTGTCACCTGAGGATATTGAGTCAACACTTTGACTCTGCCCTAAGACCAGGGGGAAATGAAATGGCAAAACTAACACCATTTTGTTCTAGCTGATTTTTGCTTTACCCTGTGTTTTTGCTCAGCCATTCCCACTGCAGTTAGCCAGGCAGACTATCTCATGCAGGACATTCAGGGAGTACATTGTTTCTACAATATTAGGAAACTTACAAGTAGCTAGGTAGCATGTCCAGGTAGCACATCCTCCTACCCAGCCTAACCAAAACTTATTGTTAACTGAAAACCTCTTTGTTAACTGACTTGCCCCTGGTCTGGTGTAATTACGGTGATATGATGCAACTATGGTTATTGGTTTTACTCCTGACATGATATAATTGTGGTTTTAAGTTTTCTAAACTCTGCATCACATCTCCTCAGGATTTAGAGTTCTTTTGGATATTATCCCAGTTTCTGACCACTGGCTATTAATAAAGGACTCCTAATTCAATTATCACTATGTGTCATTCCTCTGTACATCTTGCTCAGTACTACAATTTATCTTGTTAGACACATTTAGCTCCTAATCCTAACATGTTGTACTCCTTTCCACTCTGAATCAGTCATCTATTATATGGATTATGCTCCTCAATTTTGTTCTGTATTAACAGATTTTGTTGGTCAAGATAGGATCAGATATATTGAAGGATAAACAATTCCTTAATCACAGAGGCTAATAAAATCTGAAGGACTATTTGTTCCTGGTATAACATTTCCATCATGTACTGGTTTCTTCTGTTTCTTGCTTGCTCAGAAGTCAGGCTGAGTGAAAGCTTCACTTCCAATGAGGGTGATCAACAAGAAAGAAGAATGAAAGATTCTGAAATATTTCACAATGAGCTATTAAAAGCCATACATATCACTTTAACCTATAGAAATCAGGAGGAATGTTGTGGTCTAAATAAGAAATATCCCCTATAGGCTCATGTATTTGAATACATGGTCTCTGGTTGGTGGCACTGTTTAGGGAGGTTATGGAACTTTTAGGACGTGGAGCATTGCTGGAGGAAGTGCGTTCCTGGGAGTGGACTTTGAGTGCTTATAGCCTTGCCACATTTTACTTTCTGTTCCTGTGTGTGAACAGTGTGACCAATCAGCTTCCTGATCCTGCTGCTGTGCCATCCCTGCCATTATGGACTCTGGCCCTTGGGAAGCATAGGTCAAAATAAACATTCTTCCTTAAGTTGTTCCTGGTCATGGTACTTTATCATAGCAACAGAAAAGTAATGAATACACATTTGTTCCTCAGCTGGAAGTTTCATGGTCTTCTTGCCTTGCCAACTACATGGAAGTCAGAAATTATGATCTATGATATGGTCAGAGATTCTTCTTGAATAGTGCCTGTGACAATCACAGCATAATCTTTATGCTATGGACATAATCATTACTGGGAAACATTGATCAAGATAATACCTGGAGAATATCCATATGGTGCTGTGGTGGCTTGAATGACAATGTCCTCCCATAGGCTCCAAGTATTTGGTCATTTTGTCCCCAGATGGTGGTGCTATTTTGGGAGGTCTTAGACGGTGTGGCTATCCTGGAAGAAGCATGTTACTGGGGGTGGGCTTAGAGAGTTCTTGAGCCTTGCCAGATCTCCAGTTACTCTCGTTTCCTGTGCCTGCTGGAAGATGTAGAGCTTAGCTTCTGCTCCTCCTCCAGCCATCTCTGCTGCCATGCCTCCCTGCCAAGACACACTGTAATTCCCCTGGAACCATAAGCTCAAATAAACTCTTCCTTTTATAAATTACTTTGGTCAGTGTTTCTATCACAGCAACAGAAAAGTGACTAATACAAGTGCATTCCCAGAAACGAGGATGAGCACGGATACATTAACGGACACTCTTTAGGAGAGATTCTTTCAGTGTGGCGCAGCTCTACTTAAGGGCCCTGTCACACTTTCCCATGTTCTTCATAGCGTATTCTGATTAATGAAGTTTGGTAAAGCCTGTGCTTGATGATGTGAGTCCCTTGACTTAGTTTTTAAACGTGAATTGTAGTCTTTATTCTATAACATTCTACATCCCGAGAAATCAAATACCTTGCACGTTAGGTCAGGGCAGTTAGAAAAACTAATCTCTCTAGTTGAAAAATTTAAAAAAAGACCATCTCATCTTGCTTATCTAACCCAAAAGTTACCTCTGCCACCAGTTATTGTTTCTGGAATCTTTTCAGTTCCCAGTGATTATAGGTTGTGATTTTAGATCAAGCCCAGATTCCTTGAGACCAAGACGTAGGACTGCAGAACTTCTGATGCGGGGCACATCCAGGAAAGGATACAGTTTATAGTGTTGAGAACACACATGGTGGGGAGAGGGCAAACAAAACAGAGCACCAGAACATATAACTTCTCAGCAGTGTTAGGAGAGTGATCTAAATTTAGTAGACCGTGTTACTGTTTCTGATTGCTCACAGCCTTTCCTATGTGAAGGCTTTTCTTCTGTAACCCATAGGCATTAGATTGAACTTTGTGTCTACTTTGGCCAATAAAATGTGACAGAAAGCATGTGTGTCGAGAACAATCATTAAGAGATGCTTTTGGTTCTGTTGCTCCTTTATGACACCAGTGTAGCATGACCCAGATAGGTTTTTTTCTTTCAGTCTGGATTCCAGCAGACGCATGGAATGACTAGATCCAATGTGTAATCAATATGTCAGACAACTGAGAAATAAACCCCTGTTACAAGTCACTAAGATGATGGGTTATCTGTTACCTGACTGATACCTGAGGCTGGCTAGTATGCAAATAGAACTAGCATTGAGACCAAAGGTGAGGAACTAGTAGAACATACTAAGAAAGGGGCTTTAAAGGTTAGTTACTAAGATTGTTGAATACTGTGACAAAAATCAAAAGATATACTGAGCAGCCATCAGGTTTGGGGATCAGGTAATGGAAGTAAAAAGCTTCTATAAATAATAGAGTGGTTTAATGATCAGACACTATCCTAAGACACCACTAAATTCTAGCAGTGAATTCAGTGTTGCCTATAGATACATTAATGTTTGTGAGCCAGCAAAACTGACACTAAATTAAGGAGGCAAAGAAGAAAGAAAGGCTGAAAAAAATGCTCACCCAGATGATGAATTTTGAAGATAATCTTTCTTAGACAAATAGCTTAGTTGATGTGGGTCTCTGCATTGCACTCTAAGGAGGTAGGATATCTTGATCCCCAAATGGGCCTAAGATGGACTCTGGATGCTTGTTATAGAAAGGAGTACTGAAGTCATGCTCCTAATAAATACCCCTGTCATGCACAGGCTCTTTCTTATTCTCATAGGGAGGAACCAAACACAGACGGTCCATCCAGAATTCAAACATTATCCCCTTGATTGATTGCAAACTACTCACTGGAACTGGTGGAAAGAGCCTACAGGGTGGAGACCAGGCTTCCTCTTTCTGGTAATAATACAAGATGATAAAATATGTTCTGTCAAGTGCCTTGGCAGTTGCCTTTTTCAGAAAAAAATCACTCACAACTCTCATCATCACATTTCTCCATGTAATTGGAGTCTTGGGATTGAGATACATTAATCTTTCCTCCACAGCAACTTTTAAGAGGCCGGAAGTAAAAGACATCTTAGAACTGATTCTGGAAGAAATGTTGCCTTAATAAATATTGTGTGTGTAGAAACAGAATAAGCCAGGATGGTAGGAAGGGTTTGGCATTTATCTGGAAACCAAATCTCACCCATTATTCTCCTGCGATGGCTCACAAATCTTTGTGGGGTCACTCTGACTGACCTGTGGTTTCCCAGACACACTGTTCCACTTCATGCCTTATGCATGCATTGTTCTTCATGGCAGAGTCTAGTCTGCATGCTAAGGTACACTCCAGGAGTTCTGTATCAAAGTTTAATGACAAGTAGTATGATTTCCATGCTCTCATCCTGAGCTTTTATCAGTGAGTCTCTCTGTTTTTCTCCTCCACTAGCGTTCAACCACACCAGGTAGGGAGCATTTGACATGGTTTCTTCAGTGCCTAGTTCTGTGTCTGGTACATGGAGAATGCTCAATCAATGTTAAACGAATGACTCTACACTTCCTGTACAATCTCCTTTTCCTCCTTTCTCTTGCTTACTGAGCCCTGGAGTTGCCTCTAGCCTTCCTAGAATGGCTCCAAGTTAGAAAAATAGCCTGTTCAAAGCAGAGGGTCTGGACTCCAAGCTGCTGCCTCAAAACATGAGTAGGAATTTGTCAGGCTTGGAGGTAATAGGAAAACATATGCAAACAGAAAGGTAGGGCTGAGGATATAGCCCAGTTGTAGAGTATTTTCCTAGCATGTCCAAGGCCCTGGGTTCAATACCTAGCACCAAAATGAGAAAAAAAAATAAATAAACAAAAAAGAAACAAAAACTAGAGAATCATGGTTTGGAATAATAAAAATATCAGTTTTACCATTTAGTGAGCACATACTCTGATATCTTTATTAAGTATTTCTATACACTATCTCTAAGTCTAACAAAAGACAGCATTCTGCCTTAGAAGGTAAAATATGCTAATTGTGTTTATAAACAACAAGTTATCACTCAGAGAAACTCAGTGATATGCCCAAGGCTACATATAGCTCCATGGTGACAGAAACTGCAATTTCAATTCACTGAATTCTTTTTATCACTTAAAGTTGTGAATGCAGTTTGGAATTATTATGTGTCCCAGACAGATATAAAACACATTGTTTTGTATACATGTATACTATCTGAATGTAAAGTTTGTTTCCTCAGCTCTCACCTCAAAGAGCAGAGAGGCATAGTGATTTGTATACATGCACTTACTTCAGGCGTGACCTGGCATAGACTATTACACACACACAAATGACATGATCAACAAGTGTTTGAGTCTTCACAATTTGCAGTCACGTATATTTGGGCTAACTGCAATTCAGGATGCTATGTGCTCTTTTAGTCTCGTGTTAGTGGGTTTCAAATGATTAAATTATAAAACCCAAGTTGCAGATTGCCTTAATTTTAGAATACTGGAGACTAATAATTTATATAAAATTGAAAGGAAACTCTTTTTTGAGACAGGGTCTCCCTGTAGTCTTAGCTGGCCTGGAACTTGCTATGTAGACCAGGCTGGTCTTGATCTCACATAGATCCATCTGCCTCTTCCTCCTGAGTGCTGGGATCAAAGGTGTGCACCACCATGCCCGGCATAATTTCTGTAAAATTTATAAAGGAAAACAAGTTTATTTTAACTCAGTCCTGGAAGTGGCAAAGCCTGAAGCTTCAATATCTTCTCAGCATTTAGTGAAGGCCTCATATTAGGTCATAACATTTCAGAAAAGTTGAAGGGCAAGCAGGCAAGTGCAGGAGATTGAAACACAAGAAACTTTGCTTTATGATGTCCCACTCTCCTGTTATCTAAGTCAGCCCTACAAGAAAGGGATCAGTCCTTCTTAATGACCTAATTACCTCTTATAGCTTTCACTTCCCAACATGACAATCAAATTTCAAGCTTTGGAGGATCCAGACCTTATTCAAACTATGACAAGGATGCTGAAAAACTGTGAAGGCAGCTACAGAGCTACCAGACGATTACATGAGTTCTTTTTTTTTTTTTTTTTAAATAATTTTGAGACAAGGCCTTATTATAAAGCTCAGGCTGGTCTTAAATCCACTATCCTCCCACTGCAGTATCCCCAGTTATTTGCTTTCTTGAGGGACTGGTGTGGGAGTTGGTGTTGACCAGCTGATGTGGAAGTTGTTCTCTGTCCTACAGGGGCACTGTGGTCTTAAATTCCATGGAGTATTACAACATTGCATAGTAGAGGCAGAGGGAGAAAAGGAGATAATCCAGAGGGCCTCCAGCCACTGCCCAGGCATTTGGCAGAAAACAACCTGAGCATCAAACTCATTTGCCTTTTTAGCATGCCTCAGCTGTGTGGATTGCTTTCAGACAGAAAGACAGAAAGACAAGTTTTCTTGGTGGATTCAGATGGACCCGATTGAGTTAACTGCCTTGCCAGTTGCTTGGAATTTGGGGTGGCCTCCCTCCTCTCACCAGTTGATTACTTAATTGTGCATTCACAGGGTGTCCACCCAATAGAAGATTCCATAGGGAAGAGGAGCAGCTAACTCTGGAAGTTCCCAGGTTTTTGGTTCTCTTGAGATACTGTTTTTTCTGCACATATAATCATATCACAATTCCTATCTTTTCAACTTTACATAGATTACACAAGTCTGAGTATTTTTCTACTTATAGCACATTTTATTTTTTCAAGAATCATTAAAAAATAATAAAAAACAAAACAAAAACAAAAACAAGAGAATATTAAAGTGTGTTGTCAAAAAGATGACCAATAAATTCTAATCAGGTCATCATGATAAGGAGTTAAATTTGGCTCTCAAATCTCAGAGAATGTTGGGGCTAGAGATATGGCTCAGGGGTTAAGAACACTGGATATTCTTTCAGAGGACTGGGATTTGATTCCAGTCACCCACACGGTGACTAACAATCATCCATAACTCCTTAAGTTCCATAAGCTCTAGTTCTGGCAGTTTCGATGCCCATGGGCATTGCACCATACAGTGCACTTACATATATGCAGGCAAAGCACTCATACACATAAACATAAAACATAATAAAAATATTTTAAAAAATTCCCGAGATTGCCAACTACTCAGACCTTATTCCTCATGGTACAATTTCAGAGAAATCACTTAGCAGTATTAAAAAACAATATCAAGCTGGGTGTGGTGGCACACGCTTTTAATCCCAGCACTTGGGAGGCAGAGGCAGGCAGATCTCTGTGAGTTCAAGGCCAGCCTGGACTACATAGTGAGTTCCAGGACAGCTGGGGCTACAGGGAGACCCTGTCTCAAAAAAAGACCAAAAGAAAAAACCCACAATATCAGTTACCACATATTAACGGCTGTATGTCCTTCCCATATCCCTCTTCGCAGCAGTGACCTTTTCGTTATGAAGAAATAGAGGCTCATAGAGAGAAATAATGTAATGTATTCCCCAAGCGCTCAGGATAGAACTTGAGCGTCAGGCAGCTCTCTGTGTACATCCAAGTTTGATGCATGCTAGCACAATCATTCGAGCTCTTCACTCCTCATAGTAATCCTCATGGTACTGTGGATAGAGATAAAAACAAGAGCGTGATAGCCTGATACCTCCATACATTCTTTGCCCTATTTCTAAGTGGGTGCTCTAGTTTTAGGTAGACTAGTCTTTGGGTACGTGCACAAAAATTGTTGGCCTTTTTGGTCATTCCCAGCTAGGGGGATTACTTTCAACAAGGACATCAAAAAGGCAAGTATTTTATTTGATTCTGATGGACCTCTCTTGCCAGCTGCTTGAAATTTGGGGCATACCACCTTCTCTCAAGGTTGCTTTCCTAATTGTGTGTCCATTCCTGTGGCCAGGGCATTTGTTCTTATAAATTTCCCCATGTTTAGCCATCTGGTGATGGGGGACTTCTGTTTTCATTGTTTGGAGATTCTCAATCTGCTTATCAGCATCAGTGGGTGAGCTGCTGACATGCCAAATCTTACTTGGGAGATTCTAATCCAACAGCGCCCAGAATTTGTATCTGAAAATCCGTTAGTCTTTGTTTGCATACACAGCTTGGTTGCTGATCACTGATCAATAGAAGAATTTTGTCCAAAGAAGGTTCAACGTGTGTATCAGAGTTCCTGCTTAGTGTGACTATATGATGGCTGTGAACAGTGATTTGAGCAGTGACTGAGCTTTCACAAATGCCAAGCCAGGTAGGTAATATTGTTTCCATCCTACATACACAGAAACTAAAACTCAGAAAGATGCTGGCATTTCAATGCCATTCAGCAAGCCTACTATTCTCACACAGGTTTCCCTGACTCCGAGATCATGGCCTTCTTCCTATAGTTCAGTAAAGCAAATCAGGATGTCTATTCATTTTGCTGATGTCAGGAGCAAGATTTAGTTAAACTGAAAATTTTACTGTGAGGTGCCACAGTGAGGTTGTTTTGATAAATTAATAGTAATACTTGCTAATTTGGGGCAGGCTTTATGGAAATGAAGGCTTCAGGCATGAACTTTGAAAGGAGGAGACATTCTGCAGGAGATGCAGAGATGATAGGAAGAGGCAAAGATGAAAATGGCCCTACCTCTAAGCCCCTGCCTCAGTGGAGGGCAATATAGAGTGTGGGGTCCTTTAGGAAGGTGTCAGGAGACTACCTTCCTTTGGGAATCATTTAAACTCCTTCTTGAAGCAGGAGAGACTTAAAAGTTATTCAAGCAACTGCTCAGCATCTCTGGCAGGCAAGCTTATGGAAATGACACCTCCTCTAGCAATTTGACTATTAGAGCACAAAATGCTTAATTAAATAGAAATACTGAATTCACCTCTGTTAATATGCAAAGGAGTTTCTTCACTTGCATTCATTAAAGTGCTAGTTGGATGGTGATGCAGTTAAATGCTAATATAAAACTCTTCAAAGGAATCAACTCAATCACAAGAAAATTTAATGTGTAAATTGATTATTTGTCTATGATATTCTTCGATGATAAGGGAGATAACATTCCTATTCTGTACTAGTTAGGAGACTTTTAAAACAAAGTGGTAAAATACAGTTTCCAAAATGCTTAAACTGAAGACTGTCAGCATATCTATTCATTTATTTATTTAGCAAGTATTTCTGACTACCTGCTCAGTGTTCTTCACTCATGTTAGCTGTGTTAGTTATGTGGAAAGACTGTGGTTCTTCCTTGCTCGTACAGAGTAGGAGAAGGCAGAAAGTCAAGAGAGATTATAAAAGAGTATGCTTATGGGGCTGGAGAGATGACTCAGTGGTCAAGAGCACCGGCTACTCTTGCAGAAGACCCAGATTTGATTCCTAGCACCCATATGGCATCTAACAACTGCCTGTAACTCCAGTTCTGACCTCGACAGGCATTGCATGACATGGGTGCACTTACATACATGCAGGCAATACACTCATACACATGAAAATAGTAAATAAAAACATTTTTAAAAGAGTATGCTTTTTGCTACAGTTGCACTGTATTTAGAGGCTAAGACTGCACAGGGAAGGGGATTCAAATCCTGGTTTTGTGCAGTGCAGAGGCCTAGCACTAAAAACAGCATGGTTACAGTAGGAATCCCAATGACAGCCACACACAGCCTGATGTAACTGCTGCTTTGAAATTATTTTAGTAATAAGATAGAAATAAGACAGAGGTGGGAGACAGAAGGCACAATGTCCAGGGCTGACTTTGCTAAGCTCAGAAGCTTGAATTTCACTCCCAACATAAGGAGAAGTTGGTGAAGATCCAGTGATAGACATGAGCATTGCTTGTCCTCCCTCCCTCCTTCCCTCTCTCCCTCCCTTTCTTCCTCCCTCCCTCCCTCTCTTTCTTCCTCCCTCCCTTCCTTCTTCCCCCTCCCTCCCTTCCTCCCTTTCTTCTTCCCTCCCTCCCTTTCTTCTTCCCTCCCTCCTTCTCTTTTCTCTCCCACACCTCCCTCTCTCCACCCCGGAGTGTCTTCTTCCCTCCCTCCCTCCCTTTCTTCCTCCCTCCCTCCCTCCTTCCCTCCCTCCCTTCCTCCTTTCTTCTTTCCTTTCCTTTCTTTTAGCACAAAATTAATTTATTGGCTCCTATAAAACACACAGCACTAAGGAATCACCCTGGCAATGAGAACCAAAGATTTGCCATTGCCCGGATTCCCTGCTGCTCCCTGCACATCTTTGCCTCTCTCTGAATGTCAGCATCAGCCCTTCTTACTCCAGACAGCCTTTTCCACATGGCAGAAGAGCCAAGAAGGACTTACTTTCCCAGCATCTGTGTGCCAATTCTAGGAAAGGTATCTAATTGGCCTTGCTTGGACTAATCACTTTTGCCCGTGATCTGAGGTATCGGGCATGAGCAAAGTATTGAAAAGCTCCCTTCACAGGCTGCTGAGATGGCTCAGCGGTTAAAAGCAAATACTGTTCTTGCAGAGGACCTGAGTTTGGTTCCCAGGACCATAGCTGGCTCACAACTACTTGTAACTCCAGGTCTAGGGGATCTGACCCCCTCTTCTGACCTCCACTTACCCACACATGGCGTACACACATATAAATGAAAACAAATACAAATTAAAAAATGAAAAGCTCCCTCAGATGATGAATACCAAGACAAGAGGCAAGGAGGAGCATAGAGATGATCCTGATTTGGGGCAGTGACCAAGGGAAAGGTGAGGGTGGCTGTGGGAATATATAGATCTAGTTTTGCATGAAGGGGAGAAGGAAGAGCTCAGAGGTGTGAGGAGTCTGAAATGCAGCCTTAGTTTCCTATTGCTCATCTGGGCAGTGGTGGTCTTATTTACTTGGAAAGCAGTTCATTCATGGAAAAAAGAAGCTACAGTTTTTCTTTCTACCTTACCGGTCATCATATTGAAACCTTTTTTTCTGTTTTGATCAAAGGCAATAATACTGCATTTTGTATAAAAGCTCATAATCAAAATAAAGCTTCATTTTTATTATCTGAAGTGGGTGATATCTTACCCGTTTTCATTGGCAGATTAATAAGTATAGTAACTTTCAGTAATAATCTAGGGAAGGCAGTTAGTCGAAATCAAAGAAAGAAAGGTTATCTAGTAGTGCCTCATACCCATCTCCTGATGTCCATGAGGCCCAAAATAACTTGCACTAAAATTAAATAGATAGGTGTCTTGACAAGTCTTTTCCTTATTATTTTGTTTATGAAATACAGTCTCCCTGTAGCCACAACTGGCTACCTATCCTATCAGTATGGCCTCAGTCTTACAGAGATCCACCTGCCTGTGCCTCTGTCTCCCAAGAGCTGGGATTAAAGGCATGCAGAACCACACATGGCTCTTTAAAAATGAGAAAAGAAATGTACCATGGTTATAAGCACCATCAAAGTAGCAAAACCACATTTATATTTGTTTATAGTTGAACATAGTTTAGATATTTCACTAATTCCAACTGCCCCTTCCAGTAGGTTGAGATGGGAAGATTCATTGGTTATTGACATTGAACAATGTAATTTACTGTATTATTGCATTTTGCACATACCTTTACTCTACTTCAAATGCTCTTTGCCATGTTCTCTGATGGTCAGTTCTAATATCCTTTTAAGACTGACTGGAATGCTATCTTTTCATTGTGAAGATTTTCCCAGACAAAATTAATCACCTTTTTTCCATATGCATACAAGTGACAGCCCACAGAACTTGACTTGACTAGTGTTCAAATCTATTTTGTGAATGAAAAGGTGGATTACTTACTCCCCCTAGTCTGTTTGTTTACTATGCAATGTCTTAATAAGAAGTGGAATAAATGGTATAATACATATCAAGTGATTATCACAGTGTCTGGAAGATGGATAGAGTTCAATATGTGAAGAATGAGTGAATGAAATAATAAGTATATGAATCAGAGGATGGCCTAAGATAATCAGGAAAACGAGATCTACCTGGTCTCTTTGATGAATATTTGACAGTAAAGATGCTGATATTCAGCTTAATATCTTCTCTTTTTCGAGTATTTTGAAATGATTTTTTTAAAAAAGTTTGAAAGTAGGTACCCTGCATGTATGAGTGAACAATGTTGCTTTTAGAAGACATGGGTTATTCAATAAAAATCTTAGTGTTAGGCACAGATTACCTTCCAAGTACTTATTGGTCAGGGAGACCCCAGAGGCACCCAAACAGCATGTGCTGTTTCCATTGCTCTTGATTGCCACCATGACAAGATGGTAAGATCTTATTGCTGAAGACATAACACTCTTTGGTTGCAGGATGTAGGGAAGTCAGTCTTGAACTTTCCAGGAAACTCTCTGCTGGATAGCTTTCATAGGGTTGGAAGATGTTATTAAGGCAACTGGGGAAGGAAAGACATCAATGGTCTTTTCCAGTGCTGGATTCTGAATGCTACAACACCAAGTTGTCAGGTAAGATATGCCCACTGCTACAAGAGTGGCAAGATTGTTTTAGGGGTAATCAACCACTTCTTGTTTGGATTCAAGACTGCTCAACAGGAGAGACTTCATGCTTCATTCTGTAAATGATCAAACCCATGGCTGGAGAAGTCATAGACTCAAGGGGAAAGCCTATTGATGTTTTGCTATATGGTCATGCTGTCAAACTGCCTTCTAAATATTTGTTTATGTGCATAGATTTCTGCTGTTCCAAACTATGGTTAGAGAAACTTCTTATCGTAGTGGGTAGTGGTTAATACAGAGACACATTACTGTTCAGAGTTCCTCTCATTCTGGGGTATGTTTGGGGCCTGCATAGTTCATCCAAGCATCCTATACTCCTGGCTACAGTGGTTGTTGCAAAAGTGAGAACAGGACCCCGATGGACCAGAGTCTTTTTTGAAATTCTACAGGTGGAGGCTTGGGGAGAGAGGCTCTGCCTTTCTGCCAGGAGACAATCAACCCACAGCCACTTTCTCCTCACTGAGCCTTGAGGAAGAAACTCCATCTGCAGTGGTCTAGATAGTCAATACAGCAGAAAACATTCTTGCCACGTCTAAGTTCCTAAGTCTGTTCGAACTCACTCTATAGGTCACCTATACTTTTATTTATTTCATACTCATTGAGTTGAATGAATATTTAATGATCCTCAGCACCACCTTATGAGATTGATATTGTTCTAGTTTTTAAATGAAAGAAATCCAGGCTTAGAGATGCTAAATGTCTTGTATGAGGACACAGAGCTAAATGGAGAAGCTGGGCTTCAAATTTGTTACATCAGATTCTGAAACCCTTGCTGACTATTTCTGCTGACTTGTGGCTCTAGGATCTGCTCATGGCCTTGATCTTCCTACTTGCCAGGCTGTGTATCTGGGCATATGCTGTACTCCTCCCAGATCCCCTGCCGTCCTGTCCTCACAGCATCAAGGGCAGAAGCACCTCTGCATATTCAGCTCTTATTTTGTCTAACTCAAACTTATTTGTAGACTTTAAAAAAATATTAAACTCTTCTTCATTTTCTCTTTAAGTAACTCGGGAACCATGAAGAGATGCCTTGTTATGGTTTACTCTGACCCATCTTGTGATAGGTCCATTAATCTCCCAGGCTCTAAGGGAGGATGTGACTTCCCCAGACAGCAGTCCTTAAGAGACAGTAAAGAAAGTGAGAAGGACATGACTAGGATTTAAATTACAATGTCTTGCTCAGGACAAAAAGGTTTGGTCTAGAAGGAAAAGCAATCTGGCAACTTTATATAGTTTCTTGATTCATTATCTACAGAGTGAAAAATGCAGTGATCTGATTTGATAATTCATGAGATGGGAACATTCATTGCCAATGACAGGAAAAACCCCAGGGACAGGGAGGAAAAGAGCTGATGTAGTGTATATGTGCTTGCATGTGTACTTTATATTTTTATTAATGATTAAAGTTATACCCACCAGTATTTACAACTGTACCCATACCTATCAACTATCTGCTACTTTACTTATCAATATTAAAGGTTAAAAAATTAAGGGTATCCAGTTGCTTTTATTCCTAAGTTTTTTTTTTTAATTTTAAGGATGAGCTGGAATTGTAGTCTCAATCTACATTGTATAGAGTTCTGAATCTGTTTATACATCATGATTTTAAAGAAAATAAAGATCATTATATTAAAGGGGGTCTTTATTTTGATGAACATGCTTTTAGAGCCTCCTTAGTTCCTCTTCTAAGCTAACTCCTACTCAACCTTACATCCTTCAGGGAGTTTTCAATTTTTTGGCATCAACATCTCTGTTTTCTGATGTTCGACACACTTGCACTTCTTTTGTTCAATGTTTGTCTGGTTAGACTGTGTGAATACTGTGCATTGTCAAAACAGGGTCTTGTACATTGGGGTTTAACAGGTTTTCAAACAAAGAAACAGATGATAATCTCCTGCTTTATGCTACCCGAGTCACTCATGTTCTCTGAGCTTGTTGAAAGGTGGAAACTGGGTCACGGTGCCCTTCCATTTCCTCTTTCTTGGTAGGTACCATTCATGCCTCTTCCCCTGTGAGCCAGGCTCCTGATAAGAATTCATATTATTTTTTTACTGCAGAAAAAGAGTCTCAATACAACTGTGCATCTGCACTTTCAGTATTCATGTTGCGGTGTTATGGTTATATATTTTCATACCTGATTTCTCCATTGCACTATAAGCTACTAAGGGTTAGGGCCAATGTCCTGTTTACTGCCTAGCACATTTATTGATACCTACTTAAAATTAAAATGCCAATGTTTATTTGAGTGCTGACCATGTTACATACAGTTTGTTATACCTACAACAACATATAAGATGGGCATTATTATAGTCATTTTAACAAGAATTTTAAGTACTTATGACTGTTTTCTCTGAATCAAAACATTCCTTCCTGGAGGGAGGATGGAGGCACATAAGGCTCAGGAAGCTAAGGAAGCTTACAAAGCTTAGGAAGCTGAGGAAATTGAAAAAAAAAACCACCTCGTCCCAAGTTCATATAAACAGTAAACAGTGGCTGAGGAGGTGAAGCCCTCTGTGAAGCTTCCTGAAAGTTGGGCTGGGTCATGGTTGGACTCAGTTGGCAACTTGACACACCTGGGATGAAAGAATCTCAATGGGGGGATTTCCTCTATGGGATTGGCCTGTGGGCATGTCTGTGAGGCATTTCCTTCATTGTTGAGTGATGTGGGAGGGCCTAGTCCACTGTATGTGGTGCCGCCCCTGCGAAAGTGGTCCCGAGTTGTACAAGAAAGCAGGCTGAACACAGGCCAGAGGAATAAGTCAGTAAGTAATACTCTTCCTTGGCCTCTCCTTTAGTTCCTGTCTCCAGGCTTCTGTTCTGAGTTCTTGCCCTGGCTTCCCTCAATGATGAGCTGTTATCAGGATGTGTAGGCCAAACAAACCATTTCCTCCCCAAGTTGGTTTTGGTTAGCGTGTTCTAGCACAGCAATAGAGAACAAACTAGGACAGGTAGGGAGCCCAGTGATTCAGCTTCTGTGAGTTGTTGGCTTTGATGTTACACTGCCTTTGAGTTATCCATGTTCCTGAAAGTAACCCCTCGCTTATGTGTCTTTAAGTAACTGAATAAGCTCACTGGTTCACTTAGACTTGGGTGGAATAATTTCTTTGCCCTGTCATTGGTGACTTACCTGGAGTGAGAGATGTTTGTACTTGTCTCTCCAGGAAAAGTCACACAAAGACCATAAATGGTAAGGCAGTGATTCAAACTTGAGACTTAGACATATAAATGTGTTTCTAGTCAATACTAATGGTGGTATATGTTTTGATTAAATTCATTGAGATTAACAAGTAAACCTTATTTAAGGCTTCAGTAGAGACATGAGTCACTTCAGATGAAGAGTGAGACAGGCACAAACCTGATAGAAAATTGAGTATGAACCATATCTTAGAATGTGGGTGTCTTGAAGGAAGAGGGAAAACACCAAGTTCTTCCTTGACATAGGAGTTCATACTCAAGATGGGTGCCCTTTTATTAGGGAAGCAGTGAGTGCTTAGTAGATGGTGGTGTGGGGGACAGTCTTAGGTTACATGGAGACACTTTATGATAGTGCTTGAGGCAAGCATTGTAGAGGCAAAGAGCCTGGTTAAGCACAGTGCCGACATATGGTAAATGCTCCATCTATCCTGACAGCAATCCATGAGTACTGTTTGGAAATATTTCAACTTATTTGGCACAGACACTGTGTCCACAGAGATCAGGGTCCTGGTATCTACACATTTTCTTGGAGCTGAAGAGCTACAGTATTAGAAGCCCCACCAGAAGAATGCAGTTCTGCCTTAGAACTAACTTCCCTCCCTACAACCTGGGATATGGGGCTGCCACCCGGAGAGAATATCTGATCCTCAGAGAAGAAGAAGTGCTCCCTGGGTTGGTGCTGAGTCCTTCCCACACTGCTCACAGGCGCTTCTGTGCATAAGTCACGTCTACTTTCATTTTTCTTATCCATTAACCCACACAAGGCGCTCTAAGGCTAATTGAATTCACTAGGAGGCTGCCTTCTGTGATTAGGTGTCCCGCAGTCTGAGTAGGGAGGAGGAGGAGAGGCAGAGAGGCAAATGTCTTGGTGAATGCGATTCAATCTGCTGCTAAATTAATCTGTACATTTCTGGTTTCTATTCTCATTCACCACCTGCAGGGATATGTTTTAAATGCTCCAGACATACCAGCCAGGTAGGCAGTGTGCCAAAAACAAGTCCGTCCATTTCCTCTTTATTTTATATAGATCCCTGATGAATATCAGGCAGTGGGTTTTTTTTTTTTCTTCTCTCTCTCATCTGTCATTCTCCATTTTGAGAAGAGACAAAGCTGTAGTATCTGGCCCCAAATGCAGTGTCTGAAAAAGATTTAGCAACATCAGCTCTCCTCAAAATTTCCTTGGTTTGGAAGGAACTGGGTAGCCTCTGGGCATTCTCTGTTTAGAGTTGTCATCCCACATTACATGAAACACATGAGTCTGTCTAAATTTTGTACGATATAAAACTTATTTAAAAATTTACATTAAGTAATAGCTTATTACTATGACGATGTATTTTCATTGTCAGACCCCATACCTTTTCTTTTTTTAAAGATTTTTTTTTACAGTTTTATTTATTATTATTTTTAAAAATTTTATGTGTATGCATGTAGTTCCTCCATGTAAGTAAGTGCACCTGTGTCGTGCAATGCCTGCGGAGGTCAGAAGAGGCCGTTGGATCCCCTGGATCCAACTGGAGTTACAGACAATTGTTAGCTGCCATATGGGTGCTGGGATTCGAACCTGGGTCTTCTGCAAGAACAGTCAGTGTTCTTAACCACTGAGCCATTTCACCAGCCCAAAGATTTATTTTTAATTATGTGATTGTGTATTTAGCTGGGTGTAGGCATATTCATATGAGTCCAAGTGCTTGTGTAGGCCAGAAGATGGCATTGGATCCCTTGGAACTAGAATTATAGGCAGTTATGTGCCACCTGATTTGGGCACTGGGAATCAAACTTCAGTCCTCTGCAAGAGCAGCAAGAGCTCTTAACCACTGAGCCATCTCTCTGGGTCCTTCATACTTTATTTTTAGGTTTTAGTCAAGCTCAGAGACCTTAAGCAATGTGTGCCATGTGGCTGACGAGTGACAGTAATCACAGGTAGGCCTAACCGGGACCTGAAAAGATCAAAGTGTTTTATTGTCTTCCCATCATTTTGAAATTTCCTGAAGTACGAGCAAAATATGCTGCTATGTGACAACTCGGAACACAAGCTATGGTATGATGGAGCTTGGCTAGCCACAACTCCAGTTTCTGTCTTTGTTTGGATGATAACAGAATATACTCATGAATGCTATTTGAATACTTTCTACAGGAGCCTTCATGATGTTAGCTTGACTAAGTTGAGCTGAATTACCGAGTGTTCTTTTCTCTGTGTATTCCTGATAGCCTGTGTGTACCACAGCAGCAATGCAAGGGGAGGGCGCAAGTCAAACACTGGCTGCTCTGTAGTTCACACCTGGGGTGCTCTCTGCTGGCTTACCTGGCTGGTGGAGGCAGGGACCAGGCCTGCATCAGTTCCACCCTTCCCTGGAGCTGCCTTCAGCTTCTCTGACCTCTGCGACAGGTGTTGGCCCTCATTTTGAACGACCCTCATATCACCAGGATCAGAATACAGCAAAAACCTGACATGAGCTCTGGTCCATCCTTGTGGGTTCTAGCATAGTCTTGTTCTCGCCTCTTTGGTATCTGTTTTCCTTCCTGGCCATCTCTTCCAAAGTCTTCACACTGTAACATCAGATGTGATGACAACTAGCTCCCACCACTGTATCAGAGCCGGTCTCTGCAACAAATCCCTTCTGAATTTACAGTGTTCATTTCTCTTACTGCATCTCAATGGTAACAGTACTTATTTATTATTGTTGATTGAATGAGATAGGGCCTGTAAAGTACACAAAAGAGAGCCTGACCAGTTTCAGGTGCTTGTTAAATATCTCTGTTATAAACCAAAATTTAAACAAATTTAAGTCCAGCGCCTGACACCAAGCCTGGCACATAACAGATGCTCATTCGACAAGCTTGTTGAATGTTTTTCATTACAGAAGAGAGAAACAGGACTCTATATGTGGTAATACATGGGAGTTGAGGGGGTTTAAAACCTCATTTAATTTTATGTCTTATAGAGTTTATAATGAGTAAAAAAAAAAAAGATTGTACAAGTGTAATAATCTGTAAACCTAAAAATGTACAGCAAGGTTTGAAAGAGATGTACCCTAGCTCAGAAAAATGTTATTGAATAGGTTAATGCTGTTGTAATGAAATGCTTCTTCTAATTAAAAAAAAAATGCAATTTATTCCTCCAAGTCTCTAGAGTGGTCACCTAGGGCAGCATTGTACGTTCCTAAGCAGTGGATGCGTATGTTCCTTTGCACAGTTAGATACCTAAGACGTGTGTTCAAATAAAAATAGACGTTTCTATGGTACCTGGGACTAAAACTACTGTCTTATGTTTTTTGCACATTCTGACGGGTTTCTGTCCCACCCATCTCTCTGAGCTTGTTTCCCTATGTCCTGAGTAATGGTTCCCTTCTCCTCAGAGCCCTGTCGACAACAGTGAGTTTCACTTTCATCTTCAGCCACCATCAAGGCCATCCCCCTGCTCATTTTCTTCACTCTAGACTATGCTACCTTTGACAGAAACAAAGTAAATCACTGTAAACAGCAAAAATCATTTATTTTGCTGGTGATTCTACAAGTTTGTATGGACTCAGCTAAGAAAATTTGCTTTTTCTCCACATATAAGGATCTTTTTGACATTGCAATGTGACCTTGTGGTCTGCAACTGTATTGAGCCACATTCATAGCTACCCTGGAATTCGAGTGACCTGTGAACCACAGATTAGACATGCCTGCTTCATGACATCTGAGACTTGAACTGAGATTGTTTAAGTCACAGCCTGGAATGGTAGAGAGCCGGCCAGGTACATTTTCCTCTCAGCCCTTTCCACTGGACGGACTCCTCAGCAGGGTTGACCTCAGAATAGCTGGATTTCTCATAAGTCATCTTGGGGTTTGAAAAGCCAGGGTTTCCAGAGATTCCATGGAAGTTACATAGCTTCTTTCTTATGACAAAGCTCTGTAGTCTCAGATCATCACTTATCCCACAGGTCAAGCTAATCAGTATACCCAATTCAGATTCAAGGTGAAGGAAAACAGTCTTTTTCCCTCCCAGTGGAAAACATGGTAAAGAATATGTGACTTCTGTACCATACTGTCTTATTCAGCATTCTCTGGAGAGACAGAAATAACAGGAATCAATAGAGTTGGATTTCAGTATTGGTGCTTCTTGACGTTTCTGTGGCTCTTACCTCCCTGACTACTGCTTATTCAATCCGCCCTTCAATTTCTCATGCATTTCTCGCTATGTATTCGGCAACTCCTCATATACTTGTCAACTCTTTCCCTTCCGTCTTCTTGTTCTTCTCCCTGTGTCCAAATCATCTTATCCGTCACAGTGCCCTGAGTGGGCTCATCTATTTTTGGTGTGACCCTCATGAACGCTCTATGCTGATTACTCTCCAATGTCTTCTTCTGCCCCAGCTCTCTTCCTTGAGCTCTAGATCCATTCATGAAGAAATGTGTTTGCCTGATAGTTTGATTTATGCTCCAAAGGAAAGCTAGGTCACTTGATGGTGGATGAAATCTTTAGGGAGCTCAAGGCAACCAGTGATAATACTAGATTCATATGTGAGTTGACAAACATGGAAAAAGAAAGATTTGTGATGTCACGAAGGGAGCCTGTGTGTGACAATCTGATGTATCTAATGTCAAGAAACAGGATTAATATGGGTTCCCTACAATCCCCAAATGAAACAAGCACAAATCCATACTGACCCATTTCCCTTTATAAACTTATTGTTCTTGTCTTTAAATCAGTGAGGTGGCTCCATGGCAAGACCGGTCACTCAGATGAAATCCTGGCTTCATGTGCTCTGTGCTTTCCAATCAAATGAATCCCTAAATCCTGTGGATTACATTTTGATTTGATTTAGGCCTCGCCTACCACTTCTATTGCATTAAGTCAGGCCACAACCATAGCTTGTCTGGCCTGTTTTGTGAAAGCCTCTTCATTACTTTTCCAGCTGCTGCCTGTCTGACCTTAAAGGTAAATGTGATCATATTTCACCTCTCTACCTTGTGGAAATCTTTCAACTACTTCTGTGACTTATTGGATAAAATCCAGTTTCTTAACAAGGCTTGGGAGGCTCTTCATTATCCAATCTCTGATTTCTCCGCAGCGCCGTTCTTCCCCGGTCCCGCCCATATCCACAGCGCCTGGACTAAATGGAGCACCTTGCTGTTCCTCAGCACCCTCACCCCACCTGCTACTCCTTCTAAGGCTGCCGTGCCTTCACAGCCTGACTGATAATTACTCACTGTCCTCACATCCTTTCTAAATATCATCCTTTCCCAGAGTCTTTGCTAACTCGATCTTCTGTCCTCCTTTTCCATACATGCAAACTTCTCTGATATGATTGGGTTATATTCATTATGCAGATCCACAACTGAGCATGCAGCATTCTACTTTATGAGGGAGTCATCAAAGGTTTATCATTGGATGGAATCAGCTTGTCTTATTCTTTCTGTCCTTTAAAGCTCTATTTAGACATCCTTCCATGGAAAATAACTTCTTTTTCCCCAATTCCATCTGCCCTATAATATTTTCTAATACAATGCTTACATTTAATAGTAATAATAAAAACATAGTATCATTAATTAATAATTATACAATATGTTAATTAAAATCATGCTAATAATAACAGAAACACTGTTTTGTCCATATGCTAATTGCCTTACTGCTTACTGGAGACATATCACCTTTAGTCTTTACAATACACCTCTTGTGGTATAGATATAGTTTGTCCTTACTCACACATAAGTTGAGATTTATTACCTCTGTGCAAGAATAGTGAGAGATAATGGATCTTTAACATGGGACCTGGTGGTACCATGATTAAGTCAGGGGTCGTCAATCTGGAAAGGGATTAGTTTGTTCTCATAAGGATTGGAATAGTTTTCATGAGATTGTGTTGTGAAATGAGGCCACCCTATACGTTTGACTTCTTTCTGCATGGGGTTCACTTTGTCAGCTTCTGTGAGAGAGCCGGAAGGACCTCACCAGGACACCTGGGCCATCTTGTTTGTGTTTTTCAGTCACCACAATCATGAACCAAAAAAAACTTCTTTAATTTATACTTATAGCCACACACGGTATGTCTTCTAGAGTGGAATTGTGGTGACTTGTTTTTATTTAATCACCTTTACTATACCTGCACAATAGTACTCTTACCTATGGTTTTGTTTCCTGATATTTCAGTTACCACTGTCAATCGAGGTCACAAATATTAACTGGAAAAATCCAGAAATAAGGAAATCATAGGTTTTTAATAATATTTGTTACAATACATTGCTATAATTGTTTGACAGCATTAGTCATTGCTAACAATCCCTTACTGTAGCTGATATATAAATTAAACTTTCTCAAAGGTGCTTGTGATAAACCATAGTATACATAAGGTTTAGTACTATACATGGCTTCAGGTATCCTCAAAAAAGGGCTACTGTACATACAAACGTGTATATTTTATATGTATATATATATATATTTGTGGGGGGTTGTATGGGCAGTAGCACATACTTAGATGCACAGATGTTGAAAAATACCTTTAATGTATCTATGAGTCTATCACATTTGATTTGTCTTTTTTTCTTTTTGACTATATTTTAAAAGATTCTTTGACAATTTCATTGACGTATATTGTGAATTTTACTCATTTGTAACCCTCCCTCATAACCTTCTCTCATTTTCTCCAACTGAAACATTCTTCTTCCCAACAAGTCTACCTCTGAATTTCATGTCCTGTTTGTGTGTGTGGCCCACTGAGTTTAATCAGAATTGCTTGCACGAGCATAGGTGGGAGAGTATTTACTGGAGATTGGACAACTTATCCCATGGTCATACTACAGAAGAAAATGGCATTCCTTTCCCCAGTCACCATTAATAGTCTATAGTCTCCCACAGAGGGGTACAGCCTCATGAGCTCTTCCCCCTTCCACAATGAAATGTTGATACGCCCAATATTGTGTAGGTCTTGTGCAGGTAACCAGAGTTGCAGTGAGTTCATGAGTGCCAGGGCATGTCATATCCAGAAGATGACTTTTTGCAACACACCTCTCCAGCCTCTTGCTCTTCGTTCTTTCCACTCTCTCTTCCGTGGCATTCCCTGAGCCTTGGAGGCATTGACATAGATATGCACTTATGACTGAACATGCCACCATCCCTTGCTTTCAGTATATCCACCAGTTGTGAGTCTCTGCATTTAACCTCCACTCACTGCAATAAGAAACTTCTCTGGCGAATGCTGAGAGCAGTGCTAATCTGTGAGTATAAATATGAGTATTTAGAAGGCACCTTTGCTACATCTTCATTTAGCAAAATGTTAAGAGCGGGATCCCCCTAGGGCCAGTAATCTCTGCCAATGGCCCTTGATAATGATTTTAGTACCAGACATGAATTCCTTCCCATGGAATGGGCCTCGAATCCAATAAAAAAGTAGTTGCTTACCCCCATAACATTCATAGCACTGTTGTACCAATGGGCATATATTGCCAGGCTGGTCATTTTTGGAATACACAGAATTTACAACTGGATAATACTGGTGATGACTTTTCTATGCCCAGCACCATGAAAGCTAGCTTCCAGCTTAGTTTCAGCTTGATTTATCTGTGTCCTGTGAGTAAAATACGTAGTGCTTTCAGCAATAATGTCTTCTTATCAACTTCTGGTGGGCAACCAAGAGAAATAGGAATAGCTATATTGTTGTGGGGCCTTTGATGCCTCCCTGACCAATCAGTCATAAGGGGTTATCTCACACCTGACACTGGGATTTTTGTTTAATAACTTGCGGCTTCTGGGAAAAGCATTATCCCCCATGTAGAGTACATCCATCCAAACTCTTTTTTATTATAACTTTAATAAGCTTAAGAAATGGAAGGTTTCCACATGGCTTTTCATCCATTCTTAGTGTTGGCTATCTGCCCTCCTATCCCTCCTTTGCTCTACCCATCCAACTCCCTCCTTACCTAAACTTTTCTCCTTCCACTTTCATACCACCTGTGTTCTACTCTCCCCCTTCCCTTAAGGTTTTCCTAGTTCCCTTCCTGATTCTGCTAATGGCCCGTTCTATCTTCCTGCGGTCCACATGTACCCCGAGTTAAACACACTAAGACATAAAACTATAACATAGGAAAAAGACAATGAATTCAGTAGAGAATCAACAGTAATAATGACAATAAAATTGAAGATGTGATTTGGTTAATGTTTTCTGGCCTCAAGAGAGGCAGAGAACAACTTGAAGACAGATCTCTTTATGCCTAGTGGCACCTTCCTATCAGAGTGACACCCTCTCATTACTTCCATTATCTTTCTAGGATCTTGAAACAACTTTATCCATGGAACCTGAATCTGGACATGGACACTAAACCTTGAAGATGCCCAATATATCACTAAGAAATAACAGTGTCCATTTAGAAACTATTTGTATTGTAACATCTCCAGCAAATTTTCTAGCAAAGTGAAGCCTGGGTTTTCCCCATTCCAAGCCAGCAGATGTCACAATTTACTCAGAAGAGTACAATGCATACAGCTGCTGACACTCTAAGAAGTGCTCCAGGGCAGGCAGACTGTCTTATTTCTCATCAAACCTTCAGGTAATCCCCCTCCCCATCCTGTACTGAAGTACGTGGCAGGCAAAGATGAAGGCTTTCACAGCTTTGGCAAGCTAATCTCTCTTCTCCTGGGCCAGGGCCACCATCTGCATTGTGTTTTCCATCTTTGTTCATACTCCCTGAATACCTCTTTTCACCACCTATGGGGTGGCCTCTGTCCCCAGCCAAGTCAAGTTCCCCAGGCTGCTTGGAATCCTCCCTATAGAGCTTTGCTTTTTTAAATTGTCAATTGTAGAACCTCCTTTTTAAGAGCTCCCTAGATTAGCCATGCTTTCCTGTCTGCCCATCACCATAGCCAAATGGGGGGTTGCTGTCTTTTCTCTTCTAGCTATGGCAAAGCGAATCAACAAAAGATACCTCAAGGGAAGGGTGGACTGTGACTGTTAATGCAGAGCACAAAATCTTTTGTGAGTCTGACTTTCATATTATAAAAAGAATGTAAAACTAGACTCAGGGAAACTTGAGGACAACTTTCTTAGAGTTTGAGATAAAAACAACAAGGTATAGAAGCTGGAGATCTTGGCAGCTGCCTTTAGGAGAGTTGGAGAAGAGAGAAATCATGGTTTTGAGTTAGAGGTCAAGAAAGCAGCAGTCTGAGCAATAGAGTCTGGGAGCAGCTCTATGGTGGGCAGGGGAAGGTGTCTGCAGTGAGAAAATGCCCAGTGTCAGAGCTGGTAGGCTTAAGGTTTTGGTGAGTGACTGGAAAAGGAAGAGAGAAAAGAAAGGGTTACCCTTCCTGGGTTATAACTCAGAAAGCTGGCGAGTTTAGCATTGAGTTTTAGCAAACAGGTTTAGTACATATCTCATTAAGGGGAAGATTATTCTTTCCAACGTCTTAACATGTCTTCAGCTGTATCATATTTCTAAGTTACAGTTTTTTTGAGGGGGTTGTTTACTTGTCTAGGTGACTGAGAGACCCATGTGGATTAGCTCTTAAGGATGGGAACAATAATATCTTTTTATAATTTTTTAATATTTTCTTTTTTTAATAACATTTTAGAATGCCATCATCACCTAGGGCCAGAGGTAGAATTCAGATCCTATTCTTTAAAGCAAAAATGATGTAATAGAGTTCATTAAAGAGAATGAAAGAAAATAAATTGATAAGATAGCTATGCTTTGCTTAGAGGAAATAGCTTTCCCTTAATAGGTGTCAGAAGAGCCCTGAAACCTCCACTTTCTTCGCTTTCATATGGTATTTTAAATCTTAATGGGGGCAGTTGTGATACTTTCCTCTTCTTTCAGATTAGCATGTTTTCAGGGAAACAGAAGGGATGATCCCAAACTGATTATGAGGAGGAAAATGTGTCAGTTCTTATAGACCTCCAAATCCTCTAATGTCTAACTAGCTAGCTACCTGAGACGGTTAGAAGCTGAAGAATGGAAAAGATTCAGGCAGACTGAAAGAGAGAAGAGAAGGAAGGAATGCAGGGAAAGGAGAGCACAGGAGTTGGGGATAAAAGAAACATGATTCATGGACTATAACCATCGGGTTGATTCTCACTGATGGGCAATAAGAGCTGGGAATGTGCAAGTGGACAGAGGAGAAACCCTCAGATTTCAGAGGCACAAGACCAGTTCAGGTCCATATTCAGGTTCCAAAAGCACTCTAAACATGGATGAATAAGTAGTATGATATTCATATTAAGATTATGATTTGGGGTTGGAAAGATAGCTCGGCAGGTAAAGGTAAAATAGAAGCATGAGGTTCTGAACTCTTTCCTTAGAACTCATGTAAAGAAGCCAGGAGTGGTGGTATGTGCTAGTAATCCCGATCCTGGGGAGGTGGAGACAGGCGGATACAAACAGCCTAACCTTTGGTATACTGCAGGTCTCAGGGAAAGACCCTGTTTCCCAAACAAATAAACAAACAAACACCCAAAAAACCAACCCCCTCCAATCAAACAAACAACAAACAAAAAACGATGAGATTTGGCACATTCAGGTTACCAGGAATCTCAGTAATAATTTAAAAGTTTAGTAATGGGCAGACAAAAGTGTGGCCCTCCCAGTTGCACAATAAAGTCCTGAAGTTGTCTGGCACCTGAGGAACACTAGCAGTTGACCTCTGGCTTCCACGCACTTGAACATTTGAGTATACACATGTGCGCACACGTGCACACATGCACATACACACACAGGATGAGAGTCTAATTTATTTTGAAGAGACACATAAGGCTGCAAGGAGAAGGCAGAACTGATTATCAAATACTAGTGACTCCTGTAGATGCCTGTGTGCATCACTTATACATAATCAATTACAAAATGCATTTAGTATTGAGAAAGAGAAAACTCAATTTGTAATGGCTTAAATGTGTTTTTTTCCCATTGCACTGAATTACATGTCTTTCAGCATTCCTTCAGTATTTTGATCTTAAATCTCATTCATTTATATTCCAAAGTCCCATCCTTCGGTGGGAGTCCCAGCTCACATGGCCATGCTCATCATCCTTCTGTTGTGAGTTGCTAAGGTCTGTAGCCCTAAAATTCATCTCTGGAAAACATTCGGAATTTGAGAGAAAAATGTCGGAAGCACAGAAAACTGCCTGCTTCTATTAGGGAGTTGGGGTTTCCTGTGGTGTTGCTTGGTGGAGGAGGTAGGTAAGGAAGGTACAGAGAGGAAAAAGCAGGAAATTAAGCCCTTACACTTTGTTCTGAATAGTTCCTAAATAGGGTTGGGCATGCAGCTCTGGGAGGGGGTATCTTCTAATGGAGAGAGAACAAAAAGACCTGGAAATTTGATCTGTTAGGCAGGAGGAATTGCTCTATGAAAAGTGCCGTAGAACAAGGGCTCTCTGCTGGTTCTCACATGGGAGGCTGACAGGCCACAATTGATGAGGAACAAATATAGGAAATAAAAGGCTTAGTTAAGTTTGACTGGATGATGTTTCCCATAGAGCCGGAAATGACAAGTAGTAATTTCCTATCAATCACACTTCAGGTGACTATTTTAAAAGCAATTTCTCCCTGTTGATATTAAAAGAAAGAAATAAGGAAAGAAAGCAAAAGAAGGAGGGAAGAAAGGAAGGAGGAAGGGAGGATTCTGGGTTCGTTTAAAAATTGTGTGTGTGAGTGTGTGTGTGCATGTGTGCATATGTGTGTATGTGTGCATGCGTGTGTGTGTGTGTGTGTGTGTGTATTCATGTGTGTGAGCATGGGTATGCATGTGCCACAGCATGCATGTGGAGGTTAAAGAATAACTTTGGGGATCAGTTCTCATCTTTCGTCTTGCCTGAGACAGGGCCTCAGGTTGTTCCCCTTTGAGTATATCAGGCTAGCTGGCCCTGAGCTTACAGGGATTCTGCTAGCTCAGTCTTCCATCTCACTGCAGGAACACTGGGATTCAGATGTTGGCTACTATGTCCAACTTTCCTTGGGTTCTGCAGATCATAACTCAGTTCTTTACAATTGTACAGCAGGTGCTGCATTAGTCTTTGAGTCATCTCCCAGCCTCTGGTTTTGGCCCTTAACCTAATTTTGCACATGACTTTTTGGCAAACTTTAGAAATGCAAAAGTCAAGTCATGGGAGAAAAGCAGGCAGAGGTCAAGCAGGCTTGACTCTCAGTCAACTGAGATTCCTGACTGGAAGGCAGGTTGTGGAGAACCCTATCTTCTTCTGTGTAGCAAGGAAACAGAACAGTTCTAGGACCATTTGGGAGCCCAAGAGTGCTGACTGTTTTGGGCCAAGGCTACCTTATCTACTACACAACCTTTCCAGAGAGGTTAGAGCAGCACAGCCCTTTTCTTGGCTTCTATCTCCCTTTGTGAAAAACTGCCCAGGATGGCATCCAAGAGGCCTATTGCTCCTTCCTGAGAGCAACGTTAGAAGTAATAAGGCCTTCTGTTTCTACTCCATTTCAACAATGGACAGTGGCAGGAAAGGTGAATTTCAGGAATGTCATCAAAACAAAAAATCACAAATTAGACAATTGAGAGTTAAGTGTCTTTTTTCTTTTCTTTCTCTCCCTTCCTTCCTTCCTTCTTTCCTTCCTTCCTTCCTTCCTTCCTTCCTTCCTTCCTTCCTTCCTTCCTTCCTCCCTCCCTCCTTCCTTCCTCCTTCCTTCTTTCCTTCTTCCTTCCTTCTTTCATCCTCCCTCCCTCCCTCCCTCCCTCCCTCCTTCCTTCCTTCCTTCCTTCCTTCCTTCCTTCCTTCCTTCCTTCCTTCATCCTTTCCTCCTTTCTTACTCCCCCCCTTATTTTCTTTTCCATTTTGGAGACAGAAAATTATTATTATACTGTAGCCCAGGATGGCCACAAATCATGTCAGTCCTCCTGCCTCAGTCTCTACTGGAATTACAGGTATGAATCACCATACCAGACTGGAGAAGTTGTTTTAAAGGACCCTTTGAAACTTTTATGTTTTTAGCCTTGCATACATGCTCCTCCCAGTCTGGCTCTGGGCTCATGGTTTACCACTCTTCCTATTAGAGTTCCAAGATCCAAATAGTTGTGTCTGTTCTCAGCTCCTCTGAGTTTGTCAAGGTTTTCATGCTTCTGGGATCTGCTTTTCCCTCTGCCTTGTGTTCTCTTAACACTCTTTACTTGACGTATACATTTGATGCTCAACTCAACAATCACTCTATAGGGAAGTCTTCTGTCACTCAGACGTCTCTCTTCTCTGTGGCTAGGGCAGGACTTCACTTCTGACACTTCTTAAGTAGTGCACTCTGAAGATTGCCATGGGGGATTGTTTAATATAGCTATTCCTGGCCTCTAACCTCAGAGCTTCTGTTATGGTTTGGATTTAAAATGGTCCTCAGAGGCTTGCAGGTTGAAGAATTGGTCTCCGGCTGATGGTGCTGCTGGGAGGTAACAGCAATTTTAGGAGGTAGGGACTAGCTGGAGGAAGTTGGTCATTGAGAGTGTTTCTTGAAGGTTTTATTGAGATCCTTGCTGCAGTTTGTTCTGCCTTCTCTCCCTGCCCTCCTTTTTCTCTCTTCAAATGACCAACAGGTAAAGAGGTTTGTTTTACCTACTCCCTGCCATGATCCTTTCCTTACAGCAGACCCCAATGCAATGGAACCAGCTGACCATGGGCTGAACCTCTGAAATCATAAACCAAAAAATAAATCCTTCTTTCAAGTGGTTTATGCCAAGTATTTTGTCATAAAGATGCAAAGCTGACAAATACAGCTTCTGAGTTAAAAGGTTTAGGGCAAGGTCTAGAAATGGGCACGTTAAGCAGGACCTAGAAGGTTCTCATCTCTCCTTCTACTGGAGTCCTACTGCTCTATCACAGGACATGCGGGGGGGGCGGAGGGGGGGAGGCACCTGACCATACTTTGAAAATTTTCTGTGGTAAGATAATCATTTGTTTGAATTAATCTATTTTACCCACAATCATACTAACTTTTCTGGGTATAGGCCATGTCTCTGGAGCCCAGCATGTAGTAGGCCCTCAGGACTATAGGGAGTTAGGGAGAAGGATGGTTATTTTACTGATTTTATTGTTGCTTCTTTTACTGACAAAGAATTGGTGGTCCTTGGGATATAGAGTTGGCACTCAAATCTAGGACTGAGTCTAAAATTTATGGGGGAAAGATAGGCAAAGATAATGTCATAAAAGAGGAAGAAGAATCAGAATAGAAATGCTTGCTGAGGTGTTTTGAACTTTTACCTTTTCTGTTATGTTTTGACCTCTTTAGATCTTGGCTGTTACCATACCCATCCTCTCAGGCAGATGGGCAGTTCAGGACTCTGCCGAGGCCCTGTTCCTCCTCAAGTTCCATTGCTACCCAGATTCCAGAAAAGACTCAGTACTGTTTGTATGGTGACTTCAAATCTTAGTCAAACTCCACACTGAACTGAGTATCAGAATTTCTCCTCAAAACTTGAACCTAGAGATCCAGATGTTGTCAGATAGTTATGCGCTGGGGAATTGTAAGGTCCTATTGTAACTATAGGGAGCACCATAGTAACACAGAGCTCCATGCAAATTGATGTTATGAGGTTTCAGGAAGGAAGAACTTTTCAGAAAGAATGTGGATAAGGGTGGGGGTAAGGAGGTAGGAGAACTCTGTTAAATTTGCTATGAGAGATGAGAGGCCATCTGGTTCCAGCTGGACGGACAAAGGTAAGTCACTCACAACTCTGGTTTTTATGCAGCTCTGCTGTATTTTCTGTGGTTGCACTTCCATTTCTCAAAATCAATCCTGTTTGTTTTAAGCTACCTTGAATCCGGTCCTTGAAACCTTAGCAAATGAAAGACTCGCTCCCACATCTTGGTATAAGGAAGGCCCTGTTGTCTCATTTCTCTTGGCAGGGGTCCCACAGCAAGCTGCCATCTTGCACCTAACTCCTGTACATCCTGACTCATTCTTTATTTATTTCTGAGCTGATCCTTTTGTTGGATCATATATTAACATCTAACCTTTGCTTTCTGGGAGACCATATTGAACCTCAAGTTTAAAAGACTTGGATTGGAAATTTAGCTCAGTGGTAGAGCTACCTAGCATGTGTGAGGCCATGAGTTCAATTCTAGCACTGAAAAACCCCGAAATATCATCACCACCATCACAAACACCCCCTTCAGGCCTAGAGAGTTCTTGGATGCTTATGTTATTGTAAACCCAGCTGGACCTGTTGACCAGTAAAACAGGCAAAACCAGGATCTCATTAGCATCCTAAAATAGAAAGACTAAAATTCATTTGCATCCTATAGCTGATAACATAGTTCCCCCACCCCTCAGAGTTCTTGTTTTAAGCCAAGCCCAACTAGGGAGACCATCTTAATAAAGCTTTGAGTGACAGACTACAGTGAAAGATGAGCTCCAAATACTATTCTTCTACTTCACAAATTGGCCTGAGAGCAAAAGTCTCAGAATATACATGAATTATAGGCAAAATTGAAGCAATAAAAGTCAGCTGTGTGCTGACTTGGCCAAAAGACACATTGATCCCTGCCAGCCTTATCAACTAATCTGTCAATAAATCAGCCAATCCATCAAATCTGTGGAAGTTCACTGACTGACATAGCATATCAGTAAAATATTGTGTCTTGAAACACAAGATGCTAAGGGGGCAAACTAGAGATTTAGAGTCAGACATCCATCTTGAAGTCTGCCCTATTGCTGCTTCCTATGAGAGTTTGAGCAATTTACTTAGCTTTTTTGGTTACGGCAGATTCCTCCTCTGTAACTTGAGGTGAATAGCATTTACTCTAGACTGTCTTAAGAATATTACAATGTATAATGCAGAGAGATACATACCAGAACACTCTGCAGCTAGTAATTGCTGAATATGTATTTCTTCCCTTGACCCTAACCACACTGTAAACATTATCTAAGGCTTCATAAAAAAGAATAGAAATGGGTCTCTCACACTGCCTTGTTCAAATCTATTTAGCCACAAAGCTGTCGGTCAATAGCCTAGTTAACCAGGTGTGGCATGGTTACATTTGGCAGTTGGTCCTCCACAATGAGCTAATGTCTGTAGCTTGAAGTTAGATCTGTATTTGAGTGCTGCTCTTAGACCTCTCCTTCATTTATCCTGCTGTGAAAGAGCAGAATCATCCCTGATCATAGACTGTCATTAACTGCATGAAAAATAAATGTTAGGCAATGTAGAACCCTTACAGAGGAAGGCTGAAGATGGAAATGACTGTATTCAGCCTGAAGCAAAATGAGCTGTCTGCACAGGGAGGCAGGGCCTGGATCTGGAAAGCTTTGGTTATGTTCTGCTAATCTGGGGAAGTTGCTGATGAATTATTCACTGAGTAATTAGCACAAGCCTTTCATGGAGTCCTTTAGGGCTGGCTGCTCAACATACTGTTGGTGAATCAGCAGTGTGGACATCATCTGGGAGCTTATTAAAAATGAAGGATTTCGGGCTTTTCCCAGGACCCGCTGAACTAACAATCTGCATTTTGAGCGGATTCACGTATGGATTGAAATTTGGCAAGCACTACAATCTAATAGAGCCTTTAGGAAACTGACTTAAACTGGCTTCAATTAGAATAATGATCTATATCTCATCAGCACAGACCAAAGTCCTACTTGTCAGTTTCCTAGGAGAATATCCTCCAATCATAGAGCCCCTGCTTTAGTCTGCTTTGGGACAAGGCATTCCCTTCAACCTTGATTTATTTATATAAATGAATTAAGTTTCAGATGAATGATAATAGATTTGTTTCATTAGCACCATTTTGACAGCAATTGCTTCAGCACTTCACCAGAACTGAGAATAAGCCAGAGTGGCAGGGGAGAAAGGGAACATGTGCAGGAGGAGCACTGTTTCCATATGGCTCCTCACAAATGCTCCTTTACAAATCTTATTTCCACTATTTTTCAGATCAGAAGCATACTGAGAGAGGTTAAGTAGCTTGCTAACTTCATATGAGGGGGCAGAGCTGAAATTTAATTGCAGGCCTGTTTGATTTAAACAGCACTTCTCGCTATTTGCTTCATTCCTGACTGTTGCTTTCAAATGAATGTGAAACTTGGAAGTTTAAAGCACTCATTGCGCTGTGCACCTGGAGTCTCTGGTTAGAATTTCAGACATAGGGAGGATGTCTTTCTCCCCCTCTTAGTGGGAGGATTGACTTCATGACTGGGACTAGATGTTGTAGGAAGATAACCTTCACGTACATGTGTCTGTCAGTTGATGTGGACCTTGGACCTTGCCTAGTGTGATTCATTAAAATACCTACATGTGGATTCTCCATGGGACCTGGACTTTCAATAGCATGGTCGCGTTAAGGAAAGCAGATCTTCTCATTTCCTATCTCAGAGCTTCCAAAGAGAATGTCCCAGTGGAAGAGAGAGGAGCAGACTGAACCTCAGAAGCTGGATAGCCCCTGCTCTACCACATTCTATTAAAATAAGAGCTAGATCACAAACCTCTCGGATTCAAAATAAGAGGACAAAGATCTTATCTCTGTTGGGAAGACTCTCAAAGCCCAGGCACACATTTCCCTTTTAATTCCCTGTAGTTTGAAGGCATACTTTTGGAGTACATTTTGATGGGTGATGGTGAAACCATTTGGATCAATTATTATTATTATTATTTACTTTAGTGTTGGCTAGAAGCAATTGTATTTAGGAATAAAGTAACAAATAGGTCCAAGACCCAGGCCACAGCTGAGGAAGACCAACAATCAAGTCTATTCTAGTAAACCTCATAGGCTTTGCCAAAATAAATAGAATTCCAAAGCGCTGGTCTGCATCAACGGGAGGTAGAAATTCCAGTTAACACTACCCGCAGAGACCAAAAGAAGCCAAGCAGAATCACTGTGCCATCTAGAGGAACGTTTATGAATTTGCGGTAGACACTGGGTTGGTGGAAATTGGCAGAAATGTTGAAAGACATGTTTTCCCACTGCCTTCAGGATTCTTTGGATTTATGTTTTTTGAGACTTATTTTCCAAGATAATGTTGCTTCTCTCTTGATTACACTCAAATGTCTGAGTCATACAAAATACCTGAGAGGTGTAAGGGGATACAAGGGATGGAAGCCCTTCATGGGGAGATGCTTCTTAGAGATTTGTGAATTCTGAGACAACAGGTGAAAACAAAGTCCCTTGAGCTTCATTATCCCAGCAATGTTCTAAATGGCTTATTTGTGACTGTCCACATGACCTGGAAAACATTCTCTGAATGGATCCTGAGTCTGCTGGGAATTATTTCTTCTAACATAGCATTCAGTTCCACAGAGGTCTGCTGTCAGTCTCAAATGAGAATAATCTGTTGTCTCCCAATTGGCTAGTTCCTCCAAGGGGCAGGGCCTGTGGAGCGTGAATGTCGGAGGGCTGCTGGGAACCATCCTGGGACAGAAACTGCAAGCCATGGGTAGGGTGTACTGTGGGAAATGCGCAGCTGCTCAGAAGCTCAAGGACAGAATGGTCTGACTCTTCTGGACCCCGAGTGAGATCGCTGGCCCCGGAGGCCTGAGCGAAATGCTAGTGGTGGCTATGGGCGTGGCTTGGTCTAATATGGCGGGCTCTGAGCTGTGGTGTGGGGCTAGGCACTAGGTACTCATTCTTTTGTAAGTTAATAAGTGCACGTAAAGATATGTTATATGGTTTGCTTGATATGGCAGGAGACCCAGAGGGAGTTCGGAGGACATCTGTGTTCCAGGAAGACCACAGGAGAGAAGACTACAAGCCAAGCTGGTAATAATAGTAGTGCGTGTAACAGTCCTGAAAGGGTCCATGCACATGTTGACTAAACACCCAATTTCACATCTACTGCCTTCGTCATCCCTGGGAATCGGCAAGCTAAAGCCAGTTTAAAGCTAGTTTATTTTGTAGGGTTGTTCCAGAAATACTGGTTTTCTACTGCCATCAGAAGAACAGGGGTGGAAAGAAAGTAGCATGGATTCCCTCCCACTATGTTTTAATTTCAGGATTTAAGAATGACAACAAACAGTATAGGAAAAGAACTTATTTAGAGCTTACTGGCCAAAGAAAGGCAGGAGGATCAATTGGCCCACAAGTGTGTGTGGGGTGGGGTGGGGGGGTGGCGGGGTGGGTGTTGACAAAAGAGTGGCTGTCAAAGCTTGTGTCTGCCGGTTCCTCCCTGAGGGAGGAAGCATTTTCTGAGCTACAAAGCATCTGAAATGTTTTGACACAGGTGCCAGAAGGAATTGCAGCAGAGGCAAAATGCCCTGTGATCTGAAGCAGCCTTGACTTAGACACGGTGCTCTGGCGTGCTGCCCCGCCCCCACTTCTGTATTGATGGAGGTCAGTTTTCTGCTTAAAGTCACTCTCCTCATCAAAGGAGAAGCAGGAAGTGCTACGAAATTTGATGTGAGTATGACGACAATGCTTGCTGATGTCATGTTGGATCACAGTAGATGGTCAAAGGGAAAGCTGTCAAGGCTCCAACCCATCCTGGACCCTTCTTTTTATACCCCTCTTTCTTTAGAATACACAGAAATGATGATTTGTCCATTTTTTTCAATTTATAAATACAATTATAAATACACAGAACAGTTGCAGTCAGGAAGTAGTCAGGATATTTGAGGAGGGAGTTTCTGAGGCAATAGATTGAAAGCCTGATCCCTTTCTGATTCTAGAGTATGTGTGTATCACTGTAGTAGGCTCAGATTTTCTATTTTCCTGGTCTTAGGTACCTCCTCCATGTTAGTTGGGACATTCCAGAGGCCCTGAAC
>NW_008347536.1:1786678-1792558 GCF_000622305.1 Nannospalax galili | reverse complement strand
TTATTTTATGTATATTCATATATTGCCTACATGTAGGCAAGTGCACCCATATCATGCAATGCCTGTGGAGGTCAGAAGAGGCTGTTGGATCCCCTGGGACTGGAGTTACGGACAGTTGTTAGCTGCCATGTGGGTGCTGGGATTCGAACCCAGCTCTTCTGCAAGAACAACCAGTGTTCTTAACTGCTGAGCCATCTCTCTGGCCTGAGGCCCTGGACTTTTAAAGCATGGTTAACAGTTGCTATAGGTTATTACATCAATTTGAAAATCCAAAATGGTATGTGGCATTCTTTGCCGTAGGTGGCTGTCAGTCTCTTAGAATTTCTTGCCATAAGAGGAAAAGTCATGTTAGTTACCTTGCACATCTTTGTTAACTAATATCTGTGTTGACCTGATGAATTACAAGCTGTATGACCTTGAACTAGACTCTGGTCCTTAATTCTTTCCTCCTGAGGAATGAGTAGTTTGACTAAGTCAGTGATTCTTAGATCTTGGATTCTAATTCAGGAGTTCAGTTCAGTAGAATGTGACTCTGAGAAGCAAAATAGGGAAGTGGTTATGGACATTGCAGTGTAGATCTTCTACTTATAGCTGTGTGATCCTGAACAAGTTACTTTACTTCCTTGAATATCAATTTCATGAATGAAAGGGGTTAATACTTGACTTTATAGCTTATGGAATTGCTGACATGATTTATTAGGGTAGGTAATGAATTCCCTACAGTGCTTGGCATGCAAAGAATGCCATATGACGGTTGGTGATTACTGAGTGGGCCTCTATTATATGTCAAGGGCTAGCCACTTGCAATAAAAAATACAAACATGAATAGTGTACTTTCCCTAACATCAAGAAGTTTATAATAAGTGAAAAATAGGTCATCAACTGTGTGAAATATCAGTATGTGCAAAGGAAAAAAAACCACGAAGCATAGCAATATATTACAGGGAGCATCTTTGTATAGTAGAACTATTAATCATGAAACTCTCAAAAATGTTTATGTGGATATATATGCATATATATTAGAATGATTTTGCAGTAAATTTTGGTTTACGGGTAGTAGGAAACACTATTGAAATATTAGAAACAGCAGTAGAACTTAAAAGTAGTGCCTGAGAATCAGTGGTAACTTGTGCACTAATCCCTTTTGATCAGGATAAAACAAAGAAAGAAAATTTTACATGATAAAGTCATTATGGTTTTCTCTTTAGCTTTGTTTTCCCATTTCCTCTTGTACATTCTGTGGCATAGCCATTATGAACTATTTTACTTCTCAAAAGCAGGTTCTACTGTTATCTGCTCATCTGTTCAATTGACAATGAACATTGAATTTTCTATCAATGTCTTACAATGGATCCTAGTGAGAAGATCAAAGTATAATTGGTGATTATGTATTATTTGAGATTTTCTTAGAGTTCTGTGATTAAGTTTTTATAAAGAAAAAGTTGAAACCGTAATATATTTATTAGTCTATTGTCTTGAATGAATGAGGATGTGATGGTGGATAAGTGATATAGAGAACCTGTCATTTTAAGTAATTTTTGTTACATGGCAGGCACTAAGTACTTTAAGCCATGTAGTACATCCACTTGGAAAGGAGGGTACTCTCAGCATCTCCATGTTAGAGACATGGAAATAGAGACACTGCGTGATCAAATGTCTGCTCCAGCTTCTGTAGATAATAAACAGGAGTGGAAGCCTTTTTGGGCTTTGAATACAACCTTCCTGGCTGCAAAGATCTAAGTCCTAAACCAGGGGTGTCCAACCTTTTAGACATTGCAATATGACATTGTCATCTGTAAATTTGTTGGGCTGCAGTTATAGCATACCTGTCCCAAACCTTTATATAACACCACAGCATATATGTAGATATTATAGTGAACCTGCTGACAACCTCTTTTTTTTGACAACCTCTTTTAAAAAAAAACCCCAAATTTATATATATTTGTAGCAGTGAGGGTCAAATTCAGAGCCTTGTACAACTAAGCAAGTGATTTATGATCCCTCCTTGCCCCTGGCTCAGAATAATGTGAATGTATACATGAGTGTATGTTGTGATAATCTTGCTGAGCTACACCATCAGCCATGACAGCGTCCTTTTGAATGAATTCAACATAACAACAGATAGAAACTATCCAAAATGAAACAGCAAGAACAATGGAAGGATATCAGTGATTCACGAGACAACTTCAGATTGTCCAATATTTGCTGTGGTAGTTTGAATGTGAAATGTCCTCAACAGCTTCCATGTTTGAACACTTGTTCCCAGCTAGTGGTGCTGTTAGGGAAGGTCATGGAGCTTTTAGGAGGTGGAGCCTCACTGGAGGAAGTGGGTCATCGGGGGCAGGTTTTGAACTTTGTAACTTGGTCCCACTTCTTGTTGATGCTCGTCTTCCTAAGTGTGGATGCAGTGCAAATAGCCAGCTTCCTGCTCCTGTCGCCATGCCTCCTTGTCATGATGTACTGTGTTCCTCAGGAACTATAACTTGTGGGAATGGCTTTTTTGGGAATGCCTCCTGTCTTACTTAATCTTGTAACCAAATCTTCTGTTTGAAATTCTTTAACAGTATCTATTCCATCTACTACAGTATCTAGTAATCCACTTACTCAAATCTAGGTAGCCTTTAGGAAATAATATAAACGATCATACTATGCCTTAGGCTCCTCTTGCAATCAGTTTTTACATGTTAAGCTAAACAAATAGTCTTAGATTATGTTCCCTATTTCTCTCTCATGATCTTTCCTTGCCCCTGGCTCCAAATAATGTGAGTGTATGCATAAATACATGTTGTGATAATCTTGCTGAAAGCAGAAACTTTAAAAGCAATGAATTATTAAGTTTATGTTGCAAACAATAGGTGGGGTTAGATTGATAACACCTGTTCAGACTTTGTATGGTGTCCTGGGTCAGGAGGGGTCAGAAAAGCAAAATTCTTCCTTGATTTGACAAAGTTCCTCATTTCATTCCCATGTCATGCTGGATGCAGTGTTGAAATAAGAAAATGCACCCTTGGTTGGAGAACAGTTCTGAGAACAGATTGGGTTCACTGTTGGTTTAAATGACTCCAAGAGTTATGCTGCCTTTGTTCAGGCATTGTCACTGTGATTTCTGCCTCATAAGCCAAAAAAACCCTTTCTCCCTTAAATTGCTTTTGTCAGGGTATTTATCATAGCAATGAGAAAATAACTAAGACATGTACAATTGCAGTCACTGAAAATTTGGGTGGGGAGAGAAACAATTTGAAGAAATAGTACTCACAACATCTTCAACTTTGATGAAACTGTAAATTGATAAATCCAAGGAATTTGAAGAACTCCAAGAATGAGAAGCATCAAGAATACACAAACACAACCCATGATCAAATTGCACAAAGCTAGTGATGAAAAGAAAAACCTTAAAATCAGTAGCAGATGCCAGGCACATTACACAGAGAGGGACAAAGATAAGAAACTTTGCAAACTTGTCATCAGAAACGATGCTCAAAGCAGTGAAAAAGAAACTCACCTTGGAACCAGCACTAAAATGGAAACTAGGTAGTGACTTCTTCAGACTTGTGAAAGTTGAAAAGAATTCATCCTCAGAAGGCTTGTGTTGTAATACACATAGGAAGTCTCATAAGCAACAGGTATTTGCTGGGTAGAAATATGGATATATACAAAGGAATGAAGAATGTTGGTTACAGCAGCTGCATAGAGTTATATGATTGTTTTCTGGTTATTTGGATCTCTTTCAAAGGTAATTGATGGCTAGAATAAATGTAGGGTAGGGTACATTTACATAACAAAGTAACATGTATAACAATAGTAACAACAGGCCTGGACTAGAGAAATAATTGACATTATGTAAGTTTCATGAGAAATACATTGTATATGTCCCTACCTTAAACAGGAAATGAACTGTCTTAGGGCCAGAGACATAGATTAGTGGTTAAAAGTCCTTGTTGCTCTTTCAGAGGACTGGAGTTCTGTCCCCAGCACCTGTGTCCAGTGGCTCACAACATCTAATAACTCCAGCTCCAGGGAATCTGATGCCCTATTCTGGACTCCATGGAGCACCTGTACTCATACAAATAAAAAGGAAATAATTTTTAAAAAAAAAGTTGTACTATGCCAAGCATATATCTAGTGGTATCTGAAACTATTTGCAGAGCTTAAGTAGCAACATGGACATCAGGCTTAGTTGATCAGCCTGATTCCAGGGTCAAAGATGGAAACTAGGGAGGTGTAGGTCCCAGATGGCCAGACTTTGGCTCTTGCTGGTGTTTTGTCAAATTATAGCACTGGAAGCATGCAGTGTTATGTTAATGATGAAAAAATTTTGACTTGGACATGAAGTCACCAAACTAAAATTACCTTTCAGTGGAGCTGGGCAGAGTCCAATGTTAAAGAAACTGAATTGTAAATTACTGAATATAGTAATTATTATAGCAGATGTACAACAATTAGCTTGAAACGTTAAGATTTTGTTTGGGGAATTTTTAAATCCCTTTCTAAAGAAAAGTAGCTATGTGCATGCAGAATTTGACTTGGACTCCATAATGTTTTCAGAGTTAATTTTTTTCTTGGCAAGGCAGGGCTTTGCTCATCAGCAAGGGACACTGGGTAAAGATTTTTGACTTAAGAATCAGAAAAAAGTACTTGGAATATGCAGGGATAGTGCTCATAATTTATCACATTGCTAAGCACAACTTTAAAATCAAGTTCTATCCAATCATTCATCGTCTCAAGGACTTTAGAGTTGATGTTCCAGGTTGGACACATGCCAGTTGTGGAATTATTAGCAAGAACCTAGACTCTAGAATCTAGTCTTAGAACCTAAGACTCTAGAATCCTTCATCTGAAGTACTAGTATAACACCTCTAATCCCTTGCACGCAGGACATGCTCCAGAAATAGCATCTAATGTGTGTGTTAGATTAAGAAACTTGTGTGAAGAATCTGGAAATCAGAGGACTAGGTTCTAGCTGGACTTTTACCACTAAAGAATCGTATGCCCTTGAGAAAGGCTCTTGCTGCTTCTCCCTTCTGAACCCCTTTGACTTTTATAACACCATGACTTCTTTTATTTTTGTTCTTCATTGTTAATTATGAAAATGGAGACTATAATGCAGAATAGAAAAAAATTTTTTTTGGTCTTTTTGAGACGGCCTCCCTGTAGCCCCAGCTGTCCTGGAACTCACTATGTAGACCAGGCTGGCCTTGAACTCACAGAGATCTGCCTGCCTCTGCCTCCCAAGTGCTGGGATTAAAGGCGTGCACCACCACCCCTGGCCAGAATAGAAATTTAAGTAGTGGGTTGACAATGAAATGTGAGTTTTTCCTTGGCTAATTACGAGCTTGTATTCTTGCAGAAAACACTCATTCAGCATGTTGTTTACTATTATGCAATATGATATAGTTTTATTTTAAAGACATTCTATGTCTTAATTTATTTTCTCTTACATACTAATTTTTTCTCAAAGAACTTTCCATGTATATACACACAGACTCAATTTTGCTTTTCTTTTGGAGCTAGGATCTCACTCACTTTGTAGCCTTGGGCTGCCTAGAACTTACTGTATAGCCAGGGCGGGTCTGAGATTTGTGACAGTTCTGCTGATTTAACCTTCCCAATGCTGGGACCATATCCCTAGCTAATCTGCTACAATTTAGTTCATGTCAGGGACATTGAAATATCTGTTATATTCCAAATAAATGGACTAGTATCAGCCATTTAATTTGTTCTTTAATAATGAATGTATACAGCTTCGTTTTTATTTACCTTTAAAGATAATGCAGCAAAAATTTGTGTACAATTTTTTTTGGTTTTTGTGTAAAAATACATTTTTCTATAAAAGATTCTTAGAACTTGAACTGCTGGATCACATGATGTGTTTAGTAAACA